>NC_091769.1:68516859-68819889 GCF_029378745.1 Bos indicus
ATAAGGAGAACTGAACAGCTACATGTAAAATAATGAAATTAGAACATTCTTTAATACCATACACAAAATAAACTCAAAATGGGTTAAAGACCTAAAAGTACAAAACTCTTGCAGGAAAATATAGGCAGAACACTGACAAAAATCATAGCAATATTTTTTTTCAGCACTGTCTCCTAGAATAACAAAAATAAAAACAAAAATAAACAAATGGTACCTAACTAAACTCAAAAACTTTTGCACAGCAAAGAAAACCATAAACAAAATGACACAATCCATAGAATGGGAGAAAATATTTGTAAATGATGCACCCCACAAGGAATTAATCTCCAAAATTTACAAACAGCTCATGAAACTCAATATCAAAAAAAAAAAAATAAAATCAAAAACTGAGAAGACATTTCTCCAAAGAAGACAGACCAATGGCAAACAGGTACATGAAAAGATGTTTACCATCACTAATTATTAGAGAAATGAAGATCAAAATGACATATCACCTGAGACCAGTCTGAATGGCCATCAAAAAATCTACAAACAGTACATGCTGGAGAGGATGTAGAGGAAAGGGAAGGAACTCTCCTACAGTGTTGATAATGTGAAAACGAAAGTGTTAGTCCCTTAGTCATGTCTGACTCTCTGCGACCATGAACTGTAGCCTGCCAGGCTCCTCCATCCATGGGATTCTCCAGGTAAAAATCTAAAAGAGTTACCGTGTGATTCAACAATTCTACTTCTGGGCATACATCTAGAGAAATTCATGATTTGGAAGGACACATATACCCCAGTGTTCACTGCAGCACTGTTTACAATAGCCAAGACATGGAAACAATCTAAATGTCAACAAATGAATGGATAAAGAAGCTGTGGTTTGAGATAGTGTCACCTGGAACTTGAGCCAACTGCACAAGGGTATTGGAGGTCTGGTGAGAGACCATGGCCAAGAACAAACTACTAGGGCAGAAGTCTAGGAATGTATTCCACACAGCCAGCCAAAAAAGCTTTAAGGTTAAAAATAAAGCAAAACCAGTTGCCACTAATCATAAGAAGATAAACATTGCGAATGATGAAAAAGTTACCAGAGTGAATAAAGCTTTTGTAGATAAAGAAAAGAAAGTTGCAAACTTCTCAAAAGGCCTTTCCCTTGAACCTCTGCAGAAACAGCTGATTTGTTAGCAGTGTCATGAAAACAGCAGTTAATGTTGATGAAGCTACAAGATTAATGGCTCAGTTGTAATACACTGGTGATGCATCAGATTTCCCCAAAGACCAATAAATTAAACATTTTATAAAAAAAAAAGAGAGAGAGATGTACATATATACAGTGGAATATTACTTAGTTCTTAAAAAGAATGAAATAACCTCATTTCAAGGTTATTGCAAGATGTATAAACTTGGAGATTATCATACTAACTGAAGTAAGTAAGAAGAGAAAGACAAATATCCTGATATTCTATTACATGAGGAATCTTTTAAAAAGTGATACAAATGCCCTTACTTACGAGACGAACAAACTCACAGAAGTAGAAAACACACCTGTGGTTACCAAATGGGAAAGGTAGGGGGAGGGACAAATTGGGAATTTGGGATTGACATAAACACACTACTATATTTAAAATAGATTAACCAACAAGGACCTACTGTATACAACAGGGAACTCTGCTCAATATTCTGTAATAACCTAAATGGGAAAAGAATTTTGGGAGGGATGTTCAAGAGGGAGGGGACATAAATATACCTATGGCTGATTAATGTTGATGTTTGGTGGAAACCAATACAAATTGTAAATCAATTATCCTTTAATTAAAAATAATTTTTAGAAGAATAGATATATATATGTATGTATCACTGATATAAACAAAAAGCAATGAATAAAAAGTAATCATAAGGGGGGAAAAAAAATGTGACCCAAACTCCAATTTATTACCCCAGCAGTGTTCTTACCCAGTTTCATGCAGAGATGAAACCTCCCCTGAGAATTATCTGTTGTCAAGGGACAAGGGAGACTCCTGACATCTAGCAAGAAGGGAGGAGATCAGGAGGTGTTCAGGGGGGGCGGTGGAGTGAGGAGAGAGATTCAGCAACTTAAAGGCTATTGAAAACCTGTCTCTGTGTTTTTCCTGTAAAATATTAAGATCTATCATTTTGTTGGGATTTTACCTTTTTCTAACAGTATTTGATACTTTTTTAGGGAAGGACTGCTTTCATTATTAAAGGACAACTTCTAGGCAAAGTGCCATCCAAGTAAGCCTTGAATGATGAGTGGGAGTTTGCCAGGCCCTGGGGTAGACTAGGATGGGGTGAGCCCAGACAGAGAATTCTAGGCAGAGGGGACTCATGCACGTGCCAGAGGGCAGTTCACCTGAGTGCATCCATAGAGCGCAGGTGGCACACGGAGGCAGGGATGAGGTTTCTGTGGACCATGTCTAACTGTGCTGCGTGTCAGCTGTTAATCAGTCCTGTGAGCACTTGGTATGTAGCACTGCCAGTCTTTTAAATGATGTTCTGAAGCTCACAGTAAATGTTTCTGCTTCAAACCTTAGGAATGCAGGCTGAATGATAGATCGTGTGAAGCTAAAGGTCACCAGGAGTCACTGGCAGCAGTGCAGTGTTTATTGCAAGGCCCACCAAGGGTCTTCTGAATTGACTGTGGTCGAAATCAGCATAAGTCTTCACCAGATGAACTGGTTGGACATCTCCTATGCCTTATGAGACCAAGGAGGTGGTGTGCTATTGAGGAGGAAAAATAAAAATCGAAGGAGACTTGTGAAGTTTGTTAAAATAACCACTACAGTTACAACCATAGTAATTATCCTCCAATTAAAATGATTTTTTAAAAGAAAAATAAACCACTCCATTAATTGAACATGTAAAATTAAGTGTATTCAAGCTTGTGCCTTTATTATGTATCACATATATGATTTATATCCAATGTTCAGATGAGGAAAGGGAGGCTCAGAGGGGCTAGTTACCCTCCTAGTTTTCAAGGAGGCTGTGGGATAAACTGCCTCGTTTTTATTTCATAGCTGATCTTTAAGAGGAAAGAACACTGGCAAGATTTGCCAATTTTTGCTTTAAAAAGACATGTCTGTCAAACTTGTAGGTGGAAACTGAGACCAACGTCCTGCAGGATGGCTCCCTCATCGACCTGTGCGGGGCCACCCTGCTCTGGAGAACAGCAGATGGCCTCTTTCACACCCCAACCCAGAAGCACATCGAAGCCCTGCGGCAGGAGATCAATGCGGCGCGGCCGCAGTGTCCAGTGGGGCTCAACACCTTAGCCTTCCCCAGCATCAACAGAAAAGAGGTGGTGGAGGAGAAGCAGCCCTGGGCGTACCTCAGCTGCGGCCACGTGCACGGCTACCACAACTGGGGCCATCGCAGCGACACGGAGGCCAACGAGAGGGAGTGTCCCATGTGCAGGACTGTGGGCCCCTACGTGCCGCTCTGGCTCGGCTGCGAGGCGGGCTTCTACGTAGACGCGGGACCGCCCACTCATGCTTTCACCCCTTGTGGACACGTGTGCTCAGAGAAGTCTGCGAAATATTGGTCTCAGATCCCGCTGCCTCACGGAACTCACGCCTTTCATGCCGCCTGCCCTTTCTGTGCCACACAGCTGCTTGGGGAACAGAACTGCATCAAATTGATTTTCCAAGGTCCAGTTGATTGATGCCCTCAAGAGCCATCAATGACTTTATTAACAAGTTACTGTGAAGATTTTGCCACTAACTCTAGATTTTACCTTTTTATAATGCCGTTTATTTGGGGGAGGGGGGGGGTCCTGAAGCTAGGAAGAAAGAGGGGCACGGTGATGAAACATGCCAGGCATTGACCATAAAAGTGGTGTGTTGCATGCTCAAAACAGCGGCATCATCATTGAAGTGTGCTTGATTAAACCGTAATACCTTTGTAACAATTGGATTTAAAATGCCATGCTTTCATTTCAACCTTGGGGTTTCTTTGGTAAACTGGGACTGGAGTTTAAATCCTATTTTAAAACTCCAGAAGAAATGTATTCAAAAGTTGTTGGCTCTTAATTGCAACCTTCGGTGCTGCGTGGTATAGGTTGTAGTCATGCCATGTCTGGAAATACTTAATACAGATTAGAATCTGACTAGATGCCAAAAGAGTGGCTCTGTAAGATGATGTTGGGGACAGGAGACCTTAAGTACAGGTGGTTGTTTTGAAATCTGGGGCTTTTTAAATTTTTCTTTTGAGGGGAGGGAATATGTTGTCATTATTATTATTTCTTTTAACTTCAGTGGAATTTAATTACTTTATACACACATTCATCAAATCCCTTGGCATTTCAAACAAAGAATTTTCTATAACTTTTTGGTCTGCCTTTTGATCTGCCATGGTCTGTGTCCCTGACACTCATCTTGCATGGGTAGAACTATTTGGTTGATTAAAATGTAACAACTCTTATTAAACATTCATTAAATGAAGGTGATTATTGCAGCAGGAAACATGGCCCAGGTTATATAATATCAAGTTCATTTGCTTACCGAGTAATTGAAGAGTGATTAGAAATAAGGTTTTACTCTTTAAAACCACTTGTTGGGGTTTCCTAAGTTTTTCTTAAGAAAGCCAAAATTCTGTGAACTTAAAAGCAACATGTTACAACGATGCAGTCAGTTTTGTTCGCTCCCCTTCTGCCATCTGTCGCCTTCCACTGCAGCTTACAGAGCCCTGTAAGTTTTGAAAATGTTTGCAAATCAAACTAAATTTAAATGTAATCATTAGATACACAACACCAAGTGGTACATCTGCAGAGAGCATTTGAAATTCCTGATTTCGAGAGAGCAAATGAGTGTTTACTGAGGAATAATTAAATCAGAATTTCATATGAGCTCCACCAGCCCTCTCTGTTAGTTTCATTTCATTTTTGAATAATAATTCTTGGATGTTCGTTCTCTGTGCTCGGTACCAGTGTATCACCATTCCCATGATGCAAAGATCCTTCAGGACATGCCCCTGCCAGAGCTGGCTGGGATGAAAGCTTCCTGCCACATGGAGCAACTGTTTAAATTAACATCCTCTTAAATTGACCATTGCAGATTCGTGCCGCATTTTTTTAACCTTTGTAAAGATATATAATTTATATGATTCTAATATACTGTATTCCTGTTCTAATTGGATTTTTCCATGGTTTGCCTGCTGGCAAATATTTTGCCTATTTTCACTTGTTCTAACCCATTTTGAAAGCCCTTTTCCTTAACATGATAAGATCTATTCATCTTGATTGCTGCTGCTTAAGTTGATTTAATATATAAAAAGTTCAGCCTCTAAGTTTTCAAATAGCTTTACTTCTTAGTGGAGATTATTGTTTATGATGAGGTGGTTTTGTTTTGGTAATTTTTAAGTGCTGTGAAAATCCAACAACAGTCCTCTTATTGATAGCTTACTGTATTCTGTATAGCTTGCTCAACCTGCAGATAGAGAATGAAACAAAAAAATGAAATTGCCCAGAATATCGAATGCCTTTTGACATACCCAGAGTCTCCCATGGTTAGCTTTTACCAATGCAATCTGTGCCGCTTTAGGCTCCACAAAATGATGCAGGAAGCACACAGTCCCTTTTCTTGCCATATGAAGAAGGTGATTTGAGGAGTCTTGATACCTTAAAAAGCATCTTGTAAGATAAATAGGTAATATCTTAGCCTTTCTAGATGCAAGACTATCAAAAACTTTTTTTTCCCAAAAAGTCACCATCTGATATAATTTTCTATTTCAAGGACTATAGTAGTTAAAGTGTAGTACTTCTACATCAGCCTATGCTGATGCCCCAAAATAGTTATGTTCCAACTTGAAAGCTTTGAATTTTAGTAAACTTGGGTAAAAGATTCCAAGCTCTTGGAAGGGGTAACAGTGACCCACCCTCTGTTAGTGCCACCCACATCTTTTCTTCTGACTTCCAAGTGAGGTTCCCTTTCCCCTGCCTGGGGAACCACAGCTAGGTCACACCTCTGTAGAAGGAAGCCAGGCTCATCTTGGCCACTTCCAGTAAGATCTGCTAACGTTGATTAATGAGACTCCCCCTACTCCCCATATTTGAGAGCAATTTCATTTGTGAGAATAAAGAACTCTAGCTCAGAGTAGAGTCATATAGTTCAGAAAAGGTAACTTCTCAGAGGTCATGCCTGTTGTTATGTCTTGCTTGACATCACATTCAAGGACAAATCCCACTTCCCAGGTGTATACATAGGAAATTGCAGACTAATTATCCTGATCTCAGCCTGACCAAAATGCCTTTTGTGACTACATTTCCAGAAAAACCCCAGTGATGTATTCCCATAGTTTTCCACCCACCGCCCCCCACCCCCAGTTGTTTATGCCAGTTTATTGCCAAAAAAGAAGAAGAAAAAGAAAAAAAAAGGTTCAGAGTTAATGGGATACAACTCTGAATATTTTTCTAGCCTGGAATTTTTTTTTATTATCACTAATCGGTGCTGCCAGGTCATGCATGCTGCAACTCTACATTTTCCTTATTTGGTTTCACTTTTTGCAAGAAGGGCTACAGTTCACATGGCAGAGTAAGTATTATGCTTTCTGGTTTTTTTTTCTAACTGTAGCCCAAAAGAATTAAAGTCTTTTAATATAAATAGCATATTTATCATTCCTCGATAGTTAATTATAGAGTTTGGTACCTTTGTGCCTCAGGGAAGCCACGTGACATAACTGGTTATAGAATTTCAGGGTTAGGGTTTAAAGAAAGGAGAAAGCCATTGGAAAAATGATGGGCTCCATTAAGGAGACTAATGAATCTGGATGCAGAAATATGCCAAGAACTGGCATACACATGATTGTAGTAGAATTTATTTCCAGGATCAGTAGGGAAATTACTTTTAAGTTATTACATCTACTATATTATCAAAGTTGAGGAGAACTCTTTTCTTCATAAAGCTTCAGTGCTTTATTTTTGCTTACATTAAAAAAATTTTTTTTCAACCCCTGCTGTTTGGGAGCTCAGTATTGTTATTTGGGCACTTTTTGAGAGTTTAAAAAGGAGCATGTTTTCTCCTTAATTTAAGTGTAACATAGGTTACAGAGTTGTTACCTGCAGTTCTATGATTTTGATCAATGTTCCTTTTTAAATCCATTCTGTTCTTTGGATTGAAAGGATATATGATCACGATGTTGTTAATGCTGGCTAAAAAACACTTGTCAGCTTCATGCAATCCTGCCTTTTAACAGTGGAATTTCTGATAGACAAACAACAGAATCTTGATTTTAAGCCGGATCCAGCTCTGTTCTTTTGGCTGTAGCTCTTACATCTCCACAGTTTAGCCTTCGTGGGCAGAGGGTATGAAGTTCCTCCTTGAGTGCTAGAAGGAGAGCATGGCTCTGTTATCATTTCTTTATGACCCAGTCAAAGACCAGTAAGACAACTCCAGAACCTTTTTAAAAGAATGTAAGCATTATTGAAGCAGTAAAACAGAAGGTTCAGTATTTCTTTTTAGTAAAACTAATATCCTCTCAAGTTTTCACCCTTATGCAGAATCCCTAGAGGAAGATAGGGAAAAGCAAATATTTTTCCAGTTCTACTTAACTATTTCTAAACAAACAAAAACTCGATAAAAGGGAAGTTGTTTCTTTTTAGCTGAGATGACAGATTGTTTCTCTGTATTAAATAGTCTAGAAGCTAAGAGGGTGGTCATATTTACCATGTATAGTGTTATGAGCAGTTAAATTTTATGGATATATTTGTAAAACTGTTCTTTTATATTTCATGTCAAATTGAAAAGTTTATTTCTTCACTATTGTATCTGTGGAAATACAAGCCATTTTACAGGAAAAAAATCTTCAAAAACTATTAAATGGATCTCGGTATCTTTGTGAGTCATTGTCTTTATCAGACTGTTCAATAGGAAGTAGATATAAAAGTAGACTTGACTTCTGCATTTTTCAAACTTTCAGGTTGATCCCAAACAGTTGAGCTGATCATTGTTTTATATTCTGCACAATACCTATTTAAATCTAGATTTATGAGAACAATTTAGTGGGGAAAGAAGAGTATTTAACAGATGGAGCTGGGATACCTAGATATTCACATGCAAAAGAATGAAGTTGGACCCCTTCCGCACACAGTATACAAAAATTAACTCAAAATGGACAGAGCAAAAACTGTAGAAGAATAAACCTTTGTGACCTTAGTCATTGAGTTCTTAAACATCAAAAACACAAGCAACAAAAGAAAATAAATTGGACTTCAAAACTAAAATATTTTGTGTTTCAAAGGACACTGTCCTTTACACTTTGTCAAAAGTAAAAAGACAACCCATACAATGGGAGAAAATATTTGGAAATCATATCTAATAAGGAAATAGTATCCAGAACACCTGGAGATCTCAAAACTCATCAAGAAAAGGACAGATGGCCCAGTTTAAAAACAGTCAAAAGATCTGAATAGGTATTTTTCCAAAAAGGATACACAAATGACCAATAAGCATGTACAGATAACCAGGAATATTAGGTATCAGAGAAATGCAAGTGAAAAACCAGAAAAATACCACTTCATACCCACTGTGAGAGTAGCAAGGGAAGAACAGAATCTGACTCCTTGTTGGATTTGTTTTACTTTAGCCTTTGCTCTCCATTGCTTTTTTTACTATAATCACTGAAAGGATGCTGTCTGTAAGCTGTAAGCATACATAATGGCCTGCCTCTCTGCCTGAAATGGGAAACCCGCCCCTCTGTCTCAAAGTTTAACTAAGGTGCCTTTGTTCAGCTCACAGGGAGACATTTTGACCCTGCCCACTTGTGAAAGGTTGCAGGAAAAAAAAGTTATCCCGGCCCCTCCCCACTGCTGGTTAATCCAGGAGATATTCTGCAAGGCTAATGGCATTTTTTACTTCCTCACCTTGTCCCTCTCTCTGTTCTACAAAAGATACTAGCATCCAGACCCTGATAAGACTAGAAACACTTATCTGCCATCTTCTCAGATGCCCGGCTTTTCAAATAAAGTCACTGTTCCGTTCTATTCCTTGTCTCAATACCTCATCTCCTGATTATTTGCCTGTCATGCGGCAAACAGACCAAGCTTGGATTTGGTAACAATAGCTAAAATCAGAAAGACAGTTACAAGTGTTCAGAGTGTGTTGAAAAATTGGAATTTTCATGCACTGTTGGTAGAATTATAAAATGGGGGGGAGGAGCCAAGATGGCGGAGGAGTAGGACGGGGAGAACAGTTTCTCACCCCACAAATTCATCAAAAGAGCATTTAAACGTCGAGTAAATTCCACAAAACAACTTCTGAATGCCGGCAGAGGACATCAGGCACCCAGAAAAGCAACCCAACTCTTCGAAAGGAGGTAGGAAAAAAATATTAAAGACAAAAAAAAGAGACAAAAGAGGGAGGGACGGAGTTCTGTCCCGGGAAGGGAATCTTAAAAAGAGAGAAGTTTCCAAACACCGGGAAACCTTCTCACTGCCGAATCTGTGCCGAGCTTTGGAAGCACAGAGGGCAACATAACAGGGAGAAAAAATAAATAAACAATTAAAACTTGCAGATTGCGAGCCCTACGGTAACTCCCCCAGCGGAAAAGCAGCGCAGATGCCTGCATCCGCCATTAGCAAGCGGGGGCTGGGCAGGGAGGCGCGGAACGGGCTGCATCGCTGAGAGTAAGAATCTGGCCTGAATACCCTGAGCGCTATCTGAGCGAAATAATTTGGGCTAGCAAACCAGACTGGGATATCTACCACGCGAAAAGCCAGCCCTAACCTAAGACCGCCAGGCCCACGCACGGAACAAAGGACTGAACAGAGATAGCCGGCTGCAGACCTTCCCCCTCCGGTGACAGGCAGCCAGAGCCGGAAGGGGGCAATCGCAGCCCCAGAGAGACATTATCTATAAAACTGTAAGCAGGCTTCTTTGCTAACTAAAACTTCTTGGGGGTCTGGACGATCAACATCTGCCTGAGAAGGTGCGCCGGTTTTACACCCAGATAACCGAGTGGCGGGGAGGCGATAAGTCGCAGCATTGGCGCTCGCCGAACACCTCATCACCTGAGCTGCTCGGACCTGGGAAGAGCACAAAACGCAGGCCCAACTGAGTCTGCGCCTCTGAGGACTACCCGAGTGCCTGAATCTGAGCGGCTTGGACCTGGGAGGTGCATGCAACCCAGGGCCGGCCTCGGATTGTTCCCGGCGGAACAACCTAGAGCCCGAACAGTGTGGGCAGGGTGGCTACACGTGCCGTGAGCGGGGGCAGACCCAGGGTGGCTGAGGCACTGCGAGCCCACGCCAGTGTTATTTGTTTGCAGCATCCCTCCCTCCCTCCCTCCCCACAGCGCGACTGAACAAGTAAGCCTAAAAAAAAAAAAAAAGTGTCCTCCACCGTCCCCATTGTGTCAGGGCGGAAACCAGATACTGAAGAGACTAGCAAACAGAAGAAGATATAACAGAGGGAAACGCCTTGGAAGCTACAGGCAATAGATCAAAACCCTGTGGTTACTACGGACTACATAGGAAGGGGCCTATAGATCTTGAGAAATATAAGTCGGACCAAGGAACTAGCCAAAAATGAACTGAACCCACAACACCCACAACAAAACCAAGAAAGTCCTAGGTATATTTTTATTATTTTTACAATCATTCTTTTTTTTTTTAATTAAAAAAAAAATTAAGTCCTCTATTGTTCCTTTAATTTTCACTTTTATAACCTATTACTTTGGAAAAAAAAAAAAAGACCCTATTTTTTTCTTCTTCAGCAAACTTCATATATATATATTTTATAATTTTTTGACCTTGTGTCTTTTTTTTGTTTGTTTTTTCCTTCTTTTCTTTAACATTGTATTTTTGAAATTCCAAACTCTACTCTAGATTTTTAATTTTTGCTTTTTTGGTATATGTTATCGATTTTGTACCTATAGTTTTTTTTTTATATAATTTCTGTGACTTTTTTTTTTTATTCTTCTTCTCTGTTTCTTTCTCTTCTTCTTTTATATAACATTGTATATCTGAAATTCCAAACTCTACTCTAGATTTTTAATTTATGCTTTTTGGTATTTGATATCAATTTTGTACCTGTATTTTCTTTATAATTGTTGTGACATTATTTGTTTTTGTTTGTTTTCTCTCTTTATTTTTCTTCTTTTTTTTTTTTTAACATTGTATTTTTGAAATTCCAAACTCTACTCTAGATTTTTAATTTTTGCTTTTTGGTATTAGTTATCAATTTTGTACCTGTACTTTCTTTATAATTTTCGTGACCTTGTTTGTTTTTGTTTGTTTGTTTTTTCTCTCTTTTCCTTCTTCTTTTCTTTAACATCGTATTTTTGAAATTCCAAACTCTACTCTAGATTTTCAATTTTTGCTTTTATGTATTTGTTACCAATTTTGTACCTTTAAGAACCCAATCTTCAGGACCCATTTTTCACTAGGGAGCGAGATTACTGGCTTGACTGCTCTCTCTCCCTTTGGACTCTCCTTTTTCTCCACCAGGTCGCCTGTGTCTCCTCCCTAACCCCTCTCTACTCTACCCAACTCTGTGAATTTCTGTGTGTTCCAGACGGTGGAGAACCCTTAGGGAACTGATTACTGGCTGGATCTGTCTCCCTCCTTTTCATTCCCCACTTTTATCCTTCTGGCCACCTCTGTCACCTTCCTCCTTCTTCTCTTCTCTGTATAACTCTGTGAACATCTCTGAGTGGTCCAGTTGTGGAGTGCACATAAGGAAGTGACTACTGGCTAGCCCACTCTCTCCACTATTGATTCATCTCATCTCATTTGGGTCACCTCTAACTCCCTCCTCCCTCTTCTCTTCTCCATGTAACCCCGTGAACCTCTCTAAGTGACCCTCACCGTAGAGAAACTTTTCATCTTTAATGTAGATGTTTTATCAATGGTGCTGTATAGAAGGAGAAGTTTTGAAACTACTGTAAAAATAAGACCGATAACCGGAAGCAGGAGACTTAAGTCCAAACCCTGACTCCAGGGAACTCCTGACTCCAAGGAACATTAATTGACAGGAGCTCATCAAATGCCTCCATACCGACACTGAAACCAAGCACCACACAAGGGCCAATAAGTTCCAGGGCAAGACATACCAAGCAAATTCTCCAGCAACAAAGGAACACAGCCCTGAGCTTCAAGATACAGGCTGCCCAAAGTCACCCCAAAACTATAGACATCTCATAACTCATTACTGGACATTTCATTGCACTCCAGAGAGAAGAAATACAGCTCCACCCACCAGAACACCGACACAAGCTTCCCTAACCAGGAAACCTTGACAAGCCACCTGTACAAACCCACACACAGTGAGGAAACGCCACAATAAAGAGAACTCCACAAACTGCCAGAATACAGAAAGGACACCCCAAACTCAGCAATTTAAACAAGATGAAGAGACAGAGGAATACTCAGCAGATAAAGGAACAGGATAAATGCCCACCAAACCAAACAAAAGAGGAAGAGATAGGGAATCTACCTGATAAAGAATTCCGAATAATGATAGTGAAATTGATCCAAAATCTTGAAACTAAAATGGAATCACAGATAAATAGCCTGGAGACAAGGATTGAGAAGATGCAAGAAAGGTTTAACAAGGACCTAGAAGAAATAAAAGAGAGTCAATATATAATGAATAATACAATAAATGAAATTAAAAACACTCTGGAGGCAACAAATAGTAGAATAACAGAGGCAGAAGATAGGATTAGTGAATTAGAAGATAGAATGGTAGAAATAAATGAATCAGAGACGATAAAAGAAAAACGAATTAAAAGAAATGAGGACAATCTCAGAGACCTCCAGGACAATATTAAACGCTACAACATTCGAATCATAGGGGTTCCAGAAGAAGAAGACAAAAAGAAAGACCATGAGAAAATACTTGAGGAGATGATAGTGGAAAACTTCCCTAAAATGGGGAAGGAAATAATCACCCAAGTCCAAGAAACCCAGAGAGTCCCAAACAGGATAAACCCAAGGAGAAACACCCCAAGACACATATTAATCAAATTAACAAAGATCAAACACAAAGAACAAATATTAAAAGCAGCAAGGGAAAAACAACAAATAACACACAAGGGAATTCCCATAAGGATAACAGCTGATCTTTCAATAGAAACTCTTCAAGCCAGGAGGGAATGGCAAGACATACTTAAAATGATGAAAGAAAATAACCTACAGCCCAGATAATTGTACCCAGCAAGGATCTCATTCAAGTATGAAGGAGAAATCAAAAGCTTTTCAGACAAGCAAAAACTGAGAGAATTCTGCACCACCAAACCAGCTCTCCAACAAATACTAAAGGATATTCTCTAGACAGGAAACACAAAAACAGTGTATAAACTCGAACCCAAAACAATAAAGTAAATGGCAACGGGATCATACTTATCAGTAATTACCTTAAACGTAAATGGGTTGAATGCCCCAACCAAAAGACAAAGACTGGCTGAATGGATACAAAAACAAGACCCCTACATATGTTGTCTACAAGAGACCCACCTCAAAACAGGGGACACATACAGACTGAAAGTGAAGGGCTGGAAAAAGATTTTTCATGCAAATAGGGACGAAAAGAAAGCAGGAGTAGCAATACTCATATCAGATAAAATAGACTTTAAAACAAAGGCTGTGAAAAGAGACAAAGAAGGTCACTACATAATGATCAAAGGATCAATCCAAGAAGAAGATATAACAATTATAAATATATGCACCCAACACAGGAGCACCGCAGTATGTAAGACAAATAATAACAAGTACGAAAGGAGAAATTAACAATAACACAATAATAGTGGGAGACTTTAATACCCCACTCACACCTATGGATAGATCAACTAAACAGAAAATTAACAAGGAAACACAAACTTTAAATGATACAATAGACCAGTTAGACCTGATTGATATCTATAGGACATTTCATCCCAAAACAATGAATTTCACTTTTTTCTCAAGCGCACATAGAACCTTCTCCAGGATAGATCACATCCTGGGCCATAAAGCTAGCCTTGGTAAATTCAAAAAAATAGAAATCATTCCAAGCATTTTTTCTGACCACAATGCAGTAAGATTAGATCTCAATTACAGGAGAAAAACTATTAAAAATTCCAACATATGGAGGCTGAACAACACGCTGCTGAATAACCAACAAATCACAGAAGAAATCAAAAAAGAAATCAAAATTTGCATAGAAACGAATGAAAATGAAAACACAACAACCCAAAACCTGTGGGACACGGTAAAAGCAGTCCTAAGGGGAAAGTTCATAGCAATACAGGCACACCTCAAGAAACAAGAAAAAGTCAAATAAATAACCTAACTCTACACCTAAAGCAACTAGAAAAGGAAGAAATGAAGAACCCCAGGGTGAGTAGAAGGAAAGAAATCTTAAAAATTAGAGCAGAAATAAATGCAAAAGAAACAAAAGAGACCATAGCAAAAATCAACAAAACCAAAAGCTGGTTCTTTGAAAGGATAAATAAAATTGACAAACCATTAGCCAGACTCATCAAGAAACAAAGGGAGAAAAATCAAATCAACAAAATTAGAAACGAAAATGGAGAGACCACAACAGACAACACAGAAATACAAAGGATCATAAGAGACTACTATCAACAATTATATGCCAATAAAATGGACAACATGGAAGAAATGGACAAATTCTTAGAAAAGTACAACTTTCCAAAACTCTACCAGGAAGAAATAGAAAATCTTAACAGACCCATCACAAGCACGGAAATTGAAACTGTAATAAAAAATCTTCCAGCAAACAAAAGCCCAGGTCCAGACGGCTTCACAGCTGAATTCTACCAAAAATTTAGAGAAGAGCTAACACCTATCCTGCTCAAACTCTTCCAAAAAATTGCAGAGGAAGGTAAACTTCCAAACTCATTCTATGAGGCCACCATCACCCTAATACCAAAACCTGACAAAGATCCCACAAAAAAAGAAAACTACAGGCCAATATCACTGATGAACATAGATGCAAAAATCCTTAACAAAATTCTAGCAATCAGAATCCAACAACACATTAAAAAGATCATACACCATGATCAAGTGGGCTTTATCCCAGGGATGCAAGGATTCTTCAATATCCACAAATCAATCAATGTAATACACCACATTAACAAATTGAAAAATAAAAACCATATGATTATCTCAATAGATGCAGAGAAAGCCTTTGACAAAATTCAACATCCATTTATGATAAAAACTCTCCAGAAAGCAGGAATAGAAGGAACATACCTCAACATAATAAAAGCTATATATGACAAACCCACAGCAAACATTATCCTCAATGGGGAAAAATTGAAAGCATTTCCTCTAAAGTCAGGAACAAGACAAGGGTGCCCACTTTCACCATTACTATTCAACATAGTTTTGGAAGTTTTGGCCACAGCAATCAGAGCAGAAAAAGAAATAAAAGGAATCCAAATTGGAAAAGAAGAAGTCAAACTCTCACTATTTGCAGATGACATGATCCTCTACATAGAAAACCCTAAAGACTCCACCAGAAAATTACTAGAACTAATCATGACTATAGTAAAGTTGCAGGATATAAAATCAACACACAGAAATCCCTTGCATTCCTATACACTAATAATGAGAAAACAGAAACAGAAATTAAGGAAACAATTCCATTCACCATTGCAATGGAAAGAATAAAATACTTAGGAATATATCTACCTAAAGAAACTAAAGACCTATATATAGAAAACTATAAAACACTGGTGAAAGAAATCAAAGAGGACACTAATAGATGGAGAAATATACCATGTTCATAGATTGGAAGAATCAATATAGTGAAAATGAGTATACTACCCAAAGCAATTTATAGATTCAACGCAATCCCTATCAAGCTACCAACAGTATTCTTCACAGAGCTAGAACAAATAATTTCACAATTTGTATGGAAATACAAAAAACCTCGAATAGCCAAAGCGATCTTGAGAAAGAAGAATGGAACTGGAGGAATCAACCTACCTGACTTCAGGCTCTACTACAAAGCCACAGTTATCAAGACAGTATGGTACTGGCACAAAGACAGAAATATAGATCAATGGAACAAAATAGAAAGCCCAGAGATAAATCCACGCACATATGGACACCTTATCTTTGACAAAGGAGGCAAGAATATACAATGGATTAAAGACAATCTCTTTAACAAGTGGTGTTGAGAAAACTGGTCAACCACTTGTAAAAGAATGAAACTAGACCACTTTCTAACACCATACACAAAAATAAACTCAAAACGGATTAAAGATCTAAACGTAAGACCAGAAACTATAAAACTCCTAGAGGAGAACATAGGCAAAACACTCTCTGACATACATCACAGCAGGATCCTCTATGACCCACCTCCCAGAATTTTGGAAATAAAATCAAAAATAAACAAATGGGACCTAATTAACCTTAAAAGCTTCTGCACATCAAAGGAAACTATTAGCAAGGTGAAAAGACAGCCTTCAGAATGGGAGAAAATAATAGCAAATGAAGCAACTGACAAACAACTAATCTCAAAAATATACAAGCAACTCCTACAGCTCAACTCCAGAAAAATAAACGACCCAATCAAAAAATGGGCCAAAGAACTAAATAGACATTTCTCCAAAGAAGACATACAGATGGCTAACAAACACATGAAAAGATGCTCAACATCACTCATTATCAGAGAAATGCAAATCAAAACCACTATGAGGTACCATTTCACACCAGTCAGAATGGCTGCGATCCAAAAGTCTACAAATAATAAATGCTGGAGAGGGTGTGGAGAAAAGGGAACCCTCTTACACTGTTGGTGGGAATGCAAACTAGTACAGCCACTATGGAGAACAGTGTGGAGATTCCTTAAAAAACTGGAAATAGAACTGCCTTATGATCCAGCAATCCCACTGCTGGGCATACACACTGAGGAAACCAGAAGGGAAAGAGACACGTGTACCCCAATGTTCATCGCAGCACTGTTTATAATAGCCAGGACATGGAAGCAACCTAGAAGTCCATCAGCAGATGAATGGATAAGAAAGCTGTGGCACATATACACAATGGAGTATTACTCAGCCATTAAAAAGAATACATTTGAATCAGTTCTAATGAGGTGGGTGAAACTGGAGCCTATTATACAGAGTGAAGTAAGCCAGAAGGAAAAACATAAATACAGTATACTAACGCATATATATGGAATTTAGAAAGATGGTAACAATAACCCGGTGTATGAGACAGCAAAAGAGACACTGATGTATAGAACAGTCTTATGGACTCTGTGGGAGAGGGAGAGGGTGGGAAGATTTGGGAGAATGACATTGAAACATGTAAAATATCATGTAAGAAACGAGTTGCCAGTCCAGGTTCGATGCACGATACTGGATGCTTGGGGCTGGTGCACTGGGACGACCCAGAGGGATGGTATGGGGAGGGAGGAGGGAGGAGGGTTCAGGATGGGGAACACATGTATACCTGTGGCGGATTCATTTTGATATTTGGCAAAACTAATACAATTATGTAAAGTTTAAAAATAAAATAAAATTAAAAAAAAAAAAAAGGAAAAAATAAAAAAAATAAAATGGTACCTGGTGGCTCAGATGGTAAAGAATCCGCCTGCAATGCGGGAGACTAGGGTTCGATTCCTGGATTGGAAAGATCTCCTGGGGAAGGGAATGGCCACCCACTCCAGTGTTCTAGCCTAGAGAATTCCATGAACAAAGGAGTCTGGCAGGCTATCGTCCATGGTTTTGCAAAGAGTTGAACATGACTGAGCGACTTAAGCGCTCACACAGCAGCCATTTTGGAGCTAACAGTTTACAGCTCCTCAAAATGTAAAATAGTTACCCTGTGACCCAGTATTTTCACTCCTGAAAAGTGAAAGTGACTCAGTTGTGTCCAGCTCTTTGTGACTCCATGGACTATACAGTCCATGGAATACTCCAGGCCAGAATACTGGAGTGGGTAGCCTTACCCTTCTCCCGGGGATCTTCCCAACCCAGGGATCACACCCAGGTTTCCTGCATTGCAGGTGGATTCTTTACCAGCTGAAATACAAGGGAAGCCCAAGAATACTGGAGTGGGTAGCCTGTCCCTTCTCCAGTGGATCTTCCCAACCCAGGAATCAAACTGGGGTCTCCTGCATTGCAGGAGGGTTCTTTCTCAACTGAGCTATCAGGGAAGCCCTATTTTCATTCCTAGTGTGTACCAAAGAGAATTGTGAAACCAAGCCAGGACCCTGTGGGCTCTCCGGGGTATAGATCTTTCTTTTCATGTCCCCAGTTTATAGTTTGTAGGAAAGAGGCTTTGTTCAGCGTGCCCTGAGTTCCAAAGGGTGGATTCAGACAGTTGCTAATCAGAAAAGGGAGGGGATGCAGAAACAAAGAAGGAGCAGTCAAGAATTGCAAAGAGTTGAACATGACTGAGCGACTTAAGCACTCACACAGCAGCCATTTTGGAGCTAACAGTTTACAGCTCCTCAAAATGTAAAATAGTTACCCTGTGACCCAGTATTTTCACTCCTGAAAAGTGAAAGTGACTCAGTCGTGTCCAGCTCTTTGTGACTCCATGGACTATACAGTCCATGGAATACTCCAGGCCAGAATACTGGTTCCTGGAGTAACATGGCAGGGTCCTGGTTCCTCCTCAAGGAATAGACACAACAATATATCTTTGAGTTCTTCTGCAGGAACTAAGGCCCCCACTACTCAGTCGGGGACTAAGGGAACTATCCTCTATCCCCCACCTGGATAGAGGATGTTAACTTATGGCTGAGCCAAGATTCCTGGAGTACCACCTTGTTACCTCACTACCAAAAAATCACACCCCGTAGCACTCACCTGAAATTATGCCTATAAAATCTTGTCCCCAGAAACCACCAGAGAACTCAGGAGTTTTATTCTCTTTTATCATGAGCCATCCTGTCCTCCTTGCATGGTCGTGCAGCAGAACTGTCTCTGCTCCGGATTCTGATGGTTTGGTTTTTTTGGCTCACTGTGCATCATGCACACAAACGTGTGTGTGGTAACAGTGGTGACCACAGTTGCACAACTCTGAATATACAAAAAGCAACTGAGTTTTATATTTTTAAGGGGTGACTTATGATATGTTAATTATATATCAAAACTAATTTTTAAAAGATATATACTGAATTCAGAGATGTTACAAAAATGTGATTCCTAGAATTGACTATAGTAGCATATAGCAAAGGAAACCATAAATAAAAGGTGAAGACAACCTGCAGACTGGGAGAAAACATTTGCAAAGAATGCAATGACAAGGGTTTGATTTCCAAAATATACAAATAGCTCCTACAACTCAACAACAACAATAACAACAAACCCAATCAAAAAATGGGCAGAAGACCTAAATAGACAATTCTCCAAAGACATGCAGATCCAAAAGGCACATGTTCAGAATTACTAATTATTAGAGAAATGGAAGTCATTGAGATACCACCTCACATCAGTCAAAATAACCATAATTTTAAATGTACAAATAAATGCTGGGGAGGCTCTGGAGGAAAGGGAACCCTCCTGCACTACTGGTAGGAGCGTACATTGGTGCAGCCACTATGGAAAACAGTATAGAGGTTTCTCAAAACACTATAGAGTTGCCATATAATCCAGTAATCGCACTCCTGGACATATATCCAGACCAAACTCTAATTCAAAAAGACACATGCACCCCTATGTCCCTAGAAGCACAATAACCACAACAGCCAAGACATGAAAGCAAACTAAATGTTCATCAACAGAGGAATGGATAAAGAAGATATGCTATATATATGCATATATATACACACAATGGAATGCCATTTGGCCATAAAAACAATGAAATAATGCCATTTGTAGCAACAAGGATGGACCTAGATTTTATCATACTAAGTGAGGTGAGTCAGAAAGACAAATATCATATGGTATTACTCCTATGTGGAATCTAAACTATGATGCAGATGAACTTATCTGTGAAACAAAAACAGACTCACAGACATAGAGAACAGACTCATGGTTGCCAAGGGGGAGGGATGGATTGGGAGTTTGTGATTAGCAGATGCACACTATTATATATAGAGATTGGATAAGCAACACGGTCCTACTGTGTGTGTGTGTGTGTGTGTGTGTGTATGTATAACAACCATTTTGCTGTACAGCAGTAATTAACACACTATAAGTCAACTATACGTCAATAAAATTAAAATATAGTACCACATCTTTCTTAGTCATTGAGATAAAAATATTCAAGATCCTCAAATTTTTGCCTATCTTGAGATGTTTTCCAAAGTCTTACAACATAGATCATTTCTTTCTATCTTGCTTCCACTGGTCATTAGCTAAAGAGAATATACACATAAGCCTACTTAAAAGATTACAAGACAGCATCATATTCTTAAAGACCGTCTATTTTTGCTATCAGGATGAAAAAATAAAGCACTATTTCTGAATGAATAGAATGCTATTCTAAGGCCTCAAAATCGACTTTCTTTGAAAGCAAAAATTTTTATAACCAAAATAAAAGCCAACAGAGGTCAATTTCCATGTCTTGACTACTGTGAATAATGCTGCAGTGAATATGGAAATGCAGACATCTGGTCTTACTCTTAGTTATTTGATTACAAGAATTTTTTAATGTAAATTAAGAAATGTGGTTTTGGAAACAGAGGGAAACATGATGACTTACATGTTCTGTAGTGGGTTTCTCAGTAAACAGCTCCAGAAGAAAGTTCTCCTTCCCAGAAACACAAAATGTGCCCAAGACTGGCAAAATAAGACCACAATGGTTATGGCTGCCAAAGCTGTAAGCCTGAGAAAGCTATGTTCAAACTGTTGTGGCCCCCTGAACACCCATTGCCAATTGCGGGACTTGCACTGGAATGCCCAAACAGGCTATTCTTAAGCATTGCTTACTTCTTTTCTCTTTTAAACAGGTTCTAGTTGAATATCAAGGCTATTCTTATTAAAAAGGTATAATGGACTTTCTTTTTTTGCCTAATTCCATGTTTAAACTTAAGCTTACATCAGAGTGCCAAGAAATGTTGCTTATAATGCAGATTCCTTAGTCCCATCAACAGAGGCTGATATTCTAGTTCTCAGTCTCTCCAGGAATTTACATTTGACAACCTAGGTGACTAAGAATACTCTGCAGGTAATCCATGTTCCATGCTTTGAGAAATTCTTCAGCTAAATGATTGTGTTGATTGTATGCCTCTGTGGTCAAACTAACTAATTCCACTCTGTGGTTTTGGTTCTCCCAACAAGGTTTCCTAGGAACTTGAAGTGTATGGACCCACATAGAGATGGGAATGAATGACCTGACCAGTCAAGTGTTCTTCCTACCCTGTGATTCTAACTTCCATTTTCTATCACATGACTGGACCTTACTCAACTTCACTGCTGCTTTTCTAAACTTTTGTTCCTTCTCCTTTAGGACTGATTTAATACACACTTTAACCATTTATATGTTACAAGGAAAACAATCTCCAAAAATTCTCAAATTAGTTTGAGGGAGTTAAGAGTTAAAAATAATTTTGGGAACTTGCTGAGTTTTCAAAATTGTTATTTAACATGATGAAACTTGCCTGGATCAGTCAACTGGATATCATCACAGCACATTTCACAGATTTATGGTTCCTATCACTTAGTGATATATTTCTAATAAAACTTGGAAGGGAACCTTTTTTAATCCCAGAGTTTGACTTCTGCATATATTCTGTAAATGTTCTGCTGTTTAGATCCATTGCATTAAACAGACAGGTATTTCCTCATCTATAAAACAGAAGTGGTAATAGGCTTCAACTCCGTGGAGATGTAAAGGTAACATGGTATAGGCACCATGGTACGTAACTGCTCAGTAAACAATAGTGATTTACAATATATTGCTCCCTTGCGAGTGAAACCTGACAGGACCCTATGGTACCCTCCCAGATATGAATACTTTTCATGTCCCCGGTTTATATTTTGTAGGAAACAAGCTTCATTCCTTTCATTGACTTTCCCTGGGTTCCAAAGGGCAGGTTCCCACTGTTGCTAATCAGGGAAGCAAGAGAATGCAGAAACAAAGGAGTAAAAATCAAGAAACAGTAATGCAGGGATGGACCTGAAGATTATCCATAAATATCACTTATATGTTGAATCTAAAATATGATACAAATGAACTTATTTATGAAACAGATACTGACTCACAGACATAGAAAACAGACTTGTGGTTGCCAAGGGGGTGGGGGTGGGAAGACTGGGAATTTGCGATTAGCAGATGAAGATGCAAGCTATTGCATTTCTGCCGCTACTGCTAAGTCGCTTCAGTCGTGTCCGACTCTGCGACCCCACAGACGGCAGCCCAGCAGGCTCCGCCGTCCCTGGGATTCTCCAGGCAAGAATACTGGAGTGGGTTGCCATTTCCTTCTCCAATGCATGAAAGTGAAAAGTGAAAGTGAAGTCACTCAGTCGTGTCCAACTCTCAGCGATCTCATGGACTGCAGCCCACCAGCCTCTTCCATCCATGGGATTTTCCAGGCAAGAGTACTGGAATGGGGTGCCATTGCCTTCTCCATTTCTAAGAACATTTCTAAGATTTCTAAGGTTTCTAAGAACATTTTTAAGAATGTTTCTAAGAACATTTCTAAGAACATGGAAAAACAACAAGATACTACTGTATTGTACAGTTCAGTTCAGTTCAATCACTCAGTCGTGTCCGACTCTTTGAGACCCCATGGACTGCAGTACACGAGGCCTCCCTGTCCATCACCAACTCCCGAAGTTTACTCAAACTCATGTCCATTGAGTCAGTGATGCCATCCAACCATCTCATCCTCTGTTATCCCCTTCTCCTCCTGCCTTCAATCTTTCTCAGCATCAGGGTCTATACATAATAATATCTTCGAGTTCTCCTGTAGGAACTAAGCTTCCCACCCCACCCCCGGCAACCAGGTGGAGGTTGATAACTTCAGGCTGAGCACAAGATTCTTTGAACACTGCTCTGTTATGTCACCACCAGTTGGTTAAGAAGAAAATCTGCACACGGTGGGAGATGATAAAGACTGATGCCTTCCCCCAAATGGTTAACGAAAATTAACTTTCCCTTTCTTCTAAGACTGTCATCACTTGGACTGCAAGGAGATCCAACCAGTCCATTCTGAAGGAGATCAGCCCTGGGATTTCTTTGGAAGGAATGATGCTAAAGCTGAAACTCCAGTACTTTGGCCAACTCATGCGAAGAGTTGACTCATTGGAAAGGACTCTGATGCTGAGAGGGATTGGGGGCAGGAGGAGAAGGGGACGACAGAGGATGAGATGGCTGGATGGCATCACTGACTCGATGGACATGAGTCTGAGTGAACTCCGGGAGTTGGTGATGGACAGGGAGGCCTGGCTTGCTGCGATTCATGGGGTCGCAAAGAGTCAGACACGACTGAGCCACTGAACTGAAGACTGTTATGGTCAAGCAGAATCTTTGAAACTGGTTTTTGGACACAAGTCCACTTTCTTCACAAGCTGCCAACCTCCTACATAAAGCAACCTTTCCTTTCCAACCAACACTGGTTTCTCAAGCACTGGCTTTCAAGCAGTGAGCAGCTAAACCTCATTTGTTTATATTTCTCAATGTGTCATCTTTAGAACTTAAAAGTCTTAGAAATTGTTCTCCAAAGAAGTCTTTATAACCTTGACAAACAGTCTAGTACATTCCATATTTAACAGACCTCCATTTTTTTTCTTATATAATGTATTTTAAATTCTTGAGGAAAGCTTTAATTGTTAGGCTTTAGCCATTATGGACCCATTATCACACATTCTCAAGATAACTTATTTTAAATGAAACAAGTGAGCATGAGCCCAACACTGGCCATTATTATTCATGTGGTTCTAAACCCTAATCTTTAAATAAATACACTATTGTTGCTTATGCACTGCTCTGACTTAAATATTTTAATAGTTTTTATGCTGGTGACCACACAATGATATTACTTTATGAAAAGAACTATTTAGCAAATATGCTTGTGACTATATATTTACTTGTGTGTATTTACTATATATATATACTTGTGACTATTGACAATTATGTAGCACTCTTTGGTAGATGTTTCCCAACTTTAAATACATTTATATTTGATAGTCTCAGAGTCTCAGTCTGTTTATTAGAATTAGTTTATTCACTTGGAATAGTGTACCTCATGGACTGAATGGACAGCAAGATGGATCACCACTCTGTGTTGCATTAGGATCTTTGATTTGTTCTCCTGTTAGTTTCTTGTAGAGTAAGAACATTTAAAACACGACTAACTATATGATTAAATCCAATAAACTAGCAAAATTTCAAGTCCCTCCAGCCCACCAACATTTCCACTGAATGAGAACTCATTTCTCTGAACCAACTGATAGCAGTTAGATTCTTAAAATGTATTTCACAGTCTGCTTATATTTCTAAATTTGTAGGATGAAGTTTGCTTTAGAAAATGAAGGTTTCAGTGATTAATTGAGTCTAATCAACACAACTGAAAAAAAAAAAAGCCAATGTGGTCAGTGGGAAGAGCACTGAGTTAGGTATTACTTCCTGGTAATGGTGTGACCTCTAATTAATTGTGTAATCTCAGGCAAGTGACTTAATCTCTGCCTGTTTTTCATATGAGAGATGATGAAATTAAAATAAAAATCGATCACATGTCAGATCACAAAACAAGTTTCAACAAATTTAAGAGACTGATAATTAAACTAAGTATCTTTTCCTGCCATAATGGAATAAAACTAGGAAATAACAACAATGGGAACCAGTAACAATTCCCAACAACAATGGGAAACAGTAAACTTCACCAAAAAAAAAAAAGTGGGAATGCAACAGCACACATTTGAGCAACCAGTGAGTCAAAGGGGAAATTAGAAAAGAAATTGGACAATACCTTGGAGCAAATGAAAATGAAATGTCAACATATCAAAATTTACATATTATGAAATTCATAACAGTAAGTGCATACATTAAAAGAAAGATTTCAAATAAACAACCTAATGTTATACCTCAAAGAATCAGAGAACAAATTGAGCTCAAAATTAGGAAGTAAAGAGCAGAAATAAAATTTAAAAAAATTTTAAATAGGAAACCAGTTGGCTTTTTGAAAAGACAAATCAATTTACAAACTCTTATGCTGGACTAAAGTAAAAAATAAAATCAGAAATGAAAGAAGAGATATAACAGAAATAAAAAGGACAAGAGACTACTATGAACAATTATCCACTAACAAACTGGATAAATTAGAAGAAGTGAATAAATTCATAGTATACAGGACCTTACCTGTCTCTTGAGAAACCTGTATGTGGGTCAGGGAGCAACGGTTAGAACTGGACATGGAACAACTGACTGGTTCAAAATTGGGAAAGGAGTATGACAAGGCTGTATATTGTTGCCCTGTTTATTTAACATATGCAGAGTACATCATGTGAAATGCCAGTCTGGATGAACCAATCACAAGCTGGAATCAAGATTGCCAGGAGAAATATCAACAAACCTCAGATATGCAGATAATACCACTTTAATGGCAGGAAGTGAAGAGGAACTCAAGAGTCTCTTGATGAAGGTGAAAGAGGAGAGTGAAAAAGCTAGCTTGAAACTCAGCATTCAAAAAACTAAGATCATGGTATCCAGTCCCATTAATCACTTCATGGTAAATAGAAAGGAAAAATGGAAACAATGACAGATTTTATTTTCTTGGGTTCCAAAATCATTGTAGACGATGATAGAAGCCATGAAATTAAAAGATGAAAGCTATGACAAGCCTAGACAGCATATTAAAAAGCAGAGACATCACTTTGCCCACAGATGTTCATTTAGTCAAAGTTGTGGTTTTTCCAGCAGCCCTGTACAGATATAAGAGCTGGACCATAAAGAAGGCTGAGCACCAAAGAAGTGATGCTTTTGAATGTAATGCTGGAGAAGACTCTTGAGAGTCCCTTGGACTGCAAGGAGCTTAAACCACTCAATTCTAAAGGAAACCAACCCTGAATATTCATTGGAAGCACTGATGCTTAAGCTGAAGCTCCAATACTTTGGCCACCTGACGCAGAGAACCTACTTATTGGGAAAAACTCTGATGCTGGGAAAGACTGAAGGCAAAAGAAGAAGGGGAGGCAGAGGATGAGATGGTTAGACAGCATTCCCAACTCAATGGACATGAATTTGAAAAAACTCCAGGAGATACTGGAGGACAGAGGAGCTAGTGTGCTGCAGTCGATGGGGTTGCAAAGAGTCGGACACGACTCAGCAACTGAACAGCAGCAGCAATACGGGACCTAGCAAAACCAAATCGTGAAGAAATAGAAACCAACAGACCCATAACCACTATGGAGATTTACTCAGTAATAGAAAACCTCCCAAAGAAAACTCAGGATCAAACAGCTTCCCTGGTAAATTCTATCAAACATGTGAAGAAAAATAGTGCCAATCGTCTCAAACTGCACTCAAGGTTGGAAAGGAGGGAAGGAACCCTTTCAAATTCATTTTTTGAAGTCAGCATTACTTTAATAACAAAGTTAGATGAAGACTTTACAAGAAACAAAAACTATAAGCCAATATCTCTAATGAATATAGATGCAAAAATTCTCAATACTAGCAAAGGATCTTATGCCATAACCAAGTGGGATTTATCCCTGAGTTGCAAGGATGACTCAAAATATGAAAATTGATTAATGTGATATACCACATTATGAGAATAAGGATAAAAATTGCATGATTGGAAATGGCCAAGATGGCAGAGTAGAGCCCTAAGCTTACCTCCTCTAATGAACAAATCAAAATAACAATCTGCAGAACAACAATCATTGAGAAACACTGAAACCTACCAGAAAAGATCATCTACAACTAAACAAATTAAGAGAGAACCACAAGACTGGTAGGAGAGGCAGACTTGTGATATAATCAAATCCCATACCCTCAGGGTGTGCAAACCACCAACTAGAGGATAGTTGTATTACAGAGATTCTACCACAGTGGTGAGAGTACTGAACCCCACGTTGGGCTCCCTAGCCTACAGTCCTGGCACCTGGAAAAGGAGACCCCAGAGCATTTGGCTTCAAAAGCCAGTGGGCTTCATTAAAAGAGGCCACAGGAGTGGGGGAAATAGAGGCTTCACTCTTAAATGGTGCACACAAAATCTCATGCACCCTGATGAAAAACAAAAGCAAAAATTTGATAGGGAGCTGGGTTAGACATATCTGCTGGTCTTGGAGGGTCTCCTGGGGAGGTGAGGAGCAGGTGTCACACTGGGGATATAGACACTGGTGGCAGATATATCATTAAGCATTCATCTATATGAGCTCTCATGGAGGTGACAATTTGGCACTAAGACCTTGCCGCACCTAATGGCTTTTGGACTGCACTACTGGGATGCCTTGGGCCAAAAAGCAAACTAAGGATGGACAGAGGCCCATCCATCATCAGACAGGCTGTCTAATGATTTCCTGAGCCCACAGCCACCTCTAGACATGGCCCTGCTAACCAAAGGCCCAACAGCCAGCTCTAACCTCCAACAGGCAGGCACTGACACCTCCCATCAGAAAGCCAGCACAAACCTCTAGACCAGCCTCACCCACCAGGGGGCCGGTACCAACAATAAGACAACTACAGAAAACTAACCAAAATGATAACATGGATCACAGCCCTGTGTAACTCAAACTATGAGCCATGCCGTGCAGTGCCACCCAAGATGGACACGTCACAGTGGAGACTGGAGTAGGGAATGGCAAACCACTTCAGCATTATTGCCTTGAGAACCCCACAAAGAGTATGAAGAGGCAAAAAAATTTGACACAAAAGATGAGCTTCCCAGGTCAGTAGGTGTCCAATATGCTATTGGTGAAGAGTGGAGAAAAGCTCCAGAAAGAATGAAGAGGCTAAGCCAAAGCAGAAACGATGCCCAGTTGTGGATATGTCTGGTGGTGAAATTAAAACCCAGTGCTGTAAAGAACAATATTACATGGGAACCTGGAATGTTAGGTCCATGAACCAGGCTAAATTGGATGTGGTCAAACAGGAGATGGCAAGAGTGAACATTGACATTTTAGAGATCAGTGAACTAAAATGGACTCAAATGGGCAAATTTAATTCAGAAGACCATTATATTTACTACAGTGGGCAAGATCCCTTTGAAGAAATGAAGTAGCCCTCATAGGCAACAAAAGAGTCCGAAATAGAGTACCTAGTTGCAATATCAAAAACGACAGAATGGTCTCTGTTCATTTCCAACGCAAACCATTCAACATGACAGTAATCCAAGTCTATGCCCCAACCACTAATGCTGAAGAAGCTGAAGTTGAATATCTATGAAGACCTGCAAGACCTCTAGAACTAACACTCCAAAAGATACACTTTTCATCGTAGGGAACTGAAATGCAAAAGTAGGAAGTCAAGAGATACCTGGAATGACAGGCAAGTTTAGCCCTGGAGTACAAAATAAAGTGGGGCAAAGGCTAACAGTTTTGCTAAGACAATGCGTTGGTCATAGCAAACACCCTCTTCCAACAACACGAGACAACTCTACACATGGACATCACCAGTCAAATGCAAAAAAAGCAAAATGGTTGTCCAAGGAGGCCTTACAAAAGCTGAGAAAAAAAGAGAAGCAAAAGGCGAACAAGAAAAGGAAAGATAAACCCATTTGCATGAAGAGATCCAAAGAGAGATAAGGAAAGACTTGCAAGGAGAGATAAAGAAAGCCTTCCTCAGTGATCAGTGCAAAGAAATAGAGGAAAACAATAGAATGGAAAAGACTAGAGATCTCTTCAAGAACATTAGTGCTATCAAGGGAACATTTCATGCAAAGATGGGCACAATAAAGACAGAAACTGTATGGACCTAACAGAAACAGAAGATATTAAGAAGAAGTGGCAAGAATACACAGAAGAACTGTACAAAAAAGATCTTAATAACCTGGATAATCATAATGGTATGATCACTCACCTAGAGCCAGACATCCTGGAATGTGAAGTCAAGTGGGCCTCAGGAAGCGTCACTATGAACAAAGCTAGGGGAGATGATGGAATTCCAGCTGAGCTATTTCAAATCCTAAAAGATGATGCTGTTAAAGTGCTACATTCAACATGCCAACAAATTTGGAAAATTCAGCAGTAGCCACAGGACTGGAAAAGGTCAGTTTTCATTTCAATGCCAAAGAAGGGAAATGCCAAAGAATGTTCAAACTACCGCACAATTCCACTCATTTCACAAGCTAGCAAATTCATGCTTAAAATCCTCCAAGCTAGGCTACAACAGTATGTGAACTGAGAACTTCCAGATGTACAAGCTGGTTTTGGAAAAGACAGAGGAACCAGAGATCAAATTGCCAACATCCACTGGATCATCAAAAAAGCAAGAGAATTCCAGAACAACATCTACTTCTATTTCCATTGACTATACTAAAGGCTTTGACTGTGTGGATCACAATAAACTGTGGAAAATTCTTCAAGAGATGGGAATACCAGACCACCTGTCCTGCTTCCAAGAAAACTCGTATGCAGGTCAAGAAGCAACAGTTAGAACTGAAGATGGAAGAACAGACTGGTTCCAAATAGGAAAAGGAGTACATCAAGGGTGTGTATTGTCACCTTGCTTATTTAACTTATATGCAGAGTACATCATGCAAAATGCCAGGCTAGATGAAGCACAAGCTGGAATCAAGATTACTTGGAGGAATATCAATAATATCAGATATGCAGATGACACCATCCTAATTGCAGAAAGCAAAGAGAAACTAAGAGCCTCTTGATGAAGTTGAAAGTTCAGTTCAGTTCAGTCGCTCAGTCATGTCCGACTCTGCGACCCCATGAATCGCAGCACGCCAGGCCTCCCTGCCCATCACCAACTTCTGGAGTTCACTCAGACTCACGTCCATCGAGTCAGTGATGCCATCCAGCCATCTCATCCTCTGTCGTCCCCTTCTCCTCCTGCCCCCAATCCCTCCCAGCATCAGAGTCCTTTTCAATGAGTCAACTCTTCGCATGAGGTGGCCAAAGTACTGGAGTTTCAGCTTTAGCATCACTCCTTCCAAAGAAACCCCAGGGCTGATCTCCTTCAGAATGGACTGGTTGGATCTCCTTGCAGTCCAAGGGACTCTCAAGAGTCTTCTCCAACACCACAGTTCAAAAGCATCAATTCTTCGGTGCTCAGCTTTCTTCACAGTCCAACTCTCACATCCATACATGACCACAGGAAAAACCATAGCCTTGACTAGATGGACCTTTGTTGGCAAAGTAATGTCTCTACTTTTGAATATGCTATCTAGGTTGGTCATAACTTTCCTTCCAAGGAGTAAGCATCTTTTAATTTCATGGCTGCAGTCACCGTCTGCAGTGATTTTGGAGCCCAAAAAAATAAAGTCTGACACTGTTTCCCCATCAATTTGCCATGAAGTGATGGGACCAGATGCCATGATCTTTGTTTTCTGAATGTTGAGCTTTAAGCCAGCTTTTTCACTCTCCTTTTTCACTTGCATCAAGAGGCTTTTTTAGTTCCTCTTCACTTTCTGCCAAAAGGGTGGTGTCATCTGCATATCTGAGGTTATTGATATTTCTCCCGGCAATCTTGATTCCAGCTTGTGCTTCTTCCAGCCCAGCATTTCGCATGATGTACTCTGCATAGAAGTTAAATAAGCAGGGTGACAACATACAGCCTTGACATACTCCTTTTCCTATTTGGAACCAATCTGTTATTCCATGTCCAGTTCTAACTGTTGCTTCCTGACCTGCATACAGGTTTCTCAAGAGGCAGGTCAAGTGCTCTGGTATTCCCATCTCTTTCAGAATTTTCCACAGTTTATTGTGATCCACACAGTCAAAGGCTTTGGCATAGTCAATAAAGCAGAAATAGATGTTTTTCTGGAAGTCTCTTGCTTTTTCCATGATCCAGCGGATGTTGGCAATTTGATCTCTGGTTCCTCTGCCTTTTCTAAAACCAGCTTGAACATCAGGAAGTTCACGGTTCATGTATTGCTGAAGCCTGGCTTGAAGAATTTTGAGCATTACTTTACTAGCGTGTGAGATGAATACAATTGTGCGGTAGTTTGAGCATTCTTTGGCATTGCCTTTCTTTGGGATTGGAATGAAAACGGACCTTTTCCAGTCCTGTGGCCACTGCTGAGTTTTCCAAATTTGCTGGCATATTGAATGCAGCACTTTCACAGCATTATCTTTCAGGATTTGAAATAGCTCAAGTGGCATTCCATCACCTCCACTAGCTTTGTTCATAGTGATGCTTTCTAAGGCCCACTTGACTTCACATTCCAGGATGTCTGGCTCTAGGTCAGTGATCACACCATCGTAATTATCTTGGTGGTGAAGATCTTTTTTGTACAGTTCTTCTGTGTATTCCTGCCACCTCTTCTTAATATCTACTGCTTCTGTTAGGTCCATACCATCTGTCCTTTATCAAGCCCATCTTTGCATGAAATGTTCCCTTGGTATCTCTCATTTTCTTGAAGAGATCTCTAGTCTTTCCCATTCTGTTGTTTTCCTCTATTTCTTTGCATTGGTCACTGAGGAAGGCTTTATCTCTTCTTGCTGTTCTTTGGAACTCTGCATTCAGATGCTTATATCTTTCCTTTTCTCCTTTGCTTTTCACTTCTAAGAGGATAGTGAAAAGCTTGGCTTAAAACTCAGCATTCCAAAAGCTAAGATCATGGCATCTGGTCCCATCACTTCATGGAAAATGGATGGGGAACAATGGAAACAATGACAGACTTTATTTTGGGGGGCTCCAAAATCACTGTAGATGGTGACCGTAGCCATGAAATTAACAGACACTTGCTGCTTTCAAGAAAATCTATGACCAACTTAGACAACATATTAAAAAGCAGACATCACTTTGCTGACAAAGGTCCATATAGTGAAAGCTAGTTTTTCCAGTAGTCATGTGCCTATTGACAGTTTGACCATAAAGAAAGCTGAGGACTGAAGAATTGATGCTTTTGAACTGTGTTACTGGAGAGACTCTTGAGAATCCCTTGGACTGCAAGAAGATTAAACCAGTCAGTCCCAAAGGAAATCAACCCTGAATATTCATTGGAAGGACTGATTCTGAAGTTCCAATATTTTGGCCACCTGATGCAAAGAGCCAACTCATTGGTAAAGACCCTGATGCTGGGAAAGATTAAGGGCAGAAGGAGAAGGGGGAGACAGAGAATGAGATGTTTGGATGGTATTACTGACTCAATGGACATAAGTTTGAGCAAACTCATGTCCATTGAGATGGTGAAGGACAGGGAATACTTGTGTGCTGCTGTCCATGAGTTGCAAAGAGTTGTACATGACTGAACAACTGGAAAAGAAGAGCAGCTCCTCAGCCTACAGATCAAGTCTGCAAATACAGGCCAGACACCACCCTGGGACCAGCTGGCCCCTAACCCTTGGATAACAAGTGGGGAGTACACTGCTGGGATGCATAGGATAGCTCCTACTGAGGGCCACTGCTCCTAAGTTGAGAAACATAACCAATATACCACATACATAAAACGACAAATAGCAATTTAGACAAAATGAGGTGACAGAGGACTATGTCTTAGATGAAGGAACAAGATAAAACCCCGGAGGAAGAACTAAGTGATGTGGAGATAGGCAATCTACCCAAGAAAGAATTTAGGGTAATGATTGGAAAGATGATCAAAGAATAAAGGAGGAAAATAGGTGACAGAGTTAGAAATGATAACTTTTTATCAAAGAAATAGAAAATATAAAGAAAAACCATACAAAGAATACAATAACTGAAAAGAAAAATACATTAGAAAGAATAGTGGAATAAATGAGGCAGAAGAAAGGATCATGAGCTGGAAGATACAGCAGTGGACATCATGCTGCCAAACAGGAAAAAAAAAAAAAAAAAACAGGATGAAAGAATGAAAATAAATGAGGGGAGTTTAAGAAACTACTGAGACATTGTTTATGCTAATACAATTGAGTATTACATTAGAGGGATCCCAAAAGGAGGAGAGAGAGAGAAAACGGGCCTGAGAAGATATTTGAAGAGATAATAGCTGAAAACTTCCCTAACCTGGGGAAGGAAAATAGTCACCCAAGTCCAGGAAGCACAGACAGTCCTATACAGGAATACACTACAACACATTGTAATCAAAATGACAAGTTAAAAGTTGTGGAGCAAAAGAAACCCTCCTACATTGATGGTGGGAATAATAAATTAATACAACTATTGTACTATGGAGAACAGGATGGAGGTTCCTCAAAAAACTAAAAATAGAGTTACGTGATCCAACAATCCCACTCCTGGCCATATGTCCAGAAAAGATGAAAACTCTAATTAGAAAAGACACACGAGATCCAGTGTTCATTGGAGCAGCATTTACAATAGTCAAGATGTGGAAGCAACCTAAACGTCCATCAACAGGTGAATGAATAGAGAAGATATGGAATACCACTCAGTCATTAAAAAGAACAAAATAAAGCCATTTGCAGCAACATGGATGGACATGGAGTTTAAATGAAATAAGTCTGAGAAAGACAAATATCATATGATATCACTTGTATGTAGAAACTAATACAAATGATACAGATGAACTTATTTACAAACCAGAAATGGACTCACAGATCTCAAAATCAAACTTACAGTTCCCAAAGGAGAAACATGGGGTGAAGTGATAAATTAAGAGTTTGGAATTAACTTATACACACTAAGGAATAGGGAACTTTCCTCGGTATTCTGTAATAACCGATATGGGAAGAGAATCTGAAAAAGAATTAGAGGCTACATATATTACATATATATAATCTGATTCACTTTGCTGTAAACCTGAAAGCCAACATTGTAAGTCAAGTACACGCCAATAAAAATTTTTTTTAAATAAAGAGAATATTAAATGCAACAAGGGGAAGGCAACAAATAGCCTACAAAGGAATTCCCATAAGTCCATCAGCTGAGTTTCAGCAGAAACTTTGCAGACCAGAAGGGAATAGCATGATATACTTAAAATGATGAAAGAGAAAAACCTACAACCAAGAATACTCTACCCATAAGGCTCTCATTTAGATTTTATGGAGAAATCAAAAGCTTTACAGACAAGTAAAAGCTAAAAGATTTCAGGACCACCAAACCAGCTTTACAACAAAGGCTAAGATAACTTCTTTAGGTGGAAAAGGAAAAACCACAACTGGAAATGAGAAAACAACAAAATGGAAAAGCTCATCTGTAAAGGCAAACATACAGTAAAGGTGGGAAATCATCCAGGCACAGCAAGGAGGAAGTTAAAAGACAAAAAGTAGTAAAATCATTTGTAGTCACAATAAGCAGTTAAGAGACATATAAAACAATTAGATGTAAAACACAGTATCAAAAACAGAATGGTGGGGGGAAATACAAATGCAGCATATCTAAAATATACTTGAAATGAAGAGATAAGCAACTGAAGGGCTTCCCTGGTGGCACAGTGGATAAGAATCCTCCTTCCAGTGCAGGGGACACTGGTTTGATCTTTGATCTGGGAAGATTCCACATGCTATGGAGCAACTAAGCTTGTGTGCCCATAACTACTGAGCCTAAGCTCTAGAGCCTGTGAGCAGCAACTACAGAGTCCATGTGCTATAACTGCTAAAACTCTCATGCTCAAGGGCCCGTGAGCTGCAACCACTAAGCCTGTGTGCTGCAATGACTGAAGCCCACGTGCCCTAGAGCCGTGTTCTGCAACGAGAAGCCACCGCAATAAGGAGCCTGTGCACTGCAATGTAGAGCAGCCCCTGCTCACCACAACTAGAGAAAGTCTGCTCAAAGCAACAAAGACCCAGCACAGCCGAAAAAGAGAGAGAGATAAGCAACTGAAACCAAGCACAAATAAATGGTGACTCCTATACAAAAGTGTCACAGTAACCATAAAACAAAAATCTCTAATAAACTAAAAAGAAAGAAGAATCCAGATATAACACTAAAGATAGTCACCAAATCTCAAGAGAAGAGGATAAAGGAAGAAAAAGGAAAGAGAGATCTATAAAAACAAATTCAAAAGGGAGAGAGTGGAGACAAAATGGAGGAGTATAAGGACAGCCACCTCTTCTCATGAAAACAACAAAATCACAACTAACTGCTGAACAACCATGGACCCAAAAAATACTAGAACTGAAACAGGAGAGAAGGGGGAAAGGCACAACTTTCGAAAGAATGACATAATCTAAGGATACAACATAAACCGATTAGAATCAAATGTGTCCAAGATGGCAGACAAGTCAACTTCGACTAGACCTTGATCCTCAATCAGTAAGCTAAAAGACACACCCAGAGGCACCATGACAGTCCCTGCTGCTACTGCTGCTAAGTCGCTTCAGTCGTGTCCGACTCTGTGCAACCCCATAGACGGTAGCCCACCAGGCTCCCCCATTCCTGGGATTCTAGGTACCATCAAAAGACCAAAAAGTGTCTGGTGACCCAACTCCTGGAAATCTCTACCCTTTCCCCAAAATAGTTGGAATAATCTTCCCATTCATTAGCCTATGAATTACCCAACCCATACAAGCTAGAGTGAGAGTGAAGTCGCTCAGTCATGTCCAACTCTTTGCAACCCCATGGACTGTAGCCTACCAGGCCCCTCTGTCCATGGGATTTTCCAGGCAACAGTACTGGAGTGGATTACCATTTCCTTCTCCAGGGGATCTTCCCAACCCAGGGATTGAACCTGGGTCTCCCGCATTGTAGACAGATGCTTTACCGTCTGAGCCACCAGGGAAAGCTAACCATGCTGCATTTTCAAGGTCCCTGAACTCACCCACCGGGATGGCCCACACTCTGTCTATGGAGTGTGTTTCTCTCTGAATCTGAATACATCTACTTCTTACCTATCACTTTGTCTCTCACTGAATCGTTTCTACAATGAGACATCAAGAGCCTGAGCTTAATTCCACCCTGAAACCAGGTACTGTAGGTTTGAGCTTGGTTCATGTCCCAACCATGTTTGTTTAGAATCATAAACTGGGTTTTGGCTGGGTTTGAGTCCCAACCATGTGGGTTTAGAATCATAAACTGGGTTTTGGTTGGGTTCGAGTCCTGGCCATGTGGGTTTGAGTTCCAAACTGGGTTTTGAGTCCAAGCCACGTGGATTCAAGACCTAAGTAGGGTTTTGGCCAGGTTCAAGTCCTGGTTATGTGGGTTTGAGTCCCAAACAGGATTTTGGCTGGGTTTGAGTCCCAATCTGAGGTAAACAATTTCAGAACCTACCAAAAAAGATATCCTACCATCCAAAGGAGACAAAGAAGCCACAATGATATGGTAGGAGGGTTGCAATAGCAATAAAATCAAATCCCATACCTGCCAGATGGGCAACTCACAAACTGAAAATATTTATACAACAGAAGTGAACATTCTAAGCCCCACATCAGGCTCCCCAGCCTAGGGGTGCGGTAATGGGCGGGGCACCCAGAACATCTGGTTTTGAAGGTTTGATCTCAGGAATTCCACAGCACTGCGGGAAACAGAAATTCCACTGTCAGAGGACGCATACACGGTCTTGTACACTTCAGGACTCAGGGGAGGAAGCAGTGACCTCATAGGAGACTGCACCAGACTAAACTGTTGGTATTAGAGAGTCTCCTGCAGATGTGGGGGGTGGTGTGGCTCACTGCATGGACAAAGACACTAGGGGTGGTAGTTCTGGGGAGTACTCATTGGTGTGAGTCCTCCTCGATGCCACCAAGACCTAGCCCCACCCAACAGCCTGTAGGCTCCAGTGCTGGGATGCCTCAGGCCAAACAACCAACAAGGAGGGAACACAACCCCACCCAGCAGCAGCTAGGAACCCTGAAGTCTTTCTGAGCCCACAGTTTCCTACTAAACACACCCTTTGACACAGTCCTACCCCGCAGAGGTACAAGACCCATCTCGACACATGAATGGGCAGGAATAAGTCTCTCCCACCAGGAAGCCTGTGCAAGCTTTTTAGATTAGCCTCATTCACCAGGGGGCAGAGAGCAGAAGCAAGAAAAACTACAACTTTGCAGCCTGCATAATGGAAACTGCAATCACAAAAAAATTACACAAAATGAGATGCCAAAAGAATATGTCCCAGACAAAGGAACATGATAAACCCCCAGAAGAACAACTAAGTAAAGTGGAATTAGGCAAGCTACCCAAAAAAAGTATTCAGAATAATAATAGCAAAGATGATCCAAGACCTCAGAAAAAGAATGGAGGCACACACTGAAAAGATTCAAGAAATGTTTAACCCAGAAGAACTGAAGAACAACAAAAAGAGGTGAACGATATAATATCCAGAATGAAAAATATACTAGAATGAATCAATTGCAGAATAAATGAGAGAGAAGAATGTATAAGCTACCTGGAAGACAGAATGGTGGAAATAATTGTCATGGAACAGAATATTTTAAAAAAGAATGAAAAGAAATGAGGACAGTCTAAGAGACATCTGGGACAAAAGTAAATACCCCAACATTCTCATTATAGGGGTCTCAGATGGAGAAGAGTTATGACCAATCTAGACAGCATATTAAAAAGCCAAGACATTACTTTGCCAACAAAGGTCTGTCTAGTCAAGGCTATGGTTTTTCCAGTAGTCATGTATGGATGTGAGAGTTGGACTATAAAGAAAGCTGAGCACCAAAGAATTGATGATTTGAACTGTGGTGTTGGAAAAGACCCTTGAGAATCCCTTGGACAGCAAGGAGATCCAACCAGTCCATCCTAAAGGAAATCAGTCTTACATATTCATTAGAAGGGCTGATGCTGAAGCTGAAAATCCAATACTTTGGCCACCTGATGCAAAGAGCTGACTCATTGGAAGAGACCCTGATGCTGGGAAAGATTGAAGGTGGGAGGAGAAGGGGACGACAGAGGATGGTGGTTGGATGGCATCACTGACTCAATGGACATGAGTTTGAGTAAGCTCCAGGAGTTGATGATGAACAGGGAGGCCTGGCATGCTGCAGTCCATGGGGTTGCAAAGAGTCAGACATGACTCAGCAACTAAACCAACTGACTGATGGAAAAGAGAGAAAAGACTCGAGAAAATATTTGAAGAAATAGCAGCTGAAAACTTCTCTAACGATGGAAAGGAAACAATCACCTAAGTTAAGGAGGAACAGAGAGTCCAGGCATGATAAACCTAAGGAGGAAAGTGCCTAGACACATCATAATCAAACTGACAAAAATTTTTAAAAAAGAGAAAATATTAAAAGCAACAGGGAAAAAAAATAAAAATAAAAAAATAAAAGCAACAGGCAAAGACAACAAATAACACACAAGGAGTCTTCCATAAGGTTATCATTTGATTTTCCAGCAGAAACTCTGCAGACTATAACGGTCTGCATGATATATTTAAACTGATGAAAGGGAGAAACCTAAAACAGAGAATAACCTACCTAGCAAGGCTCTCATTCAGATTCAATGGAGAAACCAAAGGCTTTACAGACAAGCAAAAGCTCAGCAAATTCACCATCACCAGACCAGCTTTGCAACAAATACTAAAGGTGGGAAGAAAAAGGCCACAACTATACAAGAAATTTATGAATGTAAAAGCTCACTGTTAAAGGCAAACAAAGTAAAGGTAGGACATCATCCACATACAAATATGATATCAAAACCAGCAACTGTGAGTACAGGAGAGTGCAAATGTGGGGTACTAGAAGTGCATTTTACATTAAAAGACCAGCAACAAGTAGTCTTGTTGATATACAAACTGCAATATCAAAACCTCATGGTGACCACAAACTGAAAATTCACACATACAAAAAAGAAAAAGGAAACCAAACACAAAAGTAAAATTAGTTATCAAATCACAAGAGAAGAGAACAAGAGTGGAAGGGAAGAAAAGCGTACAAAAATAAATCCAAAACAATTAACAAAATGACAATCAGATCAGATCAGATCAGTCGCTCAGTCGTGTCCGACTCTTTGCAACCCCATGAATCACAGCATGCCAGGCCTCCCTGTCCATCACCAACTCCCGGAGTTCACTCAGACTCACGTCCATCGAGTCAGTGATGCCATCCAGCCATGTCATCCTCTGTTGTCCCCTTCTCCTCCTGCCCCCAATCCCTCCCAGCATCAGAGTCTTTTCCAATGAGTCAACTCTTCGCATGAGGTGGCCAAAGTACTGGAGCTTCAGCTTGAGCATCATTCCTTCCAAAGAAATCCCAGAGCTGATCTCCTTCAGAATGGACTGGTTGGATCTCCTTGCAGTCCAAGGGACTCTCAAGAGTCTTCTCCAACACCACAGTTCAAAAGCGTCAGAACATAGATATTGATAATTACCTTAAACATAAATGGAATAAATGCTTCAACCTAAACACACAGATTGCCTGAATGGATACAAAAACAAGATCCATATATATAGACCTACCTCAGATATAGGGATATATACAGACTGAAAGTGAAGTGATGGAAAAAGATATTCCATGCAAATGGAAATCAAAAGAAAACTGGAGTACCAATACTTACATAAGACAAGATAGACTTTAAAGCAAAGGCTGTTAAAGGAGACAAAGAAGCACACTACATAATGATCAAGGGATCAGTCTAAGAAGAAGATATAACAATTGTAAATACATATGTACCCAACATAGGAGCACCTCAATATATTAATATAAGGCAAATACTAACAACCATAAAAAGAAGTTGAGAGTAACACCATTAATATTGGAGAGCTTTAACACCTTACTTTCACCAAGATCATCCAGACAGAAAATCAGTCAGGAAACACTAGCTTTAAATAATAGATTAAACTAGATGGACTAAATAGACATTAATAGAGTGTTCTATCCAAAGGCAGCAAGATGCACACTCTTTTAAGTGCGCATGAAACACTGCCCAGGACTGACCACATTCTGGGCCAAAAAGTGAACCTCAATTAACAAAACCAAAATGATGTCAAGCACCTTTTCTGACCACAACACCAACAAGATTAGAAATCAACTACCAGGAAAAAAAAAGGCTGTAAAAAACACATACATGTGGAGGTTAAACAATATGCTACTAAACAGCCAAAGAATCGCTGAAGTAATCAAAGAGGAAATTAAAAAATACCTAGACACAAATGACAACAAAAGCATGATGATCCAAAAACTGTGGGATACAGCAAAAGCAGTTCTAAGACAGAAGTTTATAGCAATGAAATCTTACCTCAGGAAAAAATGAAAAAACTCAAATAACCAACTTAACTTTACATCTAAAGCAAGTAGAGAAAAATAAAATAAAATCCAAAGTCACTAGAAGGAAAGTTCTCTTGTAGCTCAGTCAGTAAAGAATCTGCCTGCAATGCAGAAGACTCAGGTTTGATTCCTGGGTCAGGAAGATCCCCTGGAGAAGGAAATGGCAACCCACTCCAATATTCCCGCCTGCAGAATCACAAGGACAGAGGAGCCTGGCTACAGTCCATGGGGTCTCAAGTGCCAGACATGACTTAGCAACAAAACCACTACAATTATAAAGATCAGAGCAGAAAGAAAATAAATAGAGACAAAGAAAATAATAGAAAATATCAATAAAACTAAAAACTGGTCCTTTGAAAAGATAAACAAAATTGATACACCTTTAGCCAGACTCATCAAAAAGAAAAAAGGGAGAGGGCCCAAGTCAATACAATTAGAAATGAAAAAGGAGAAGCTACAACTGACACCACAGAAATAAAAAGAATCATAAGAGACAGCTGCTGCTGCTGCTAAGTCGCTTCAGTCGTGTCCGACTCTGTGCGACCCCACAGATGGCAGCCCACCAGGCCCCGCCGTCCCTGGGATTCTCCAGGCAAGAACACTGGAGTGGGTTGCCATTTCCTTCTCCAATGCATGAAAGTGAAAAGTGAAAGTGAAGTCGCTCAGTCGTGTCTGACCCTCAGCGACCCCATGGACTTCAGCCTTCCAGGCTCCTCCGTCCAAGGGATTTTCCAGGCAAGAGTACTGGAGTGGGTTGCCATTGCCTTCTCCGCATAAGAGACTACAAGTACCTATATGCCAACAAAATGGACAACTTAGAAGAAATGGACATATTCTTAGAAATGTACACTCTCCCGACTGAACAAGAAAGAAATAGAGAAAATGAACAGACCAATTTCCAGTGCAGAAAACAAGTCAGTACTTTAAAAACTTCCAACAAGCAAAAATCCATGAACAGATGTCTTCACTGGTGAATTCTACCAAACAATTAAGAGCTGATACCTATCCTTCTAAAACTATTCCAAAAATTGCAGAGGAAAAAACTTCTGAACTCATTCTCTGAGGCCACCATCACCCTGATACAAAACCAAAAATATCACACACACACAAAGAAAATTACAGGCCAATATCATTCATGAATATAGATGCAAAAATTCAGAACAAAACACTAGTAAATCTATTCCAACAATAAATTAAAAGGATCATTGACTATGATCAAGTGGAATTTATCCCAGAGATGCAAGGATTTTTCAATATTTTTAAGTCAGTCAGTGTGATGTATCACATCAACAAATTGAAGAATAAAAAAGCCTTATGATCATCACAGAAGATATAGAAAAATCTTTTGATAAAGTTCAACTTCCATTTTTGCTAAAAATTCTTCAGAGAGTGAACATAGTAGGAACATACCTCAACATAATAAAGATGATATATAGTAAATAAAAGCTAACATCACACTCAACAGTGGAAAGCTGAAAGCATTTCCTCTAAGATCAGGAAGAGGACAGGGATGTCTACTTTGGCCACTTCTATTCAACATAGTTTTGGCAGTCCTAGTCATGGCAATCAGAGAAGAAAAAGAAAAAATTCAAATTGGAAAGAAGTAAAACCATCATTGCTGATGACATGATTCTCTACATAGAAAATCCTAAAGATGTTACCAGAAAACTACTAGAGCTCATTGATTAATTTTGGCAAATTGTTGTATATAAAATTAGAATACAGAAATCTTTTGTATTTCTATACACTAACAATGAAAGATCAGAAAGATAAATTTAAGGAACAATCCCATTTACCATCATCAAAATGAATAAAATACCTAGCAATGAATATACCCAAGATGGCAAAAGACCTATACTCCAAAAATTGCAAGACACTGGTGAAAGAAATGGAAGATGACACAAATAGATGGAATGATATACCACATACTTGGAGTGGAAGAATCAATATTGTTAAAATGACCACACTACCCAAAACAATCTACAGATTCAGAGCAATCCCTATCAGATTACCAATGGCATTTTTCACAGAAGTAGCACAACATTTTTAATATCTGCATTGAAACACACACACCAAAAAACATGAACAAGTAAAACAATCTTGAGAAAGATGATTAAAACTGCAGCAATCATGCTCCCTGACTTTGGATCATGTTACAAATAGAGTAATCAAAACATTATGGTACTGGCACAAAAGCACACAAATAGATCAATGGAATAGGATGGAAAACCCAGAAATAAACTCACCCACTCATGGTCAATTAATCTATGACAAGGAGTTAAGAATATACAGTGGAGAAAAGACAGTTTCTTTAATAAGTGGTGCCGAGAAAACTGAACAGCTAAATGTAAAGAAGGAAATAAAAACATTCTCTAACACCACACACATAAACACAAACAACCTCAAAATGGATTAAAGACCTAAAAATAAGATGGGATACTATAAAACTCCTAGAAGAAAACAGGCAGAAAACCTTTTGACATAAATTGTAGCAGTTTTTCTGCTTCTTTGGGATCTGTTCCTAGAATAATGGATATTTAAAAAATAAACAAATGGGGCTTCACTAAGCTCAAAAGCTTTGGCACAGCAGAAGAAATCATAAATAAAATGAAAAGACAATGCACAGAGTGGGTGAAAATAATTGCAAACAATTGCAAACAAACACACCAAGTGATTAATGTTCAAAATATACAAACTACTCACACAGCTTTAATATCAAAATAAACAAACATGACTAGAGAAATGAAATCAATACTACAATGAGGTTTCACCTCAGAACAGCAATCATTTAAAAGTCTACAAACAATAAATGCTGGACAGGGTGTGAAGAAAAAGGAAACCTCCTATACTGTTGGTAGGAATGTAAATTGATGCAGCCACTATGGTAAACAGTATGGAGGCACCTTAAAAAACTAAAAGTAGAGTTTTTCATATAGTGCAACAATCCCACTCTTGGGCATATATACAAAACTATAGTTCAAAAAGATACATGCAGCCCAATGTTCATAGCAGGACTATTTGCAATAATAAAGACATACTGCTACTGCTAAATCACTTCAGTCGTGTCCAACTCTGTGCGACCCCATAGACGGCAGCCCACCATGCTTCCCCATCCCTGGGATTCTCCAGGCAAGAACACTGGAGTGGGCTGCCATTTCCTTCTCCAATGCATGAAAGTGAAAAGTGAAAGTGAAGTCGCTCAGTCATGTCCGACTAATAGCAACCTAAATGTCCATTGACAGATGAGTGAATAAAGATGTGATATATATATATATATACACACACACACACACACACACACAATACAACCAACCATAAAAAAAGTATGAAATAATGCTATTTACAGCAACATGAATAAACCTACAGATTACCATATTAAATAAGAGAGAAAGACAAATATATGATATCACTTATTATGGAATCTAAAAAATAATACAAATCAACTTACAAAATAGAAATGGAAACATAGAACATAGACATAGAACAGAACATAGAACATAAACATAGAAAACATAGACATAGAACCATAGAAACCATAGAAACCATAGAACATAGAACCATAAAAAAAGTATGAAATAATGCTATTTACAACAACATGAATAAACCTACATAGAACCATAGAACCACAGAACCATAGAAACCATAGAACATAGACATAGAAAACATAGAACATAGACATAGAACCATAGAAACCATAGAACATATGCTCTATAGACATAGAACCATAGAAACCATAGAACCCATAGAACATAGAACCATAAAAAAAGTATGAAATAATGCTATTTACAGCAACATGAATAAACCTACAGATTACCATATTAAGTAAGAGAGAAAGACAAATATATGATATCACTTATTATGGAATCTAAAAAATAATACAAATCAACTTACAAAATAGAAATGGAAACATAGAACGTAGAACATAAACATAGAAAACAAACTTATGGTAACCCAAGTGGATGAAGGGTAGATAAATTAGGAGTTTAAGATTAACATACACATTCTACTATAATAAAATATGTAAACCACAAGGGCCTACTGTATAGCAGAGGGAATTCAATATCTTGTAATAACTTATAATGGAAAAGAATCTGAAAAAGTATATATATGTATATATGCCATATATAACAGAATCACTTTGCTGTAACCTTATTTGAAAGACAACATTGTAAGTTATACTTCAATTAAAAAATTTTAAATTGCATGATTGTCTCAATAGATGCAAAAAAACCTGATGTGATCAAATTTAACATTCATTCACAATAAAAACTCTCAATAAATTAGGAATGAAAGGTAAATATCTCAACATTATAAAGGCTATAAATGAAAAGCACACAGCTAACATTCCATGGTGTATAACTGCAAGTTTCCTCTAACAGTCAGAATACGTCCACTCACCATTTCTATTTAACATGGTACTGGAAGTTCCACCCAGAGTAATTAGACAAGAAATAAAAAGCATCCAAATTGGAAACAAAGAAGTAAAATCATCCCTGTTTATACACAATGTGGTCTTGTATATAGAAAACACCAAGATTCCATTGAAAATAATTATAATCAATGAAATCAGTAAATTTGCAGGATACAAAAGTCAACATACAAAAATCAGTTGCATTTCTGTACACTAACAGTGAATTATCTGAAAAGGAAATTGCAAAAACGATGCCATTCACAGTAGCACTAAAACAAAGAAAATACTTAGGGATAAACTGAGGTGAAATATTTATATACTGAAAATTAAAATACCGATGACAGAAATTTAGAAATAAACAAATGGAAAAACTTCCCATTTTCATCAATTGGAAGACTTAATATTGTTAAAATGTTCATTCCATCCAAAGCAATAGACAGATTCAACAAAAGCCCTACCAAAATTCTAAAGAATTTTAACAGAATAGAAAAGCAATTCTACAATTCATTTGAAACCACAAAGAATCACAAATATCCAAATCAATTCTAAAAAGAACAAAACTAGAAGGTATCACAACTTTGATTTCAAGACATTTTATAAAGATACAGTAAGCAAAACAATACGGCACAATCAACAATACTGCGATTTTTAAAAAGTGTGGTACTGGCATAAACAGACATATAAACCAAATAGAACAGAATAGCGAGTCCACAAATAAATCTTGTATGATCAACCAATTTCAACAAGAGTGCCAAGAATATACGATAGGGAAAGAAGAATCTCTCCAACTTTTTGGTATTGGGAAAAGGGGATATCCACATATTACAGAATGAAGTTGGATCTGTATTTTACACCATCTATAAAAATCAACTCTAAATGAGTTAAAGATAAGAAATCTGAAAATGTAATAGTCCTAGAAGAACACATAGGGGAAGTCTTTATGCCATTGGTATTGGTAATGATTTCATGGATATGACAGACACCAAAAGCCCATGGAACAAAAACGAAAATAAACAAGTGAGACTACATCAAACTAAAAAGCTTCTGCATAGCAAAAGAAACTATTAACAGCGGGAAAAGGCAACGTGTGGAATGAGAGAAAATATTTGTAAACCACATATCTGATGAGGTGTTAATCTCCAAAGTATATAAATGACTCATACAACTCAACAAACAAAAAAACCTAATAACCCAATCTTTTAAAATGGAATGAAGCCTTAGATACATCTTCAAAGAAGATACACAAATGACCAACAAGTATATGAAAAAAAATGCTCTTTATCACATATCATCGAGGAAATTCAAATAAAAACCACAATAAGATATCACCTCATACTTGTTAGAATGGCTTTAAAAAAAAAAACCCACAAAGACAAGTGTTAGCACGGATGTGTAGAAGCCCTGCACACTGTTAGTGGGAATGCAAAATGGTATAGCCTCCATGGAAAGCAGCAGGAAAGTTGCTCAAAAAAAGTTAAAAATAGAACTTCTTTATTATTCAGCAATCCCACTTCTCAATATATATCCAAAGAATTGAAATCAGGATCTTGAAGAGATCAGATCTGATCAGATCAGTCGCTCAGTCATGTCCGACTCTTTGCGATCCCATGAATCGCAGCACGCCAGGCCTCCCTGTCCATCACCAACTCCCGGAGTTCACTCAGACTCACGTCCATCGAGTCAGTGATGCCATCCAGCCATCTCATCCTCTGTCATCCCCTTCTCCACTTGCCCCCAATCCCTCCCAGCATCAGAGTCTTTTCCGATGAGTCAACTCTTCGCATGAGGTGGCCAAAGTACTGGAGTTTCAGCTTTAGCATCATTCCTTCCAAAGAAATCCGAGGGCTGATCTCCTTCAGAATGGACTGGTTGGATCTCCTTGCAGTCCAAGGGACTCTCAAGAGTCTTCTCCAACACCACAGTTCAAAAGCATCAATTCTTTGGTGCTCAGCCTTCTTCACAGTCCAACTCTCACATCCATACATGACCACTGGAAAAACCATAGCCTTGACTAGACGAACCTTTGTTGGCAAAGTAATGTCTCTGCTTTTCAATATGCTATCTAGGTTGGTCATAACTTTCCTTCCAAGGAGTAAGCGTCTTTTAATTTCATGGCTGCACTCACCATCTGTAGTGATTTTGGAGCCCAGAAAAATAAAGTCTGACACTGTTTCCACTGTTTCCCCATCTATTTCCCATGAAGTGGTGGGACCGGATGCCATGATCTTTGTTTTCTGAATGTGAAGAGATATTAGCCCTTTAATCTTCATTGCAGCACTATTCACAATAGCTAAGTGAGGAAACAACCCAAATGTCTGTTGACAGATGACTGGATAAAGAAAATGTGGTATATACATACAATGAAATATTATTCAGCCTTAAAATAGAAGGAAATTCTGAAATTTGAAACAGAAGGAAATTCTACTATTTACCCTACCAAATTTTTATGACTAAGTAGTACTCCATTGCGTATATATACCACATCATTTTTATCCATTCCTCTGTTGATGGGCATTTAGTTTACTTCTGTCTCTTGGCTATTGTACATACTGCTGCTATGAACATCAGGGTGCATGTATCTTTTCAAAATGGAGTTTCTTTTTTCAAATATATGCCCAGGAATAGGATTGGGGGATCATATGATAACTCTTTTAGTTTAGGAAACCTCCATAATGTTTTCCATAGTGGCTGCACCAATTTATATTCCCACCAACCATGTAGGACGGTTCTTTTTTCTCCACACCCTTTTCAGCATTTGGTATGGGAGACTTTTTAATGTTGGCCATTCTAACCAGTGTGGGGTGATATCTCATTTATTTGCATTTCTCTAATTAAAGAATCCACCTGCCAATGCAGGAATGTGAGTTGGGAAGATCACCTGGAGAAGGAAATGGCAACTCACTTCAGTTTTCTTGCCTGGGAAATCCCATGGACAGAGGAGCCTGGTGGGCTACAGTCCATGAGGTTGCAAAAAAGTCAATCATGACTCATCAACTAAATAACAATAATTACAGATGCTGAGCGTTTTTAACATGCCTGTTGGCTGTCTGTGTGTCTTCTTTGGAGACATGTCTATTTAGGTCTTCTGCCCATTTTTTTATTACATTTTTTGTTCATGGTGTTATTGAGTTGTATGAGTTGTTTGTATATTTTGGAAATTAAGCCCTTGTCAGTCGCATCATTTGCAGATATTTCCTCCCAGCCTGTACGCTATCTTTTCATTTTGTGTATGGCTTCCTTTGCTGTGCAAAAACTTGTAAGCTTGATGAGATCCCATTTGCTTATTTTTGCTTTTATTTCTATTGCCTTGGGAGACTGACCTAAGAAAACATTGGCATGATTTATGTTGGAGATTTATGTTTTGCCTATGTTCTCTTCTAGAAGTTTTACAGTGTCCTGTCTTATATTTAAGACTTTAAGTCATTTTCAGGGTGAGTGTGTGCAAGGAGTGAGAGTGTGTTCTAACTTCACTGAGTTACACGAGGCTGTCCAACTTCTCCCAACACTACTTGCTGAAGAGTCTCCAGGAAAAAGAAATATTTTAGGTATACATTTTGTTTGCTTAAATTGGCAAAATTACTCAAATAAGAAAAAATTTGAAATCAAGGATTATCAAAAATAGTTATAATCTTATATCAGCCTTATCAGTTACTGTGTTGGGTTGGGGAAAAAAAGAGTCACAACACACCTTCAATCTTAATACTAGTCAATACAAAGCAGGAGCTTGAAACAGAAATACAAAATCTTTTCAAAGTTAAATCACTGACAACGATATCTATTCTTATAAATATTCATGTCAGACAAAAATCACCTTTTAGAGTAATACAAAAACATTTATAGTATGGTACCTTGCATGATGGGGCTTCCCAGGTGGCTCAGTGGTAAAGAATCCTCCTGCCAATGTAGGAATGTGAGTTGGGAAGATCACCTGGAGAAGGAAATGGCAACCCACTCCAGTGTTCTTGCCTGGAGAATCCCAGGGACGGGGGAGCCTGGTGGGCTGCCATCTCTGGGGTCACACAGAGTCGGACACGACGCGACTTAGCAGCAGCATCGGCAGCCAATGCAGGACACGTGGGTTCAGTCCCTGGGTTGGGAAGATCCCCTGAAGAAGGAAATGGCAACCCACTTCAGTATTCTTGCCTGGAAATTCCCATGAACAGAAGAGCCTGGTGGGCTACAGTCCATGAGGTCACAGAGTCAGCCACGACTTAACAACGAAACAGCCTTGCACAATATCCAAGTGCAGGCAGACACCAAGTGGACAGGCCTGAGCTGCATTCTTGTCACAGGTCTGAATTTAAAAGAATTCCACTCCCATATTCATGCGAATATTGGTGGCATTCTGTGCATATCATACGCACATTATTAACTCCATTCTTCATAAACCTGAGTCTGAAAGTGGTCTAACGTGCCACATAGTACAGTACAACTTGCAATGCATTAATTTGGAGCTTCCAATAATCCAATCAGGATCAGATTTTGCCTATCAAGCCATTTCTTTTCTTCCTAAACTCGTGAATGAAGACAGTAGAGGAAAACTTTAAACTTCAGAAAGCCTGTTTTGAGCACAACAGAAACATCATTTATGTTAAACATATTAATTAAAAGAAATTATGACTATGAATATATTACATGCATCCTATATAACTATCCTATGTTACTATGGATATATTACATGTATATATTATAGTACATGTACTGGTGATACCTATATACATTTCATTTTCATTCTTTGGGGAAAAAGTTTAATCAATACCTGATGGTAGTGTGACTGGACCGGATTCGTTCTGCAGGATGCCCGAAGTCAGAAGCTGAGAAGCGGAGGTTTGCAGCAAAAAGAAGGTTTTAATTTGCAAGGCAACCAAGCATGAAGACAGAACAAGCTTCCGGCCCACCTTCCTGAAGGCCAGGGTTCTGAGAATTTGGGGGAAAGAGCAACAGAATGTTCTGAGCCCTGTAAGCATGAGTTGTGAGAGGGGCTGTCGGGGGCGTGAGTGGTGTGGGGAAAGGTGGTTGGAAGGTTTGTAATTGCACTTCTGCGTAGGCGTAACTAACTACACGCCTATGTAGCTTCAAACGTGGAGGCACTTGGCGTGATCTGGGGGTGGAGTTTTTCGGCCCTCTGAAGTCAAAAGGTCATCAAGTGGACGCTCACGCATGTCCAGTGGGAGGGTTGGTGGTCCTATCCAGTCTTAACCAGCTGAATCCAAACTAGATACAGCTGAGTCCAAGTTCCTGGAAAACTCGTGCAACTATCTTATTGTTTAGGCTACAAGCAGCTTGGAAGACATCCAAGTCTTAAAACCTTGATTAGTGAAGTCAGGTGAAATGGATTTGACTAATGATCAGCCACATTTTCACAAGTTTAACTTGTCTAATTGTTGAAGTATCACTTATTTTAATTCTCTGGAATACTCCCCCTTTAGCTAACAAAAGCTGTTCCTTATCCTGAACAACTCTTTCTTAAAAAGCTCTTATCTAACCTTCTTACAGGATTGACCACTATTCTCCATTCCTTCTATAAAACACAGTGAAAGGTGCCCATAGCATGCTTATGCTTGCAGCTACTTCCTACCCTCTGTTAACATTCTTTCTGACCCTGCAAGACTATTAAGAGTTCAGCTGTTTTCTCCACCTCCAGTAGCAGTTCTCTGTCCAAAGATCATATTCTCAGGCTTTTACTCTATATCCAAAATCTGAGAGGTCCCAGATTAACGGAAGCTGCCAATCAACAGCCCTGCTATCTGTGATTCTACCCTTCTCAAAGTGTTATTGTTGCTTAGTTGCTAGGTCATGTCTGACTCTTTTGTTCTCCATGAACCATAGCCTGCCAGGAGCCTCTGTCCGTGGGATTTTCCAGGCAGGAATACCGGAGTGGGTAGCCATTCCCTTCTCTAGGGGATCTTCCCAACCCAGGGATCTGATCTCCTGTATTGGCAGGTGGATTCTCATAACACTGAGCCACCAGGGAGAGAGAGAGAGAGAGTTAGTTGCTCAGTTGTGTCTGACTATTTGCGGCTCTATGGACTGTAGCCTGCCAGGCTCCTCCGTCCATGGGATTCTCCAGGCAAGAATACTGGAGTGGGTTGCCATTCCCTTTTCCAAGGGAAGTCCCACCAAAATACAGACCCGTCTAGTTGTGATGCATGGGCATCAGCAGCCCTATTAGGTAGTTTAAGACAAATTTTAAATCAGTTATATTTTATGTGGCATTTCTAGTCATCCTCAGAGCACAGCAGCTTACACAGGGGAAGTTCCACACCTGGATGTGAAACTGCAGGGCAGGAGCCGAGGTCAACCATGTAGCTTCTGTGTATCCAGTTTCTGCTTCAGGGCTCTGAAAGTTCTTCTCTGCTCAGAAAGTTAGTGCTCCTCAAGATTTGACCAACACAACCCAAGTAAACCGTTTTTTTCTCCTTTTACCATTTCTTCCAAAAATGTTAGCACATAACTTTAAATGATTCTACTTTAAATATGCCATTCAGCGATGATCTGTTAAGTCAGCTTTATTTTAATGGAGTGTGTCGTCTCACTTGAAGTTGACCAGAATTCATTTGGTGGAGAGAACCATCCTCTCCCTGGCTTCTGAAGGAGCCATTATGCATAGAAACAGAGAGATGGTCTGTCTTTGATGCTCAGAGCAGGAGAGATGCAGTTTCACTGTAGGTGCTTCAGCTGGTTTCTTTGGAATAAACAGCCAGTGAGCCCAGCTGTGGGCCATGTCAAGATCCAAACATCTGTCTCTGCAGAAGCCATCTTATTGTACTTAGTGAACCTTTTCAGCAATTGGCCTTCCTCTAAGCCTGTGGCAGCACAAGGTTAGACAAAACCAGGCAAACATGGAGAATGTGTGTGGGGGGGTGCTCAGTTGCTCAGTAATGTCTAACTCTTTGTGATCCATGGCCCGCCAGGCTCCTCTGTCCATATAGACTAGCTTTCCCCAAGTCAAAACCCAGATTGAGTTGAGGACTTGTAAAGATGTCGATGGGCTTGCTCCTTGACTAAAGTCATTTGGATCTAGACCTTAAGGACACCAGAGTGGATGCTGATTTCCATTAAGAAAAGTGAAGAGAAATGCTTACAGAAATGGTACCACCTCCCTCCAAATCCATATCCCCCTCCCTCCCTGCCCTCCAGCTCCTCTATTCACCTAGCAATCACCTGAAAGGAAGAGCTTCCTGAGCTGACAGGGTCCTTTAGAGGGAAGGTAATTGTCCTCTCTCTAAGATTACCCCTCTATTTGAAACGAAATGCCACTGTCACCCCTCTGCAGAGTCATGCCACTATTTTTAGTGTGTCCTTGTGCTTTTGGGTGATGAGTCAGGACTCTCTTTTTTAAAATATTAAATACTTGGCATTCCTCAGAAAAAGATAGACACATTTAATGTTGCTACTGTTCCAATCACCAAGTAAAGATTTGCTCCTTTTCTTAGCTGCCCTGAGCCCCACAGAGCTGTTTGGGCTGCATCCCCCACCACCCCCCATGCTACTGCTCATTTCAAAAGCAACAGCCAAAGCAGATGAAAGGGAGACGCACTGGTGCTCATAAATTCAAGGAGCTAAAATAGCAACAGCTGTGGCAATTGCAGGATTTCAGCAGGTAATCAACTAACTAAGAGCCAAAAGAGGGATTTGACAATTCTACCGGGGACTGGGACAGAGGGCAGCGAGAATTTGAGCTTCAAGGAGAACCTTCCCTACCATCAACGAAAATGAAAACTTCGTGACTTTACCCACTGAAGCACAGCAGACTTTCCTGCTTTTGATTCCAATCCCTGAGCAGTAGGATTATCTTTTCTCATCTCATAATATTTGGCTTTCTTAGATATATTTATCCTATATTGTATACTGTGGTTCACCTGTGTATTTTGAGTTTAATCCATCATTGGTTTAATACCATCTTTCCATAGATTTATATACTTATGATAAGATGGGCATTTTTTAAGGAGAAGTATTGTGTCAATTTAGACTGAAGCTCATGAGTAGCATTTCTTCTGAAATGTTCTTTTCCAGTCTAAAGGACAGTGATTCTCAGATTCTCATATAAAGAGTAACTAGGGTTTCTTGTTCACCTTTGAAGGTTAAAACAGCACTCAGGGACCAGGGAAGCATATGAGACATAGAAAGGAGGTAAGAACTGTGCCTCGTTCTCTTCTGTTATGAAAAAACTTTCCCAGTGAGAGGACAGATCCAGGCTCTAAGTATCAGTGCGGTGGCTAAAAAACACAGACTAGAGCCAGTCTGCCTGGTTCAAATCCCAGCTCTTCCACTTCTAGGCTCAGTAATTTTCAACAAGTTTCTGGACTATTCAGGGCCCCAGTTTCTGTCTCTGTGTAATAATGCTAGCAATACCCACCTCAAAGGATTTTATGAGAATTAAATGATTCACTAAGTGGAAAGTGCACATCTCACACATAGTAAGCTCAGTAAAAGTTATACAAATCATATATCTCTTCACTATTAAGCAATTGTTCAACAGTTGGAACACTACAAAATAGCACTATCAAGTAAAAATATCTTTTTGACATTTTAAAGACATTTTTTGTATTAATTAGAGTGCTGTTGGTTGCAAGTTCAACTTAAACTAGCCTAAGGGGACAAAAAATTAATTTATTGGCTCTTACCTTGGAAGTTTAAATGGTATACCTGGCATCCCAACAGCAACCTCAGAAACAGCTAGATTCAAGGTTTCTGTCTCTCTCCACCTCTAGGCCGAGCTTACAAGGTGTCTTCCACATGACGGGAAGTTGACCGCCACCAGCCCCTTTCTTATACCCTCCTGGCCTATCAACTCCAGCAGACAGTCCCCCCTGATGCTAAAGCATCAGAGTCTCAGGAAGCACTGTGATTGGTTCAGCCTACAACCAGTCACTATATAAGCCAGGATGGTGGTATCCAGCCAGAACCAAGTGCCTTCCCCTATAAAGCTAGGGGAAAAGCATAGGGAGGTTGAGGTTGAAGAACAACAGAGGGTAAAACTGGCTGCTGCAGTGCCAGCCAAACCTTATCACACACAGGGAATCGATTCCCTGTGGAAGAGAGTTGTCCTGATATCAAAGCCAAGTAATAGATGCCCACCTAAAGCCACCTGGGAAATGGGCTAAGTTAACATTGCACATTTCCTAAGATAAAGATCCATTATAAATACATAAAGATCAAATTAATCTTTAACTTTTAAATCCATAAACAATAATTTATTGATTATCTTTCAATCAACAATTCTAAGATTTAATTGTAACTCTACATAGAGACAAGATCTTCATTCTTTCATATAGAGATGGCAAATAGATTAGATATGCATTATATCTCATATAACCTAGGAAAATAGGTTATGAATTCCTAGAATGCTATCTTGAGAGATTCCAAGGTTGCAACCTTGCTCAGACAAAACATGGAGAAGGCACTGGCGACCCACTCCAGTACTCTTGCCTGGAAAATCCCATGGATGGAGGAGCCTGGTAGGCTGCAGTCCATGGGGTCGCTAAGAGTCAGACACAACTGAGCGACTTCACTTTCACTTCTCACTTCCACGCTTTGGAGAAGGAAATGGCAACCCACTTCAGTGTTCTTGCCTGGAGAATCCCAGGGATGGAGGAGCCTGGTGGGCTGCCGTCTATGGGGTCGCACAGAGTCGGACACGACTGAAGAGACTTAGCAGCAGCAGCAGCAGACAAAACAATACCACTCATGGGTATAGTCTAGAGAATAGTGGCCCATACGCCAGGTGATAACTGCCTCTATGATGCCACTCTAAGAACACTTATCCACAAACCAAGGACATTATAGATGGAGAGATTTTCAATTAGAGCCATGTGTCAGAACTGAGCTCCCAAACAATGCTAGAATTAATTCAAATGACCAGCATGGCGGGTTAGGCACTTAAGTGAGAAGCTTTACAACACCACAGATGAGTGTTGAGAGGCTGACTCATCTGTGTTAAGAAGGAAGAAAATGCTGATTTACCTCTTTCAAAGCCCCCCCGGAGCAGACTCACAAACCTGGCGCTGAGATACTTCACTACAATACAACAAATAAATAAGAGCAGGAAGGTAACTTAATCTTTTCTTCCTCATTTTAGCATTCTTAGTTGAATACTTCAAATGACAGTGTACGTAGTATTTCACTAATTGCTAGACATAGTAAGCTTTCATCAGTGATAGCTATTTTCATGATTATTTTCACAAATTTTCTCCTTTATAATGCATGTATTTTATCACTAAGTAAAAAGTGAGAGATCTGTGTGGCCAAACTTATTTATTTTGAAGATTTTCTTGGAGGGTTTCAGAGAAGATCCCCCTGTGTTGCCATGTTTTTCATTGTCTATATTTTATGATGTTGTGACATCTTGGGGGCCTTGAGAACCTGGAGAGAGACTACCGTTCCAGAGCTAGCTAATTCTTTGAGATAAAAAACACCTTGTCTGTGAGCACAACTTTCATAAACAAATCAACCAATCCAAAGTGCACGTCCCCAACCACCTCCTTTATCAAATGCTCACACAGCAAGCCAATATTTTCCCTGCCTCATATCACCCTGGGGCCTGGGAATGGACACCTAAAGACCATCCTCATAGCCCAGAGCCCATCCAATCCTAAGCCTGCTCAACCTTGCCAATCCTGCCTCTGCCATCCCTTGCTGCAGAGACCACAATAGAGGCCTGGGCTGTGCTTTTCCATTACTCCTGCTTCCCGAATGACTTGGGTGCTTCCCCTGGTGGTCACAGCATTCCCTTTCCTCTTGGGAACTGTAATAAACTCTTCTTTCAAGTCAATTGTCTCTGTCTGTCATCTTTTTATACCTGATTAAAACAAATCCCAGGGACATTTTAGGACATTCCCATAACCACAAACAATAGGACTGAGGAATAGCATGTGAAGAAGGAAAAAATACTCTCAAAATCGAAGTAAAAATGTGGGAAGAGGAAAACCTTTGAATACAGTAAGTTGATATACTTTATTACTCATTTTATCTCTCTAGTTGCATTTGAAAAGAAGTTACCTAAATCTAAGTATGGGCTTCCCAGGTGGCTCAGTGGTAAAGAATCTGACTTCCAAGCAGGAGACATGGGTCCAATCCCTGGGTTGATCCCGTGGGAATGGCAACCCATTCCAGTATTTTTGCCTCAGAAATCCCATGGACAGAGGAGCCTGGTGGGCTACAGTCTATGGGGTTGCAAAAGAGTCAGACATGACTTAGTGACTAAACAACAACAAAATCTAAGTGTGTATATATATATATATATATATGTATAAGAACTATGGAATTCTATGGAAATAAATATCCATTTGCTGTAGGATACTTGGCAGAGTTCTAAAATTGTGGACAGAATTAATTTTAGCAGAAATAATCTCCAATGTAATCTTTCACAATTCAACAGTTAATCTCACCAAAACATGTTCAAACTTGGACCAATCTTTTTTTGTATTTTCTTTTATTTTTGAGAGCTTTTAAGTAGTTTTTCTCGATTTTACTGACAAATTTTCAAACACCAGCCCTTGGGTTAGAGGTCACATGCCCATGTGTAAAATTAAGCATCAAAAGAAAAGCCTAATTATAATGGCTCTTTGGAATAAAGAATGAAGAGGGCAGCCATGGTGAGGAAAAGCTGGACCTGTGAGAAACTGCAGGGCACACACACAAGGAAACAGCATCAGCAGTGAACATTCCAAGGACAGGATGGAAAACGCAGCCACCAGAGTGTATCCTGCACAGAGATGCTGTGTACTGAAAGGAGGAGGAAACAATTTATAGACCAAGAAAGCCCTGGACAGAATTATCCATTTTGGGAGGAATCATTTTTGCTGAAGCAATGAAGACTTTCTAGAGAGCTATTTGAGGAGGCAGATGTTTAGATAATATATTGCTGCTTTGCATTTCTATAACACCTTTCATCTAAGAGCTGCAGAGTGTAACACAAACATTAACTAATAAATTAAGCCTCGTGGCACCTCTGCATGATCCATAGACATAACAGCCATTTTCACAGCATCCGGAAAGGCAGTGCCCTGCTCAAAGGTGCTGAAGTCATTTGCCAAGGTCACGAAGGGGAGAAAACAGCAAACTCCTTCACAGTGAGTGTCAGTTCATCTGCACCCTCCCCACAGGGCACTTTTTCTCACTTGGCAGGTCAACAACTTCAAGAGCATGTTTTCTTCTCTGGGACACTTAGTGGTAACGAAAGGAGCACAATGTCTACCCTGGTTTCCAGTGATTCCCTTCAGGAGATGGCTCTTTAATTGAACTGGGAGATGATTTGAAAATCCTATGTCTTGGATCAAAGCCTGAACGCCTTTCTCTCTGGTTTACCCAGGAATTAACTTGTGTGCTTATGCTGGTCTCTTTCCTGGAATGACACTAGCTTTTAGCTCTGGAGTTACTTTTCATGTGATCTAATCCGATTACCCAAAGGACTTAAACTATTACAAGAATATCAAACAACCCCAACACATCTATTTTGGCATTCATATAATTATTGATATTTTTCCTGTTATTTTAATTTCTGAAAAGCCCATAAAATTGTCATTGAAAACTAAGATGTGACATTGTGACAGAAGACAGTTTCAACTCTAACCAGAATCTAACTGGCTTGTCAGTAAAATTTGTTTTACTTTGGTCAGGCATCACTGTATCTTCCTAAATGCTAGTCCTTTCCTTTGGCTCATCAACAACCTATTCCACAGTGGTATTACATTTTTCCTCTTTCTCTCTGATAGCCCACATAATTTCTCCAGTAGAATAATCAGGTAGAGAGAAAATAAAGCAAGGAAACCAGTTATAACACCCTGATGCTCAGAATCTTTCCAAAAGGAAAGAAAACCACCACCCTATTATACACAGACATGATTATTTCTACCTTGGTACATATTTTTAAACTTCTCAGAAAGTAACAGGCTCACCTCTAAGTCATTCACATTCCTGATTTCCATTTGTTTTCTCTTTTCTATTCCCTGGTGGCTCAGTTAGTTAAGAATCCCCCTGTAATGCAGGAGATCATCTGCAATGCAGGAGACCTGGGTTTGATCGCTGGGTCAGGAAGATCCTCTGAAGAAGGAAGTGGCAACCCACTCCAGTATTCTTGCCGAGGAAATCCCATGGACAGAGGAGCCTGGCAGGCTGCAGCCCACAGGATCACAAAGACCTGGACACAACTGAACACACGTGCACAACTGCAACCTCTGAGGCAGCTAACAAAAACCCAGAGCACATGAAATCCATCCTACCAGTCTTCCAGGGAATTTGTGCTTTGTGACAGAATAGAAAAACTGTTTCTTAATCATCTGAACCCCTGCTTGACTGAAAATTGGCAGGGTGGAATGGTTTTGTGACAACAGAAGAAGACTTGTGGCCATAGATTTAGCTAAAATTCTCACCTGAAACCATCAACAAAATGAAAAGGCAACTTACAGAATCGGAAAATTTATTTGAAAATCATATATCTGATAAGGAGTTAATATCCAAAATATAGAGAGAATGCGTACAACTCAAAAGTCAAAACCCAAACAATCTAATTTGAAAATGGGCTGAGGACCTGAATAGACTTTTTCCCAAGAAGACTTACAGGTAGCCAATAGACACATAAAAAGATGCTCAACATCATTAATCAAAGAGAAATGCAAATCAAAATCACAATGAGATATCACCTTACACCTGTTAAAAATGGCTGTTATCAAAAAGACAATAAATACCAAGTGTTAATGAGAATGCGGAGAAAAGGAAATCTTTATGCACTATTGTTGGGAATGTAAATTGATGTAGCCACTGTGGAAAACAGTATGAAAATTCCTAAAAAATTTAAAATAGAACTATTATATGACCCAGCAATTTCATTTCTTGGCATATATCAGAAACAACTGAAGTCAGGATCTAGAAGAGATACCTGCATTTCCATATTCACTGCATCATTATTCACAGTAGTCAAGACATGGAAGTAACAGAAGCGTCTATCAACAGATGCATGGATAAAGATGTGATATATCTATGTCTCTCTCTCTGTATATTTATGTATGCGTACATGCGTGCTAAGTTGCTTTAGTTGTGTCTGACTCTTTGTGACCCTGTGGCCTATAGGCCCCCAGGCTCTTCTGTCCATGGGATTCTCCAGGCAAAAATACTGGAATGGGTTGCCATGCCCTCCTCCAGATGATCTTCCCTACCCAGTGATTGAACACGCATCCCCTATGTGTCCTGCATTGGCAGACTGGTTCTTTAGTACTGGTGCCACCTGGGAAGCCCATATTTATGTGTAGGTATATCTATATCTATCTAGCCACACTGGAAAAGGTCAGTTTTCATTCTAATCCCAAAGAAGAACAATGCTGAAGAATGCTCAAACTACTGTACATTTATGCTCATTTCACATTCTAGTAAGGTTATGGTCAAAATCCTTCAAGCTAGCCCTCAGCACTAAGTGAACCAAGAACTTCCAGATGTACCAACTGGGTTTAGAATAAGTAGAGGAACCAGAGATCAAATTGCCAATATTCATTGGATCATAGAGAAAGCAAGAGAATTCCAGAAAAACATCTACTTCTGCTTCATTGACTACACTAAAGTCTGTGGTTGTGTGGATCACAACGAACTGTAAAAAATTCTTCAAGAGATGGGAATACCAGACCACCTTACCTATCTCCTGAGAAACCTGTATGCAAGTCAAGAAGCAACAATTAGAACCAGACATGCAACTGACTGGTTCAAAATTGGGAAAAGACTACAACAAGGCTCATTATTGTCACCTTGCTTAACTTTTATGCAGAATATGTCATGCAAAATGCTGGGCTGGATGAATCACAAGCTAGAATCAAGATTTTCAGGAGAAATATCAACAACCTCAGATGTGCAGATGATACCACTCTAATAGCAGAAAATGAAGAGGAACTAGAGAGTCTCTTGATGAGGGTGAAAGAGGAGAGTGAAAAAGCTTCTTAAAACTCAACATTCAAAAAACAAAGATCATGGCATCCAGTCCCATCACTTCATGGCAAATAGAAGGGGAAAAAGTGGAAGGAGTGACAGATTTTATTTTCTTGGGATCCAGACTCACTGTGGACAGTGACTATAGCCATGAAATCAAAAGACACTTGCTCCTTGGAAGAAAAGCTATGACAAGCCTGTGAAAGTGAAAGTGAAGTCACTCAGTCGTGTCTGACTCCTTGCGACCCCATGGACTGTAGCCTACCAGACTCCTCCGTCCATGGGATTTACCAGGCAAGAATACTGGAGTGGGTTGCCATTTCCTTCTCCAGAGATGACAAGCCTAGACAGCATATTAAAAGCAGAGACATCACTTTGCTGACAAAGGTCCATATAGTCAAAGCTGTGGTTTTTTCAGTAGTCATGTACAGATGTAAGAGCTGGATGATAAAGAAGGCTGAGCACCAAAGAATTGACATTTTTGAATTACGGTACTGGAGGAGACTCTAGAGAGTCCACTGGACTGCAAGGAGATTAAACCAGTCAATCCTAAAGGAAATCAACTCTGAATATTCATTGGAAGGATTGATGCTGAAGCTGAAGTTCCAATACTTTGGCCACCTGATGCAAGGAGATCACTCATTAGAAAAGACCCTGATGCTGAAAAAGATTGAGGGAAGGAGGAGTAGGGGGTGCCAGATGATGAGATGGTTAGATAGTATCAGTGACTTAATGGACATGAATTTGAGCAAACTCTGGGAGATAGTGAAGGACTGGGAAGCCTGGTGTGCTGCAGTCCATCAGATCACAAAGAGTCAGACACAAGGACACAACTTAGGGACTGAACAACAACAAATCCCTAACACACACCCCCACATATATATAATTCAATATTACTCAGCCTTGACAAAAATGAATCCTGCCACTTGTGACAACATCTATGAACTTTCATAGCATGGTACTAAGTGAAATAAGAGAAGGACAAATACTACATGGTATTGCTTATGTGTGCAATCTGAAAAATACAAAGTCCAACTTATAAAAACAGAGTGCAAGAGTGGTTGTCAGAGGCTGGGACTGGGGGAATAGGGAGAGATACAAGGGTATAGACTTTCAGCTATAAGATGAATAAGGTCTGAGGATCTAATGTAAAATATAGTTGATAATACTATTGTGCCACTGAAACTTGCTAAGAGATGAGAACTTTCTCACCAAAAAATATAAAAATACAAAGATAAATATTTGAAGTATGGATGTGTTAATTAACCTTATGAGGGGAATCCTTTCAACAATAGAATATGTGTATCAAATGACTCTGATGGATATACACTTTAAATATCTCACAATTTTTATATCATTTATATTTCAATAGCTGAAATAAAATTAAATTTAAAAAAGATTCTCAGTTAAAAAAATTGAATTCTCATTTGACTTTAACTTCAACTATTACTTTAGAATATGAAAGAAATGGAATTTTTTCTTTTTGTCTTATCACTAAAAATTACAAACTACAGAAATTAACACAGGGTAACTTAAGCAGAAAAGGAATTTACTAGAAGGATTTTAGTGCAGAATTAACAGGAGGGCTGGAGAAACCAGGAAAAGGGGCAGGAACTAAAGGAGACAAGACACAATCGAGCGGTTCTCAGTTGGTTTAGGATGCAGCACTGGCAGTGCCACCCTGTAACTCACCAGCCCTCCACTCAACTCCATGGCAGATCTGGCAGAACCAGGTCTGGAGAATCCTATGGACAGAGGAGCCTGGCAGGCGGTGGTCTGTAGGGTTGCAGAGAGTCAGACACAACTGAAGCGACTTAGCATGCATGCATATATATATATATATATATATATATATATATATATTTACGTATATATATGTAGGGACCATCATTAGGTCCCTCCCTCAAGCCTTAAAGTTCTGGGTGTGAACATGCTACTGGATAGTTTCCACTTGTTCTATTCCTTGACCTCTAGAGAGCAGGTGGGGAGAACCTTTGCCAGCCTTCATCTTCCATCTTGAGATCCCTCCAGAGCAGAGGAGATTTCATTGCTGAAGCCAAACACCGCAAATGCTACCCACATTCATGTCTGCTTAGGAAGTTCTACCACCATACTACATAACTCATTCTCTCTCTCATACACACATACATACATATATATCTTATGCAGTATATATACACACACACATATATATATACACACGCATATATATATGCACACACACACACATATATATGTATGTGTGTGTGCTAAGTCACTTCAGTTGTGTCCGACTCTTTGCAACCCTATGGACTGTAGCCCACCAGGCTCCTCTGTCCATAGGATTCTCCAGACAGGAATACTGGAGCGGGTTACCATGCTCTCCTCCAGAGGATCTTTCCAACCCAGGGATCGAACCTGCATCTCTTATGTCCCCTGCATTGGCAGACTAGCTCTTTACTACTATTTAAAGCCATTTTTAAGTGTGAAATTTAGTGGCATTAAGCACATTCACAAAGTTGTATAGCCATCACACATTATGAGGCTAATTTCAGTCAAGTGTTTTCCTCTGGTGAATGCAGTCGAGAGGGGACTAGAGGTAGCTCTGTGGAAACCAGGATGCCAAGGGGTCCCTTACAAGCAAAGAAGCCTGGGTGTCCTCTTCATGCAACATTATAGCAGCTGACAAAGGCCATTTATACAACAGCACAGCTTTTACCACTGTGGTTCATTAGCACATGGCGGCTGGTTTGTATTGATAAGCAGACTGTCCCAAACCCCTGGACTCAAGTGTGGCCGGCTAACTTAGCAGTGAGGTCCCTCCCCAGGCCCCATTGGTTGTTTCATAAACAACGTCCCAGTACAAAGTTAAGATGTGAATGAATGAATTCTTGTGATTCAGCTCCTAATAAGTGACATTGTCTCCAGTGTAACTCCAATGAAAATTGGAATTGTCTTGGTAACTAAGAAACCATTTACTTTATTCACCAATATATTATCTGTAACTGCATTCTAGACACACACTTCACACTTAGCATCATCTAAGAAGAGAATGCTTCTTTGGCCCCTACTCTTGTCCCAGTTCTAAAGTCACTGACTTCAGCAAACAGCCCCTTCCCCGATGTCCCCAGAGAGGGGAGGAGTTGCCTCTACTGCAACAGGACCAGCACTATTGACTACAGTTATGCAATTGATTCCACTGTTACTAACCTTTTGGAGTTTTAAAAGCGAAGTACTTTACATACCCTGCCATTGGTAGTGTCCTCGAAGTTATTGTGGTTATTGTTTACATCTCCTGTCCACATCAGGCAAGTTATTTGCCCAGTAAGTAGATTTTTTAATCCATCAGTTTTCATTTTAAATAGAGAAATTGGGACTGATGTGGTGGTGGGGCTGGGGAGAGACTGTCTCAGAGAAGCTGTTTCAGTGGAGTTTGACTAAAGCAAGAGAGAAAGTGAAGAATTATATAAAAAGACTACAAAGTTTTCATTGATTATGCCCTGCTTTACAAAAGGCAGGGGGATGAGAGTCGATAGTCAGCCCTATGACCTACAATATATGATCAGCTACCCTGGAGGATTCTAAGAACTTAGTGCCTGATAAATGCCAGTCCTCCATGATCGGGAAGGGAGGTATACATGCAGATTGTGGGTTTGGTGCCTGTGACTTCTGTGTTGTTCTAGCTTGGTAATTGGCCCTTAAGTGGAGGGTGGGTTCTAACGCCCGGATTAGATAGAATCCTTTCCCTGAGGGAAGCACCTCCTTCCTGCCTTTTGGAAGCAGTGATTCCACTTTCTCCTTCAAGCTCATCATTTTATGACACCATTATCTCCCTGCGTTCTCTTCCCCCTTCCTACTCTGCCCAGAATAGGAAATGGCAATTTTAGGGAGGGGAATAGAGTAAAATTGGCAATTATAGGGAGCTTGGAAATATGATCTCTAATGCCTTCTTACTATCCATTTCCCCCCCACATGATGAATTGCTGGCAAACACAATTACAGAGGATTTAAGTCACAGATTAACTTGATTTTTGGTGTTAGTGTCTCCCGCAAATTGTTTGTCTTCTCCTTTCTAGGTCTTTGCCCTGGAAGGTACATAATTACAACTTCCTGCATTACCATGCCAACCCCTATAGTTATGTTAAACTTTCCAGACTCACAGAGTCTAATTTGATTATAGGGATTTTGATTAATGACTTGTATGTTTTGTATAATAGCACATTTTAAAAATTAATGAATTATAAACAGAAAATGGTAGTTAAATTAGTTTTGATTAAAAGACAGTTTATTTACTTAGCTAATGCTGCTTCAATTTATGTTGCTCAGAAGACTGGGTCTTATTTCAACCAGAATCTTTACAACAAAAAGACTGGTACCCACTTCTGTAACAGTCTGAAATACCAGGTACCTCTGATGGGAAACTCATCATTAGGAAAATCTAGTAAAGTTGGTCTTGTCATATTGGTGTCTGCTTGCTTGTCATCTAAGGATGCTATCAATACTTAGTGAATAATGAACTGTATCAAGGAAGAAGACCATTTAAACTTTAGTATGATTTTTGAGGGAAACATTAGGAATTTTCTTCTTCTGTTTGGACTTGATCAGCAAACATTTGCTCGTTAAATGAGTTATTACACGGAAAGAACTTAGGATAGTACCTGTTACTTTGTAAGCACTCAATGAATTCTCATCATCATTGTCTACATCTTCACGATGATTCTAGTATAAAAGGATTGAGCATCCTGGCCTCCTTACCATGCTGGGCTTGTGTGTTCTCATCACACTCTTACATCTTACTTTGAACTTTCTCTGCTGTGAGCTCTTTTTAGAAAAACATTATTTATTTAGTCTTGGCTGTTCTGGGTCTTCACTGCTGCACGCACGCTTTCTCTAGTTGCAGTGTATGGGCTTCTCATTGCAGTGGCTTCTCTTATTGCAGAGCATGGGCTCTACAGCTTGAGGGCTTTAGTAGTTGCAGTATGCGGGCTCAGTAGTTGGGGTGCACAGGCAGTTGCCCCTCAATATCTGGGATCTTCCCAGACCAGGGATTGAACCCATGTCTCCTGCATTGGCAGGCAGATTCTTAACCACTGGACTACCAGGGAAGTCCTCTACTGTGAGCTCTTGATTCAAGTTTTCCACATGCCTTTGCACCTTTCAGTTTGGATGGTTTTATAAGATTTTTATTTCAAAGAAATTTAAGAAGAAGAATTTCATAACATTTCGGGTTGCCATGTTATTTGCTGGTTAAGGTGAATACGTTTTTGGTCACATAAGTCACTATTACAAGAATCTTCACTACTCTGCAGAAACAATAAAGAAGTTGCATCATCATGTCTCTACTTTCTGGACATTTTATCCCAGGGGCCTCTAGGATGCGGGTACATGTTTCACTGTCTCCATCCAAAAATAGGTTGGGGTGGTAATAACTGGGAGGTAGAGATGCTTTGGTGAAGGAGACACAGCCAACAATGGCAACTCACTTAGCTGTCCTCTTGTGGCACAAATGAGAAGAACCACCCAAACAAAGACCCTCATGACTCTTGTTTCTCGAGGTAGAGTCCCTCACTCCTCTCTGCTCTTTGGTCCTAACACCTCCTCCAACCCTGATATCACCCCTCCAAGCAGCCTATCCTCTTCCCCGAGAAACCTATGCCCCTCCTCTGAAAGAGGAGTAGGTTTTCAACACCTTCCTCTGACTTGCAGCTTGAGTCAATGCCTTGGCATCTCAACAGTCTTTGATGGTGCTTCCTCTTCTTGGGTTTTGCAAGCTCTGGAGGAAAACAGCGATGAGTCCAAAACATCGATGTAATGGGGCACTCTAATCCTAGACCAGCTTTCCACCTAAGGGAGTTGCAGCTAAGGAAAACAGATGAACATTAATTTTTTTCTTAAAGTGAGCAGCCTAATTTCATCTCAAAGAAAGTTTCCTCCATGGCCGTGAATGTGGTCTTTCCCTTCTGATAGAATAGGCCCCACCACATGACCCTTTTTTGACTCCAAGCTCTGATGTCTCTTTCAGTTCACAAAACCGTGAATCGTGAACTTCCAGATGTCCAAGCTGGATTTAGAAAAGGCAGGGGAACCAGAGATCAAATTGCCAACATCTGTTGGATTATCAAAAAGCAAGAGAGTTCCAGAAAAACATCTATTTCTGCTTCATTGACTATGCCAAAGCCTTTGACTGTATGGACCACAACAAACTGGAAAATTCTTCAATAGATGGGAATACCAGACCATCTGACCTGCCTCTGGAGAAATCTGTATGCAGGTCAGGAAGCAACAGTTAGAACTGGACATGGAACAACAGACTGCTTCCACATCAGGAAAGGAGTATGTCAAAGCTGTATATTGTCACCCTGCTTATTTAACTTATATGCAGAGTACATCATGCAAAATGCTGGGCTGGAAGAAGCACAAGCTGGAATCAAGATTGCTGGGAGAAATATCAATAACCTCAGATATGCAGATGACACCGTTCTTATGGCAGAAAGCAAAGAAGAATTAAAGACCCTCTTTAGTTGGCTGGTTCCATCTCAGCAAGGAGATCCAACCAGTCCATTCTAAAGGAAATTAGTCCTGAATATTCATTGGAAGGACTGATGTTGAAGCTGAAACTCCAATACTTTGGCTACCTAATGCGAAGAACTGACTCATTTGAAAAGACCCTGATGCTGGGAAAGATTGAAGGCGGGAGGAGAAGGGGACGACAGAGGATGAGATGGTTGGATGGCATCACCGACTCAATGGACATGAGTTTGAGTAAACTCTGGGAGTTGGTGATGAACAGAGAGGCCTGGCATGCTGCAGTCCATGGGCTTGCAAAGAGTTGGACATGACTGAGCGGCTGAACTGAACTGAACTGCTCTCTTTAGAGAAATCATTTAGTTGTCCATGGTTGTTTTTCTGTCTATCCATTCCTGGGTGAATGGAGCTTCTTCTATGTACCTCTTGAGAAGAAACTGTTGTATGCCTTTGGAGTAGTCATGGTGGAGTGGGCAGTGGAAGGATGTAAGAAGGTGATTGTCAATTCATCCCATCATCAGGGCTAGAAGGAAAAATAACTCTATTGGCCTCCAGTGTCAGGAAGGAGGCCATGTTTGTGACCAAGAGGCACTATGCTTAGAGAACTATGGCCACAACACAACAGGTGCTTGATGAATCTTCCCTCTCTAAGTTTAACTATCTTCCTAGCATTTGATTGCTTTTAGCACATCCAGAAAGTGGAATAGGAAAAACAAAAAGAAGGATAACATGATTTTCACTGGCTTTGAAACACAATGGGATATTTACTTTATCAGAGACTTTTGATACACATTAATGGTTTAATCACAGAAATGATCATAATGCATTTAGAATTTTTTTCTATTCTTGTGTTCATCTTCATCTTTGGGTTGCATCAGTTGACAGAATGATTGTCACCACCATTAGGGAACATAAGCCCATAGAAAAGTGTCAAATGTGTCACTTTCTCATAAGTAAAGACTGGATGCATGAGAAGCATCACATTTTGTAGCATATGTTCAATCTATGTTATGATCTATGTCTCAGAAGTTATCAGAAAGGGTTTATACATCATGTCTGATTTTTGGCCCTCAGAAATGTACCAAAGAGAAACTTAGCCCAAACGGCACTCAAATCTTGCAAGCAGAGCTGACAGTATTGGTGGCCAAGCTGCATCCTATATGGAGTTAATGCTACAGCAAATTATGCAGAACAAAGCAAGACAATGGCAAAGGGAGTTCAAAATGCCCCCTCCTCCCCAGCTCTGCCTCTCTGCTCAGCCCTGTTCACTTTTGCTAATGGACTGCCTCTACAGACTCCAGTCCAGCCTGGTCCTGACCCCCAACCTTACCCACATACATGTGGGAGAAGGCAATCCCGTGCATCCCCATCCAAACCTACATGTGATGGAGAATTAGCCAGATGAGAAGCTGCAATTCAGCCTGCCAGAACTTCCTCCTCAAGATCTGCTCTACGTGGAAACTGACTGGAGCCAGACTCATTCGCTTTCTAACTCCATATCAACTCAGAGCCAAGCAGAAAAAGGCCTGGTAGCCTGACAGAGACGCTGTGGTAGATGAGTCATTTTGTCCTTTAATTAACATAACATCTGCAAGCAGTCTCTCCCCGTCCCCATAATCTTACCAACAACATTGGCAGGTTCTATGTGTTTGTTGGCTATGTGTACTGTGTGTTTCAAATAATTGATAACATACAGGATTTTTGTGCCCAGACATAGAGCATGATTAATTCTGCATATTCATTAAAAAAGAATTTTTAAAACTTTGTATATGTCAGATTCAAAATCATCTTCTGGTATTGAACTATATCCATGAATTTTTATTTGTTTTTATCATCATGTCATGATCAAAAAGATTCATGGAAAGTTTGGAACATGGTGGTGTTGAATTTTTCTGATTTTTGCCTGATTTGTTTACTTTTAGAAAGCAAGCTGTAAATATTAGTAGTAATGATGTGTTGAGTGGAACTACATTCCTACATCAACCTCAGAAGGATTATAGTAATCCAGAGGCCAGAAATCAGCTGAATTTCTAACTGTCCTATCCCTGGCTGAAGTTTTGAAGGAATATTTTTAAGGGTAGTTTGTGGCTGAAATTGCATATTTCCTCTGAAGTTTTATTCTAAGTATTTGAAAATACAAAAGAATATATATGATACATGTAACATCATCAGTTATATCATACATAATATATAGAATGAAGATAACTATAAAGCAGTTCACCAAATTGTACCTGACATGTAATTCATATTAAATAAATATCTGATAAATGAATAAACTAAAGAAAATATGCAGTACCTAATAGGGTCATATCTGATTCCTGTAACCAAGTGAAAAAACCCCACAAAATGTGGCCAGATACACTCTGGGAAAGCAGATAACCAAATTGGGCAGCATTCCACAAAATAGAAAGGACCTCTTGATGAGTGTGAAAGAGGAGCGTGAAAGAGCTGGTTTAAAACTCAACATTCAAAAAACAATGATCATGGCATCCAGTCCCATCACTTCATGGCAAGTAGATGGGGAAAAAGTGGAATCAGTGACAGATTTTATTTTCTTGGGCTCCAAAATAACTGCAGATGGTGACTACAGCCATGAAATTAAAAGATGCTTGCTCCTTGGAAGAAAAGCAATGACAAACCTAGACAGTGTATTAAAAAGCAGAGATATCATTTTGCCAACAAAGGTCCATATGGTCAAAGCTATGGTTTTTCCAGTAGTCATGTACAGATAGATGTGAGAGTTGGATCATAGATAAGACTGAGCACCGAAGAAATGATGCTTTAGAATTGTGGTACTGGAAAAGACTCTTGAAAATCTCTTAGACTGCAAGGAGATCTAACCAGTCAATCCTAAAGAAAATCAACCCTGAATATTCACAGGAAGGACTGATGCTGAAGCTGAAGCTCCAAGGCTTTAGCCACCTGATGCAAAGAGCTGACTCATTGGAAAAGATCCTGATGCTGGGAAAAATTAAGGGCAAGAGGATAATGGGGTGGCAGAGGATGAGATGGTTAGATAGCATCACTGACTCAATGGACATGAATTTGAATAAACTCTGGAAGATAGTGAAGGACAGGGAAACCTGATGTGCTGCAGTTCATGGGGTAGCAAAGAGTCGGACACAACTTAGCAACAGAACAACGACTGCAGCATGGTGAAAATATGTTTTATTCATTTGAGAAAGTCTTATAAATCAAGCAAAGTCAGTCAAATAAGCATTTCTTGTGTAAATTTTAGCTTTTCTTCTCTAAATTCAAAGTGGGCCAGGACTCGGTTCACTCAGGACATTCCCTTGATGACTGGGTATAGCCAGAGAGGTTGCCTGGCTGTTGTTGAACTTGGTCAAAAGAGCCTCTCAAGCATCCTTCTCCAACCTAAATGTCAGGGAGGCAGAAACAGACACACTGAGTCCAGTGCCCAGAAGGCATTATAGAAGGTGCCAGGAAGGTGGAAAAGGAGTTTTGAATCACTGATGGCAGGCTCCAAACATTTAAAGATGAGGGAGAGGAGAGGAGCCTGTGGGGTGGTGGGACCCCAAGGTTATATCCCTTGCAAGGAGCCATGTAGGGCAATTGTTGTTGTTTTTTAGTCACTAAGTCATGTTGAACTCTTTTGCAACTCCATGGACTATAGCCTGCCAGGCTCCTCTATCCATGGGATTTCCCAAGCAACAATGCTTGAGTAAGTTTCCATTTCCTTCTCCAGGGGATCTTCCCCATCCAGGGACTGAACCCATGTCTCCTGCATTGCAGGCAGATTCTTTACCACTGAGCCACCAGGGAAGACCATAGGGCAATTAAAGGAGTATTAATAATAATGATGATCATCCATGGAACTCTTGCCAAGTGCCAAACACTGGATGACCTCATAATCCTCATAAAAAAGGGAGAGGTAGATATTACTATACCTTCATTCTGCCTTCATTTCACACAGAATGATAGAATAACCTGTCCGGGAGATACTATTAGTAGGGTTTCAAGTCCAGATGGTTGGATACCAAAACTGAGCTATTAATGCTTTGGTCAAGTGCCTTTGCTTGACCAAATGAGGTGATAGGAAAGTAGTGCTGAAGATTTTACCATGATTGCATGACCACAGATTGCACAGACCACCCAGGCATTTATGAACTATTCTCTAGCACGGGGTCTGCAGCACGTCAAGAAAACCCTAGACCCTCAGAAATCCAGAGCAGCTACTCCATGGTACCCACTGTCCCTGTATGAATCATTGCAACTGAGGGAACTGTGTCCCTCTCAGTTCCCTTGTGTTTGCCTCATGCCCTTGGATATACCCTGGTGCCCCTTCCTTCCAGGATGGCCTCTTCCCTGCTCTTCACCCATCAGATCACCCCCTCCCTTAAGACCCGTGAGGTTTTCATTGGCTGGTGCAGTGCCAGGGGTGACTTCTGCTTTTTCACTGTACACATCTGTCCACTCAGTCAGAAAATAACTATTAGTATGCTTTCAGAATACAGTTACAGGAAGTCCATCTGAAACTGGATTTAGCAACAATAGAATGGTTGGTTCACATTCCTGGAAGTCCACAGGGAGAGCCAATATGTGGGTTGCTTAGCCCAGAAGATCTAGCTATGTTTTTATGTGATTCTCTTAACGCTGCCCTGCTTTGCACATGGGCTTCATCCTTATTCTTGCAGAAAGATGAAACAGAGAGAGTCACTTATGGAAGCAGGAGACAGAACTTTTCCAGAAGCCCCTAGAAACCTTCTTATTGATCTGATTTGAGTGGCATACCTAGCCTGAACCATTCACCACCAAGGAGGACAGAATTACCCTTAATCACAGAAGTTGTGAATAGGGTGGTGTATAATGTTGCACCTCCGCTGCTCACATGCACGCTCCACTTCCCACTGTCCCATCAGACTTCACTTACAAGTCACAGATTCAAATGTACAACTACTAAGAATGTGAAGATGGTGATAGCAGAGCATGTAACCAAGCATGGAGCCCTCTGAGCATGAAGCCCTGTGTGACTGCACAGGTCACATCCATGAAGCTGGCCCTGGATAGGAAGCTACCTACAAAAAATCGAGGCGGCGGTGGAAATTGAATTCGCAGTCAGCACTAACCCCCATTGGCATTATCTTCATTTTGTGGATAAGGAATTGGGTACTCCAAGGTGTCAGCATGTAGTTGTTTCAAAGCTGATGTTCAAACCCAGATCAGCCTGCAACACCGCAGCACTTCCACTCTGGCCCTCCCATTCTCATACTGATAACCTGTGTCTGGGGATTGCTTTCTGCCTCCTGATACTTATGTTCCAGTGGATCATCACTGCCTAGAAGCCAGTGCCCCTGGGTCCTCCACAGAGACTAATTGGAATTCTGCATAAACACAGACATTGCCTAATGGTCTCCAGGAAGAACTATTTAGTGTGGGTTTATTTATTCAATTTGTTATCACTGCCCCTATTGCTAGGAGGTATGCATTAAAGAAAGATAGATTCAGATATTACATTAAGAGAAGTCAGTAAAAGCCCCACTGAAGGGGAGTCAGATACCAACTGTTCCAATTGCCTAGTCTCGTTTTTGAAACATGCTCACTTTTAAAATGCTTGGGCCTTCACTCTGGAGATGTGCCTCCCCTTCTCTGTGATCACAGATTTCATGGGGCTCTGCTGTAGGGATGAATTCCCAGAATGACACTCAGGTATTAGGAAGGAAATGATGAATGGGCAGACATTATTTGGGCAATGCGGTTTTCAGACAGGGGCTGCAGGAGAATATATTTTCAGGTGCTTCTGTTGGTGTTTAACTTGGAGACTGTATGTACAGTAAATCAGGAAGGCCAATAAAACAGTGCAGAGGGCATGTTTTATGTATGGTTCTGACAGCCTCCAATGGCTGCCTTGGTGGAGGGGGCTTGTGGATTTATGGTCCCACACCTGCAGGTGGTGGCAGCTAATATGTAGCACAGCTCTCTGTCTATACCTGGGAGTATTTATTTTTTGGTTCATCTGGAGGTAAAGGAAAAGTATAAGACAAACCGTGGACTTATTGACACAGAAATGCAGCCTGGGCAGCGACTGCATAACTTTTAAAGAATGGAGAAATTGCTTAGACATAACACACTTGTCCACAGATCTCTCCAAGGTCATTTCTTGACGGCAGCATCTTCCAGTGAAGGGAGGTTTTGATTTCCCAATGGCTCACTCATTTTATCCATGGAGAAGAACTGAGTTATCCAACAGGGACTAAGTGTTGGGGGCTCCTAAAAGTTTTAGGCCAAGATAAATGTTTCAATTATAATTTCTTTTAAAATATGAAGCAAATGAATATAGTTGGAAGGAGTAAAGAATGATGGATCCAGCATAGATTATAATTGTCTTTACACCACTGAAGTTGTCAAATATTTTTTTAAAGATTTTTTGGTGTGGATATTTTTTTAAGAGTCTTTATTGAATTTGTTACAACACTGCTTCTGTGGTATGTTTTTATTTTTTTGGCCATGATGCATGTGGTATTTTAACTCCTTGGCCAGGGATTGAACCTACACCCCTTGTGTTGGAGAGTGAAGTCTTAACCACTGGACTGCCAGGGAAGTCCCTGACGTTGACAAATATTTTATCCTTTTTTTTTTTTTAATGGAGGAAGGAGCTCATGATAACCAAAGTGCCAAAGGCCCATGAAAGTCATAAAGTATCCCTACGGTGGCGATAACATTGTGCTTAATTAAAATCTAACATCTTCCATCCCCACAGGCAGGTAGGGCCTGTGGCATCTGGCGAGGGTGAGTTAGTCCTAGCCTAGAACTGTCTCCAGAGAACCTCAGGGAAGGACTGGGGCTGTCTGTGAACCACACCTGTAGCCTGTTCAGGCAGTGCTCCCACAACCCTGACTCCAAGAGCACCCACCTGACCCATTAATGGGGTTTGCAGTAGCTTTCAGATGACTCCTTCAGCTCTCTCTCTAGCTTAGTAGTTTCCTAGGGCTGCCATAACAAGTCCTTCTTTCCGCACAGTCCTGGAGGCTAGAAGTCCAAATCCAGCTGTTGGCACAGTTGGCTCCTCCTCAGGGCTATGAGGACAACTCCGTGCCAGGCCTCTCTCCTAGTTTCTTGTGGTTTGCTGGTGATCTTTGGTCCCTGACTTGTAGCAGCCTCATCCTGATCTCTACTGTCATTGTCACATGGTGATCTAAGAGCTCATCTGTGTCCAAATTTCCCCTTTTCATAGGTCATGCTGCATGTTGCTGCCTGCTCAGTAGCTCAGTTGTGTCCGACTCTTTGCGATCCTGTGGACTGTAGCCCACCAGGCTCCTCTGTCCATTGGATTTCCCAGGCAAGAATACTGGAGTGGGTTGCCATTTCCTTCTCCAGGGGATCTTTCTGACCCAAGAATTGAACCTGTGTCTCCTACATTGGCAGGCAGATTCTTTACCCCTGAACCACCTGGGACTAGTCATCAAATTAGGCTATTCTTGTATGATCTCTTCTTAACTAGTTACATCTGTGATGACCCTGTATCCAAATAAGGTCACATTCTGAGGTCCTGGGGTTTAGGCCTTCATGAATTTTGAGAGGACACAATTCAGCCCCTAATGGCAGTTCACACTGAGCCTGTGACCTTAACATGGGCCTTCAGTGAGAGCCTCTTATGCCTGAAGTTCCAGAAAGCAACTCAGTGTGAGTCATCTGCCTATCTCTCATTTCACCTTCTCCTATCTTTCATCCCGTGATTGGTCTATGTATTCTCACTTCAGTGAGTGTAATCAGGGATCTGTGTTCCCAATGCCAGCTAGGGATTAAGGAGAAATGAGAGGAGGGGCTCTCTATCATGCTCCTTTGCTACCACAAAGCCTACTCTTCAAAAAAAAAGACAGAAAAGAGTGGGCTGCCGAGATATAGGTGAGACAGAAGGTCACCAGACGTGAGAATAGAGAGGGAGGTGATAGACAGGTAGGACCAGAGCCAGCAGGCTTGATCTGATTATCTCTATGTCAACTACACAGAACTCTTCTCATTAGCAGGATGGAGAATCCCTTGCAGGCCAGGGTCAGGAGCAGAGATGCTGAGTCTGAAATGCAGGTGTGGGTGTGGGGAGATGGAGGGAGATTTTTAGGGCTGGCATTGAGCCTAGGATGTGTGGGAAGACTGAAAGTTCAGCAGAGCAACTGTGGGCATTAACCAGTTTACTTACTCAGCAACACCAGCCCCCCTGGACTCGTCAGCCTTGTGTGCATATCACAATGCACAGGATTGGGTGCAGTGAAAAAAGAATAAATGGAATTATACAGAACTGAATTTAAATTCCAAATTCTGAGTCCACTGGCTTTAGGCAAATCACTTTATCTTTCTGGCCACAAGTTCCAACATCTGTAAAATGGGACATACAATAAGAACAACAACACTATCCCGTAAGATTGTTGGGAACACGAGATATGTGAAGTGCTGATAGAATCTTGGCATGTAGTAGGTAATGAATAAATGGCAGCTAGTAAAGGTGATGTGAGAGTCTTGAACCAACTAAATGCTGTCTTTGTTCAAAGTGTGTGAAGCTGAAACTAAGGCTAAATTTCCAGGATTTTTCTTTAATTCTGAGTTTTAAATGTACACACAAAGTCTTAGGTATTACCTCTGGGTTAAAATTCTTGTAAAACAACTTGATTCAAGATGAAGGTGCCAGGGTTGCCCTGGATAGTTTGCCCTTTACTATTATTGATGTGGCGGCTGCCCGGTTAGTGACCTGGCACTTTGATCTCTGCTCTGCTCTCCTTCAAACGTGAGTGGAAAAGTAATGATAATAATGAACACTGACATGATGTTTACCATGTGCCCAGTCCTGTTCTCTATATAATCCCCACAACAACTCTAGGGAGTTAAGCGCTAGTAATACGCCCTCATGTTTATGGATGAAAATGTTTCACATCCACAAACACAAGGACAAAGTCTGACTGCAGAGGACTCACTCATAGTCATGACACTCTGCTGCCTTGCATGCTGTGCTCTCTACACTGTGGCTTCCCTGAAGTGGGGCATGTCTGTGTCAGGGTGTCAGAGAGCACCAAACCCTCACCTCCCAGCCACTGTGCAGAAGGCAGGGGTGAGTTGCTTCATTTCCGCTGTTCTCTCTACTTTTTGTAGAACTTGTCCGTTGAAGAATCTTAATACAGGAAATGAATACAGGTTTCGAAACAAAATTGAGACCAAGACAGCTCTCGTCTTCTGCATATCTGATAAATAAACCCTCCCAGTAAATAAGCTCTTTGATATGAAACTTCTGTCCCTGGAATATTAATGCTGTAGGACACTATAAATAACGGTGGTGTAGTTCATTTCCCGAACTATGTCATGGCCATCTGCTCAAACATCTCCCTTCTTTTTCCTGTGTTATAAGGAAAGAACAACTCTTTGGACTATTACGTCACCATTAAAAACGGCAACTTTTAAACTTAAAATGTGTAACAATGAAAAAAATATTTATAATATGAGTGAAACAGTTGCATAGATACATGTAAAACATGTGTGCAAGGAGATGAGACCTGAAGGACTTGGAAAAGAAAAATCATTTCCCACAATGTGGACTTCTTTTTAAAAGTTTTGCAGTTATTTTTTTTTTAAATGGGAATAAAGCAAGGTATTTACCTGTGCCATCAATTACAAACATAACACATACCCAAAGACTCATGGTTTTGGGGAGCTGGGGAAGGACTCTAAGATGAACAAAAATTAGCTATTAAAATGACAGAGATTATACTGGATGTTGGAAAACTTATTACTGGATAAGTAATGTGCTTTCCTTATCCTGTCTGAAATTCCTAAGTGATTGAACAACATAAGAAGAGGGAGAAGATGAAGACAATCATGTCGGCTTTTCCTTTACAACGTTATCTTACACCAGGTAAGGAGGGGGAAAAAAGGCAGACCAAATCCTTTGGGGAAGGAAGCGGGACATAAATAACAAATAAAATACGAGCTAAATGAAATATTACTTCAGAAATCTTCCTAGATGCATTTTTCAATGAACCTGAAACCTATTAGATATTTTTCAGGTCTTCATTTTCTTCACTAACTCCAAGTCTTGTTTGCCCGTGTTGCTTTGTTCTACCTTTAGTTTACTCACTGAATCATTTGTTCTCAGCTTTGGGCACTTGAGGTTTGCTAGAGTGAAATGAATCTTTTATACTTCAGCTCTGCGTCTTAACAGATATTTTTAAAGGTAGATTTGCACATAAAAAGAGTATTTTTTAAGTGCAGTGCCATGCCATCTGTGCTTCATTTGCTCTGTTGGTCTGGGTCAGCTAAGAAGCCAATACATCTTTAGTATTGATGCATCAAAGGACTTAGAGAAATTAATCAACTGCATTCCAGAATGGAGCCTTCATTCCAGAGGAAGTGTGGGTCATTAATAAAAGCTAATTTTCCCCATTTCAAAATTCTGTAACATAGAAATGAAAATGAAATGACTTGGAGTAAGTCCAGCCCAAGACTAATTTCCATTCAAAGTAAACTCTTAGGTTAGGTTGAAAAAAAAAGTTGAAAGTGTTAGTAGCTCAGTCATGTCCAACTCTTTGCGACCCCATGGACTGTAGTCCACTAGGCTCCTCTGTCTTTGGGATTCCCCAGGCAAGAATATTGGAGTGGGTAGTCCCTTCTCCAGGGGATCTTCCTGATCTAGGAATCAAACCTGGACCTCTTGCATTGCGGGCAGATTCTTTACTGTCTGAGCCACCAGGGAAGCCCCTAGTTTAGGTTGGAACTAGACAAAATCGATTTGTCTTCTGACCCTAGGAGGTCAAATCAGACATATTTGTGATCATTCCTGTTACCAGAGTCCCTGGAACAATCATGTTTCCTGATTCTGCTTAAAGATGTTGAGTCTAAGGAGATCCCTTGAGAAATCAGTGCAAATGATGTGTGATACTAAGTTCTAAGCAACAAACTTACAGCATGCAAGCTTGCTAAGAACGTCCAAAAGGGCCTATTGTTCCTAAATAAAAAGATTCTGGAAGATTATGATCAAGGAGTAGGTACCAGCAGAGAAGAAGAAGAATCAGAGTTTGGAAATGTGCTAAATTTCCATCAGTATGGCAGAAATGAGACTTGCCTCCAGTTGAGATGTGCTGCTGCTCAAGGTGTGGCCTTTGGGAGAGTGTCAATCTCAGCATCATCTGCAGGCCTGTTACAAACACAGATCCACCAAGAGCAGCTTTCTGTCTGTCTGTTCCCTTGCTCCCCTTGTGTGTTTAACAGTGTCTAGCACACATAATTTCTGGATGAACTCATTTCTTCAGCCCAATCCAAAACCATTAAATAAAAATCTCTGAAGGCAAGTCCCTAGAATCTGCATTTTAAACACGATCTCTAGGTGGTCCTTCAGTTCAGTAAGTCAGTTCAGTCGCTCAGTCGTGTCCGACTCTTTGCGACTCCATGAATCGCAGCACGCCAAGCTTCCCTGTCCATCACCAACTCCTGGAGTTCACTCAAACTCATGTCCATTGAGTTGGTAATGCCATCTTGCCATCTCATCCTCTGTTGTCCCCTTCTCCTCCTGCCCCCAATCCCTCCCAGCATCAGAGTCTTTTCCAATGAGTCAACTCTTCACATAAGGTGGCCAAAGTACTGGAGTTTCAGCTTTAGTATCATTCCTTCCAAAGAACACCCAGGACTGATCTCCTTTAGAATGGACTGGTTGGATCTCCTGGCAGTCCAAGGGACTCTCAAGAGTCTTCTCCAACACCACAGTTCAAAAGCATCAATTCTTCGGCACTCAGCTTTCTTCACAGTCCAACTTTCACATCCGTACATGACCACTGGAAAAACCATAGCCTTGACTAGACGGACCTTTGTTGGCAAAGTAATGTCTATGCTTTTGAATGTGCTTAGACACAGTTAAATGTGAGGACTCTTGCCCTGCTGGGCACAAATGCTGACCAATACCTTATTAGGCCTAAATGGTTCCCCTGAATGCACTACAAGATCTAGGTGCTTAAAGATAAAGGAACAGCCATACCTTGGTTTCTACTGGGGCAACAATGACTGTCCCCTGACTATGTAAGACATTTACTCCATTACCTCTGGGTGTTGGGGAGGCAGTTTTCCTTATCCATGTTTTACAAGTAGAGAAACTTAGACATAGGCAAGGTCAACTAATGAACAAAATAGGAATCAAAACCTACCCCACTAGACAGAGGTTAGGAAATTCTTTTAGCTCCTTGGACAAAAGGCACCGCGTAAATCCCCAGCATTAGTATTCCTGACATTTGGCACAGTGTTAGATCACTTTCCTCTAATCACTCCATTCTCTTTTATGAGACTTGAGGTTTAATTGGAGGTTCCAATAAGAGATTTTATGTGCTTAATGGATTTTGGTGTAATAATCAGAGTCTGAAATGCTAGTCAGAAGGCCAGCTGACTTCTAACGAAGCTGAGCTTGGGGGAATAGGTTTTTAAAAAGACATTACATGTCTACACTATAGAAGTAGAAATGCAAATATTTAGGGGAAACAATATGTATAAGGCATATGGTTACTTCTGAAACCTTGGATATGGACAGACATGTATATTAGAACACGCACTGTTACAATAGCGTCAATCATGATAGAAATTTAAACTGTGGAGTGCCCAGCACAGTTGAAGGCCCCTGAGGGAATATCATGGAGATGCTTTGTCAGTTTCTCCCGTTAGTCACTCCTGGAGCCTCCCTGGGACAGGCTTACCTTCCTGACTCCTCTTCCTCTCACACCCTCTGCAGAATGGAAGGCGGATCTCGCAGCTTCCCTAATTCTACCCCTTCCTTGATGTTCCCGAAAAATGCCATTGTTGACCTCTTTTTAATTACGTAAGAGGTTTTTCAACTAGACATTACAAGAATAATGGAATTAACACAAAGAATGAGAAATGAAGAAATTAATCTTATGGGAAATCTTATATTTAGAGCTATATCAGAGCAAATTCCCCAGGACATTTTATGGTATATTGCTGGCTAGACAATTTCTTCCATTCTCAGCATTGTTGGCAATATTTTAAATACCAGACAAGCACTCTTACCACAAAGCTATATTAAGTTGAATATACTTAAGAGTACTGTACAATACATCTCAAACTTTAAGTGCATGGCCTACACATGGAATTCATAAGTGACCTCACCGGCAGCCGATGATCCTTTGTGCTTCCCAAGGTGGGAACGTGAAACAAGGATCCACTTTGCTATTCCACCCAGGTCACACAGCCTTAGATCCTAGAACTTTACTGGTTTCTCCCTGCCTTTTACTAAAATGTAACTGATGCTAACCAGACTTTTTATACTCATTTTTATAGACTAGGGGATCAGTGGTTCTTAAACTTGAATGTGCACAAGAGACACCCAAAATACTTATTAAGAATTTAGATTCTTGGTCCCCAATTCCACAAATCAATTCAGCAGACCGGGTGGGGCCCAGGAATGGGAAACTGCACTGGTTTAATGAAAGCTCCAAGGTGATTCTGAGGACTCCTCTTTGAGCAATTGACTTCTGGATCCTGCCTGGAGAAACACAGTGTGTGGCCCTATCTGGATGGGACAATTTGGACCATAGCTCTTGCCTGAGAAACACGAGTGAGTCTCTGGGTCACTCGTGGGGCCCTCACTCATCCCAAAGCTGCTCAAGCTTTCTTGGGTGGAGCTTTGGGTTGGTGGATGAAGAATTCTTCCCTGTGTGTGATCGCCAAAGTTTCCACCTTCCGTGGGCTGCGGGGCATCCTATATTAATAAAAAACATTAACTAAGCTCCTGCACCTAACCTGGAGGGCCTTGATTGTTTCCTAGTAACTTATTAGTTGTTTAATTTGACAACAACATTGGTTTGTGATTTCAGACTATAGGGCTCAATTTCTTCTTAGCCCATTTTGCTGCTCAGTCTCTCAGTTGTGTCCGACTCTGTGCGACCCCATGGACTATAGCCTGCCAGGCTCCTCTGTCCATGGGATTTCCCAGGCAAGAACACTGGTGTGGGTTGCCATTTCCTCCTCCAGGGGAGTTTCCTCCAGGAGCCCATTATGCTAGTGGTTCTCAGACTTGGGTAGGCATCCAAACCACCTGCACAGCTTCTTAAACCTAGGGTGCCAGGCTCATCTCAGACCTAGAGCCACATCCCTGGTGTCTGTGCCATCAACTCTGTGATTCTGTATTTGACGAGCTCCACTGGGGGTCCAGGTGCCACCAAACACTGAGAATCTTTGTATAAGGAGTTCTTCTCACTTGTCAGGGGTATTGGAATTACCCAGAGAACCCGCTTAACCAAGTCACTGGGACCTACCACCCAAGTGTCTGATTCAGTAGATCTGAGTGAGGCCTGAGAATTGGAACTTCTGTCAAGTTCCCTAGTGATTCCGATGTTATGATATAGGGTCCACACTTAGAGAGCCACTAGGCAAATATCTGAGTTGAGTCACACTTAGAGCTATTAATAATTGTTGTTGTTTAGTTGCTAAGTTATGTCTGACTCTTAGCAACCCCATGTACTATAGCCTGCCAGGCTCCTCTGTCCATGGGATTTTCCAGGCAAGAATACTGGAGTGGTTTGCCATTTCCTTCTCCAGGGGACTTTCCCACCTCAGGGATCGAACCCATGCCTCCTGCACTGCACATGGATTCTTTACCACTGAGCCACCAGAGAAGCCCTTAGAGCTAATGAACTGTCTTAATAAAGACAACCGCTTTCTATGAAACATTGCTTTAAGCCTGAGAGGGTCTTCTGCTCTCAGATCACTGGCAGAGTAGCAGAGGCGGCTGAGAGAGGTCATTTCTCCTCTTTGTGATGTCTCTCATCTGACAGTGTCCCTGTCGCCTGAAAATTACTTTGGCCATTGGCCACTGCAACAAGGGACCCAAGTGGCATCCCTCATCCTTTGTTAATTGTATTTTTCTGTCCAGCTCAGGCTTAGCCTGTTTGGTGGTCCTGGATTACTCATAGGCACTTTCTCAAAGACTGAGCCCCTCTGCAGATTCCACTCCTCCATCTTCAATAAAACTGCAAAGGCATTATTTGGTAATGTTGATTTTACAGGTGTTTCATGTCAAGATGGAAAAGAGATTACATTACATACAGCACAGCAAAACTTCATCAAAATCTCCACCTTAGTCATCTCCTTCTCTCCCCTGTTCTCCCACCCCTCCACCAGTTTTTGTTAGTCTCTTCCTTCCTATTATTGTGTAGAATAATTTAGGTGCCCTCCCCTACCAATTAGCATTCTCCCACCTGAATCAACCCAATGCCCCATCTTAGCAACAAGAAATTCTCTTTAGGATAATTCCTCTTTAGCAGGAGGGAGGTGTAAAAATGTATCACTTTTTCAACCACTACCTCACCCTGATATAGACTCCAGTAGAGGTTCTCTTTAGGAGAGGATGCTTGCCTTTGGGGAGAGTGTGGTCCATTCTTTTGGGAGTTCCTTCCTCTCCACATCATTAGTTCGGGCACAGATGTGAGATGGAGAGTTACCTTCTTCTCTTTCTGAGTTCTAACAGGTAGATCACAGAGGGGCTCTGGGTGCCACCACTGTCACTCTGAAGCAATGTGGACACCTGGAGCTTTGGGGAGGGAGGGGAGGAGATGCAATATAAACGTGTGGAGCCTTTTCTTGGGGAGTGTGGGGAGGTGCACTTGAAGATACAGTATGCAGACTTGGAATCTTTTCTGGGGAGGAGGATGCACTTGGAGATGGAATATGGACATGTGGAGCCTTTCTCGACCAGGAGAAGGCAGGGGCTGCAGTTCACAGCCCTCAAACACTTCAAGAGGCTGAAGTCCACTCTTAGCTACATCACCCTCAGATCTGGACTAGCCCTGTGAACAGACAATAGATTTCCCCCCACCACCACTCCTACTGTGGTTTTTGGGTGTGACAGCCTGCCCCTAGATGAAGTAACCTGCCAGCCAGCCACAAAGGACTTAGAGCTACATTTTAGTCTCCTGCTGCAGCACAGAGTTCCATGACACAGCATGGAATGAATCAGCAAAGTCAAAGAAGGACAGTGAAGACAAAGGGAATGATAATCCTTTTGGTTAGAGCAATGAACAAAGGTCATCATTAGCGAATACCCACAAAGCACAAATTGCCACGGACTGCAGTTCCACCTGCCGGCTGGGGGCCATTTAGTATTATTCTTGCATTGGCTCCATTCTAGAAGCTGTTCTCTGGGCCAAGATTTCAAACAAAGGAGGCTGTTCAGGTAAGCTGTCTCCCTGAACTAGATTTCAGAAGAGGTTGTTTTGTGAGTCTCTCTCATGCCCTTATGGAACTTCTCTTTATCCTTGAGGAACTTCGGTGATCTAAAACTCAGTAACGTCTAAAACTGTTCAGAGATGTTGAAGGTGTTGGAAAAAAAGGAAGAAAATATACGAAACCTAGCTGCTAAAATATGTCTCTTTGATGCTTTTCATGTGCTTAAAAATCTTCAAGGCACAATAAAATGATCACCAATCAAACTGTTCATGTAACTGTGTAAATGGCCACCGTCCTTCCCTAATTGTTGAAGGCATCCAGCTGCAGTCTAGCTCCTCAGTGGACGAGTCTGTGCAAATGGAATTACATCTCCTCTATCTGCTCTGCCCCATAGTTATAGACACAAATAGTCTTTAAGTTTGTTAATGAAGATGGATCCATATTTCAGTGATATCACCATTGTTGGCTGATTATTTATCAATGTGTTTCAAGCAGGGATTGATTCCAGGATCATAAAAGAAGCAGAAATACAGACATCTGTTTGAGATTTGTCTTTAAATTCTAATACCTGTGACTAAAGATTTTACTGCCATATCCGTTTCTCTGCCAGATTAATGAAATACTTTTCTATGGGCATAAGATTAACTTTCTTCTTTCTCATCTCCTGGAAGTGTTAGCCAGCTGGACCTCTGTTTAACAACCTCTGTGAAGCATTGTGCTCTGACAACTTGCTTGATGGATGGAGCTGTCAGCACATCTTCAGTCCAGAGATGAGGAGGGCATTGGCTTACCTATCAACTCCACAAATCAAATGAATAAAATTAGCAACAAAACAAACCTAGGGATCCATTCTCATTTTGGTGTTCTTCATAGATCATAATCTTTGGAATATGTTCCAGGAAAAATAATGACTTTAATGTTGCTTAGCTTTAAAGAATTGGGAATGATTTACTCTATGAAAGCACTGCTTATAAGCAAGACATCTGGAAAAATCTGTATTATATGCACAAACCTGTCTTCTGTGCCTGGAATAGTATCTTTAAGGGATATTGGAGGGTCTGATCTGAAGTGCAATGAGAAGATGTAAAAAGAAATAGCAGTACCAAAGGGCACCTGGGCAGAGGGGGCAGGGCAGAGAGGAGAGGGCAAAATGAGACAACTCAGGTGCCCAAGAGAGAGGAAAGCCTTTCCTGGCCCGCAACTCCCAGGATATTTCTTTACAAATCTGCCTACTTGTTTCCATGTTAGCTCCCCCTTACAGACTCTGAATCCCTTGATGGCAGGAACTAAGATTCATTTATCTGTGTCCCCACGTTCCCAGGTCTGTGCCTCGTAGTAGGAACTTGGTATAATATCAATGAATTAATGAGGTTCTGGTATTTTAGCAAAATAATTATAGTAATTCTAGATGGGGGGAAAAAAACACAAACCCTTCCATATCCTGGCAGAAATGTGTAGAAAATATTACCCAGATTATTAATATGTAAAAAAGGAATTATGGGCAGTGTGTGTATGTTAGTCACTCAGTCGTGTCTGACTCTTTGTGACCCTGCCAGGCTGTAGCCTGCCAGGCTCTTCTGTACATAGGATTCTCCAGGCAAGAATAGTAGAGTGGTTTACCATTCCCTTCTCCAGGGGATCTTCCAGACCCAGGGATTGAACCCAGGTCTCCTGCATTGTAGGCAGATTCTTTTCCATCTGAGCCACCAGGGAAACCCTTATGGGGAGTAACCTGCGCCAACAAACATAGGCTCTCATGCTTTATTTTTAGCTGAGAAAACACAATTTGTGCAGATGATGCTATGAGCATTATATATATATATATGTCAAGTTTTTCCACTGGGGAAGAAAGCATCCATTAAGCTCTATATTTTTCTAGGTCACCACATATACGACTTTGTCCTGCCCCAAGTTGGCATTCATTGAATTGATGTGCTTTCCTGTTTCCCTGTTGGCCACTGTCTCTCCCTTGGGACTTGGGGTGGTTATAAGTCACCTGTGATGCAGCTTCTGGCTCTGCCTGGCCCCACTCTGTTCACCTGCTTTGAGCTTTAGGGTCTCAGCATCTCTGTCTGTAAAATGTAAATGACAAGACTTGTGCCTTGGCTGCAAAGCAAGACTTGGCTAAAAAATAAGATGTTGTCTGGGAAGTCTGGAAGGCATGTGCCTGGCACAGGGTAAAAACAGCCAAAAGGCAGATAAATGCAACAAATATTTTGTCATTTGCTTTGCCTTAAAATTTTTCATTACACTTCATGAAAATGGAAAGATGTCCTTTTACAGGGTGGCAGCTGCTGTTGGTTGCAAGAAGCTGCTGTTTGCTACTGATAAACAAATGACAACTTCCCCTGAATGGGTCCATGTATTGCCTGAAGCAGATTTGTGATTAAATTTTTTGCTGGCTCTTTTTTTTTTTTTTTTTTTTTTTGACCACTGTAAAAGATTTGGCTGGAGTGGGTATATTTCCCTCTTGACCTAATCCTCTTGGTGTTTTGAAAACTTTCCAAGTGAGAAAATGAACACTTTTACCCAGCTTGAGTCAGATGCTCAAAACACAAAATAAAAATAGCTGCTTGGGGAGCTGCTGTGCTGTTTGCTCTGCCCCCAGGGTGGTTAACCCCTGAGAGGGCGTTCAGTGCGATGAGTTATCTCCCCTGGCTTTTGCTAGAGTTGGTATTTCTCAATTTTGATTTGGGTTGTCCTTGTTATGAGCCATGCAAAGTCACTGTGATTATGGAAAGGAAAGTTGGGTGTGATCCAAATGACAAAGTGCTCTTTCCAAACCATCTGCATTGAGGTGCTTTCCTCCTTGAAGGGATCAATTTTTGGATTTAACTCTCCCTCTTTCTAATAGGAGCTTATGCATTCACTTCTCTCTCCTGGGTGATTTAGTCAATCTGATTAATCAGTATGTCACTTGTAATAACAACAAAAATAACATTTTGAAATTGAGAGCTGACATTCAGTTTGAATATATGCCAGCTACTTTATATGCATACAAAAACATCATTCCATTTAATCCTCATTTAAAAAATTTATGAAATAGATGCTATTACTAACCTCTGTTTTACAGATGGGGAAAAGGAGGCTCATGGAAGCTAGGTGATTCACCCCAAATCTTACAGCTTAAAAATAGGAGGCAAGAATTTAACTCAAGCCTGCCTGCCCAGAGTCTAAGCCCTTAGCTAGCATGCCCTGCTGAGCAAAGGGCATTGGGTGTAGCATCCTCCCAGCCATCAGTATTGCAGCTCTGGGTCTCAGTCTCTTCCAACATAACCCTCTACATTTTGATTTAAAAAAAGATTATTTGGGGCTTCTCTGGTGGTCTAGTGGTTAAGAATCTGCCTGACCATGCAGGGGACACCAGTTCAGTCCTTGGTCCAGGAAGATTCCACATGCTGTGGAGCAACTAAGCCAGTGCACAACTGCTGAGCCCACACAGAGTCCACGAGTTACAACTGAACCCTGAGCACCTAGAGCCTGTGCGCCACAAGAAGAGAAGCACCACAGTGAGAAGCACCAGCACTGCACTGGAGACTCAGCATAGCCAAATATATTAAATTTAAAAAAAAAGATTATTCAAGGCTGAGACCTGAAAGAATGTGATGCATTAACTGCAGGTGGCAGTAAGTATGAGGTTCAGATGGCTGAAAAGCCAGCACGTTGGCTTCCTCAAGTGCCAAAACTCCTTACTGGCCTTGTGAAGTGACAGCCATTAAGAAGAATGTGGGCCTGGGAGTCAGCATCACTGGACTGGCTTTATTTTTATGTTTGGAAATTTGTTCCCCATTTTGGATACTCATTCAGCATCTCTGGGGCTTAATTTATTTTTGTAGTTGGGGGTTGGGAGTAGGTAAGGATTAATTAAGCAACCTAGTTGGCAGGAAATTTACAACTCAGTAGAGAGATTAGAATGCCTGAATCCTGTGATGGAACAGAGGTTCCGAATCAGCTGGGATGCGGGGTGCTTTTTCTCAGCTGTCTCTCAGTCTAAACCCTGAAATACTTCTCTGAAGGGACACAGTAAAGCCAAAAGGATAAAGTGAGATTTGGAAGATCTAGAGAGATTTGGAATTGATTACAGGTTAGGTCACCCAATGTTGAAGGCAAGAGCTGGTTTCACTTAGATTTAGGTAAATAGGTACAGATCTGAAGGGGACCCTTCCTCCAACTAGAAAAAGAAGTAAACCACAGAGCAGGCACAGATGATTGGTGTGTAAACTGTGGAGGTGACATCAGCCTTTGGGAAGCATCCTTTAAGTCAATAGTATCCCTGAGAAAGGCAGGTGTTTTTTAGGGTCTCAGGAATAAAACTCACAGCATTGGGTGTATCTAAAGTGTCTTATTTAAGTTTGAGTTTAAAAGGAAAAATATAAAACCTGTATTTGAGGTGATCACAGAAATAACAGCATTATAAAATCACAAGACCCTGAAGGTTACAATATGGGTATCCGACAACATTCATGTCATCCTTTCTCTGTCTCAGTCAGTCCAAGCTGGCAGTGTTTCTGATGGAATAAAATTCTCCAAAACCTTCAACTTTGGAAAATGTTCTTGTATTATTTTCAAAAATAATTATCTCCCTATTTTTCTATTATATATTTCTTAGAACTCTTATGAATAGAAAGTTGGAGCTCCTAGATTAATCTGCCATGTTTTTTATTTTCTCTCATATTTTACATTTCTTTGTGTATTTGGAAGGTGATATCCTTCCAAACTTTCTAATAAATCATATTATTTTAGTAATAATGTTTCATTTCTAAAAATATCTTTGTTCTATCATTGTTCCTTTTTCATAGCAGCATATTCTTGTTTAGTGTCTGTGTCTGTTTTCTCCAGAATAGGTCTTTGTTTCCCCCTTCCCCTTCCTCTCCTTCCTTATTTCCTTTTCCACTTCCTTCTTTTTATTTTTTTAACTTTAATATTTCCTCTTAATCCATGCTGTTGGTTTTTCTCTAATGTCTGATGACCTTTGAAGGGCCATGTTAGTATATAGGGATCCTTTGTATGACTGTCTGCTCTCTGGCTTCTCATGCTGTGGTTGTGCTGACTATGATTCCATGAAAATGGAGAGGTCGTGTGAACAAATCTCTTCCATTTAGGAAGCATGGATAGAGAACATCTCCACAATTACCAAGACAAAGTAGACTTTATACTTGTGCTGGAGATGTGAGAAGTTCTGTGTGTTTCCCTCTGGACAGAGCTTTCATCTCTTTCTTCCTGTGTGTTGTAGAGATCTAGAGTATCCTCAAGGTCCCTCTGCCTCTTGCCATGTCTCTTTCCAAGAAGACCTCCCATTACTTCCTGCAGGTCTCTGTTCTGGCCTCTGGCCTCTGTTCTGGCCAAGAGGAGAGAAGGGAGGAGGCAGATGCCAAGGCCTGACTCTGCCAAAAAGAAACAAACACAAAACAACAGCTCCCTACTCTGCCGGAACAACTTTCCAACTGTCCTCCCTGGCAGGCCTTCTTCTGTACAGATCCCAGATTTCATTTCTACTGCTCCAGTCTATCTGTCCACACAATCCTCATTGATTTCCTCTTCAGGAAATTTATTTTAAAAATTTCTGATCTGCTAATGATGGACTGTGAAGAAAGCTGAGCGCTGAAGAATTGATGCTTTTGAATTGTGGTGTTGGAGAAGACTCTTGAGAGTCCCTTGGACTGCAAGGAGATCCAACCAGTCCATTCTGAAGGAGATCAGCCCTGGGATTTCTTTGGAAGGAATGATGCTAAAGCTGAAACTCCAGTACTTTGGCCACCTCATGCGAAGAGTTGACTCACTGGAAAAGACTCTGATGCTGGGAGGGATTGGGGGCAGGAGGAGAAGGGAATGACGGAGGATGAGATGGCTGGATGGCATCACCGACTCGATGGACGTGAGTCTGGGTGAACTCCAGGAGTTGGTGATGGACAGGGAGGCCTGGCGTGCTGCGATTCATGGGGTCGCAAAGAGTCGGACACGACTGAGCAGCTGAAATGAACTGAACGAGACTCTTACTGTTTTTAGTACCATCATAGTTTTATTTTTGTTCACTTTTGTCATGCCAATCAAATCATGAGTGAGCAAGAAGGAAATCATATATGAACAATTTACCATCTTGAATTGGGATATATCATCTGAACTCGTATGATCTCAGGGCCTTACAATCTTAAGAGAGAAAAATATGCTAAAATTCTGATTTCGAAACCTTGGAAATACTTAACAATTTGAGGTTTGTCAGGATGCTACCTTTCTGCCTTCTTCAATACAGATAAGTAACTATTTTATTTTTCTCCCTCTGCTTTTCTGCATTAGATTGATGGAAAGTGAATATTTCCCCTTACCCTGAAAATGTTTGAAGATTGGAAGGAATGATGCTAAAGCTAAAACTCCAGTACTTGGCCACTTCATGTGAAGAGTTGACTCATTGGAAAAGACTCTGATGCTGGAAGGGATTGGGGGCAGGAGGAGAAGGGGACGACAGAGGATGAGATGGCTGGATGGCATCACTGACTCGATGGATGTGAATCTGAGTGAACTCCTGGAGTTGGTGATGGACAGGAGGCCTGACGTGCTGCGATTCATGGGGTTGCAAAGAGTCAGACACAACTGAGCGACTGAACTGAACTGAACCGAACCAGAAGAAAGAAGGATCACTTTTCATTTGTTTCTCTGGTTGGTGGCTAATAATTTGAACTCCACTGGTAAAAAACAGGAGAATACCTGTTCAGGTGAGGGTATGTTGAGGGATAAAGATAGGGTAAAACTGGGAATTGGGGAAAGCCTGAGGAAGCTTGGGGCCAGGAGAGAATGAGAAAAATTTGAGACAGACCCTTGGACACCTATGAACTGAGCTGGAAAATTGTCCCTGCTTTTAGGGAAGAACTGTGTAGTAAGGGGCATTCAATGCCCAGCTTGTATCTCAATTTCAACAATAAAATAACCACATAAATATAAACAGCCATATAAGTATTGTATACTGTTTATAGTCCAGACACTGTCCTAAGTGTCTCACCTATATGGTCTCATGTGATCTTGGTAACAACCTGAGGAGGTCGGTGTCCTACGTCAGGATGTGGTCTGTTGCCATTTAGCATCATTAACATTTCTTTCTAGGTACCTTCCTGTATTGCTGGTTCAGTTCAGTCAGTTCAGTTCAGTCACTCAGTTGTGTCCAACTCTTTGTGACCCCATGGACTGTGGCACGCCAGGCCTCCCTGTCCATCGCCGACTCCCAGAGTTTACTCAAACTCATGCACTGAGATTCCATCCATTGAGATTGCATCCAAGTACTGCATTTCAGATGCTTTTGTTGACTATGATGGCTACTCCATTTGGGAGATCTAAAAACTACTTTCCTAGACTCCCTTGAAGCTAGGGTTCTTTCTGGATGCAAGAACCTGTGAGAGGCAATGGCCCCAGATTTGGAAGGTGAAAGTGAAGTGGTGACTATTTGCTTGCTACTGTTAATGCTAGTCAAGTAAAGTTGGATGCTGTGAGTGTTTGCCCCAGAGAATTCCACACTTCAGTGTCTGGTCACTAGTTTTGTCGGGGTGAGATGCAGCGGTGGCCCCAGCAACAGCAACTTTGTGGCCTCTAGAACTCAGCAGTGGTGATGCTCTCAAAGTCTATGGCCCATTTGTGGCTCCTGTGATTCCACTGCTCCAGTCCATCCTACAATTTTGTAGGCACTATTTCTCTGTATTAGATCCATTTCTTCTTCAAATACCCGGAGTGTTCTTTCTGCATTAAACTCATGTATACTATTTATAATCTTCATTTTATAGGTGAAGCAAATAACGAGTTTAAGTATCAAAGCGATCAATGGTCACTCAACATTGAATGGAAGAGCTGGATCTGAACCTTGGTGTATCAGAATCTAAGGCCTTAGACTTAACCACCACATTTTTATATTTCTTGTTGTCGACCTGAAATCGGATCATACTAATATAGACTATTCAGTCCTTAATATTCAAGGGTAGTCCTAAGACTAGTCCGTCAATGAAAGAAAATATGCTTTCAGAATCAGTGAGTCAGGACTATGCCTATTGGTTCTACTGAGGTCAAACTTTTCATTAACCAAGATGCTCTGAACGAGGTAACTCAAACCTCCCAAAATCGCTCTACCAGATCTGAGTTTTCTATAGATCTTAAAAAGTAAATTCAATGAACTTTGTGTGATATATGTAGACAGGTGAGTAAGCTGAAAATTCTTTTTGAAATTGAAATAATGAGAGTACTCCTGATCCTGAAGACAGGATACTTTTGTTCTTTTCATATTTCCATAACCCATCCCCACTGATACTTCATTAAAATATGAGTAAAAGCAAAATATCCTAGAGGCAAGCAAATGATACAAAAGATATGCTTTGAGAATTCTTATTTTCCCAGGTCAGAAACAGTTTGTTGCCATAACGATATTTGTCCTTTTAAGAAAAAGAACTTGTGAATGGGGCTATTATACATCAGTTTGACTCAAATATTAATAGCAGCTAGTTGTTGTCGTTTAGTCACTAAGTTGTGTCTGACTTTGCGACCCCCATGGACTGTTTAGCCCACCATGCTCTCTGTCTGTGGAATTTTGCAAGCAAGAATATTGGAATGGGTTGCCATTTTCTACTCCAGGGAATCTTTACGACCCAGGGATCAAAGCTACATCTCTTGCATCTCCTGCATTGGCAGGCAGATTCTTTACCACTGTGCCAACTGGGAATAGCAGCTAGATTTCACCATAATTTCACCATAATTAAAAGGAATTTGGAGGGAGGGGATACATAAAATAAACAAGAACCTACTGTATAGCACAGGGAACTATATTCAATATCTGTAATAATCTATGATAGAAAAGAATCTGAAAAATATATAATGTGATATGCTTAGTTACTCAATCATGTCCGACTCTTTGTGACCCCATGGACTGTAGTCTGCCAGGCTCCCCTGTCCATGGGGATTCTCCAGGCAAGAATACTGGAATGGGTTGCCATGCCCTCCTCCAGGGCATTTTCCCAATCCAGGGATCAAATCCAGGTCTCCCACATTGCAGGCAGATTCTTTACCATCTGAGGCACCAGGGAAGCCCGAAAAATATATATGTGTATGTATATATATAACTAATCACTTTGCTATACACCCAAAACATTTTAAATCAACTATACTTCAATTAAAAATGTCATTAAAAAAAGGGGGATATTGGTATTATTAAAATCAGCTGAGCTTCCTCCTGTGCTCTCTCCAGTCTCATGGAGAAGTAAGAGTGCTATGAGGATGTGTAATGGGCATCTCATTTTAGAGGGAAATACTTCATTTCTGCAGTAATGTGGTCGGGATTCTGTGTGCATTTGAACTGCTGAGCTCAGAAAAGCCTTGGGATTACCTATCCGGTGCTCTTAAACCAGACGTCCATTGTTCCATGCACACGCGAAAGTCATAGACACTCCACTTCAGATTGCAAGAAACAAGGTCAGCCTATTGTAATTGGGATGATCACTGCAGTCTGATAAAGCAGACATCACTAGTGGATATTATGGGGAGGACCTGAAGACTTCTGGTTATTTCCAAGCACTTAAACTATTTATCCAGTTTGGATGAATGGAGGGCACCCGAGATCTAATTGAAAGTGTTTGGGATTGAGGACATTATGTGATAATGACGCTGGGGACCTAGGCTGATTCATACATTGGAGGAAGGAGAGAATGAGGGTGAGATTCATACAGGCCAAGAGGGCTAGACTAGTACACTTCAATCTGGTACTTCATAAAAATCAATTTCACAGGCCTACCTTAACTATATCTGAGCATCACTCCAGCTGGGTCCGGAAAATTCTCTTTAATCAGAAAAGCATTCAAGAGTATTAAATGCTCATATGACTGCCAGGTATTTGTATGTGAAAGAGTTCTAAATATAGTTACTGTAAACTTCCATTTGTCAGGGGTCTTAGTATGTACAATGAATTTATTAAGATCTCAGGAAGATAAATATGTCTTTTTAAAAAAGGTAATTTATAATCTGAGTTTGGGTTTCAGTATGATGGTGTGATAGAGGTTCATTGTGAATTTAAGAAAAGCGGTATTCACTTTCCGTGGGAATAAGTCATATTTTTCCTAAAAAGAGTTAATGGAAACCTCCAACTCAAGTACACTCCAAGGATACATTTTTATCTTGTGTTTCTGAACAATCACTTTTTTGGCAGACTCTCTCACTCATGTGAAACAGAGTTAAGAAATTGATGGGCAACAAAAAAAGACCTCTTAGCAGTAAAATAATGTTCACAAAGTCCAGATGCTCAAGGTCATGCACTTTACCTACAAAAGAATCTCTTAGGCACTCAGCAGAGCCTCTCCACTCTTATTTTGTCCACAAATCAATGAGTTTGATTATCTGGTTGTAAAACAGATTGGAAGCAGCAATTAGAAGGGATTAGAAAGTAGCTACTACAGACACATGTGAAAACACAAAAACAGAAATAAATGCTATAAAATGTAGAAATAAGAATCCAAAGAGCCCAGGGGACTGAGCTCATACCACATATTGGAAAACAGCCAGCACCTATATTCCTGTGCATATATTATTTCCTAGCATGATCATGTTCCTAATGACAGCCCTAAGGTATCAAGGAGGTATTTGGAATTTTCTTTTCAAGATGCAGGAAATGATGAAGTATATTTTAGAAAGGTTACTGTTCAGAAAGACAAAAACTAAAACTGGCAACTGAAGAGATAAAATCTTGATTTGTTTTGAACTCTTCATGTATCCAGATGAATTTATCCTGTGAGTGTCCCATAGCCAGTGTTTTACTATGAGAGCTTTTAGTTCGGAGAGAGAAAAACGAGAAGTTTTGTTATCTATTCATTGCTTCAAGGTATGTGTATATATGAACATATGTTAGTAAATTTTGTCAACATATGTGTGTACATATATAAGCATATAACATTGTCATACTGTTTAAAGTGAGTACATATGGGTATGTATACACGCTCAAGCTAAATCTTTCTGTGACAAGAAAGTTTTTAAAAATATGGGAAGGTTTAGATCTTAGAATCTGATTAGACATTCAGTTTTGCCATTGCTTAATGATTCAAGCTAGGTATTACATCACCTGTCTGTCATGGCTTCTCTTTGCCCATTTAGGAAATTGTGTTTTCCTCGTTTGTCTGAAGTCCTTCAAATATTCCAGACACAAGCTTTGGCAAATAAAGTATACAGTTTTTGAAGTTTATTTTGATAATGGATTTACCAGACTTAAGGATCTGGAGCTGAGAGATAGGGCAACAGTCGTAATATTAATACCTAATGTTTAACAACTTGGCCATTTACAAAGCATTTTCACCCATATGTTCCATTTGGTTGACATGGTCTTAATCCATTTTAAATCTATAATGGTTAACCCTTGGGTTTTTGTTTGTTTGTCTTTATTGTCTATTTAAGGAACTGGGTCATTCACCCTGTGGTATAACCCCACAATCTAGATCTGATGAGTCCACATGATATCATTTAACATTTTCCTCTCCTCCCCGTAATTTTGTAAACTGGTGTTTACAACAAAAGGTTTGATTAGATTCAGGTTCAATTTTCTTAAAGGACACCACATAGGTGGGGCTATGAACTTCCCACTAAATAGCATCAGAAGGCTGATAATGTCTGGCTGTCTTTCCATTATTGCCTTTAAGATTGATCAGTCAAATCAGGTATTGTCAACTTGATCCATCCGTTATAAAACTCTTCATCAAAATTTTACTTAATGCTTTCAGTGAACATTGATCATTGCCTAGAAGAAACCCATTGTTTCACAGGGTGTTCCAAAGCATAATTTCTAATTCCACTATTCCTTATGTAATTATTAGCTGGAATTCTATAAAGAAAAACTTGGCCTTGTCAACTAGTTAGAAGCCCTAAAATACACTCAATACAGGAAAGGCAGGATAACTGTAAAGTCCATGCTTTCACTGCTATGCTGTCCTGGAAGGATACTGCTTTCCTATGGGTGTGATCTGACAGATGAAGCCTAGCATCAGAAGGTTCTGGCCATGGAGGTCCTTATCCTTAGACCCTAACATATCCAGTCTATCCAGACTGCGCAGGATTCCTGATGGAAGATGGAATGAGAAGATGGTTGCCAGGTCTGGAGAGAGAAGGCTAGCAAAATTTAGGCAGATTTTCTGGTCCCAACCTGGATGGGAAATGCAGGCATAGAACTGAAGTATGATAGGAATAGAACTGAAACCCAGGAATATGGACCAGGCATACTGGATGTGGTAAAAGAGGGAGGAGGAAGACATCAGTAGTCCTGAGAGTGTTTATGGTCTCGACCCAAGCCAGAAGGAAACTGAGCTCACATGTGGCTGGGCTTCTTGAAGTGGACAGGGAATGAAGGGTGGATACAGGACTGAGCTCTGGGGTGAGTGTTCTAAAAGGCATTTGAAGGGCCTGGGTTTGGGTGGCTGAAGGATTGCGCTGTCTCCCTGGGTCTGGAGATGACCATGCCCTAGTTGGTTTGGCACCCGCCACTCCACATAAACCCTGATTGGAAACTCCGTAACCTTCTGTGACAGAACCAAAAGAGCCTGATTTCCAAAGGAAATCAGAGAAAACGGAGCCAATACTGGCTTTGTATGGCTCATACATTCATCACTAGTTCAAACAGTGGTACCTGGTCAGTGAATCCTCCATCACCTTTTTGCTCACATCTGATCCTGTTCTCATCACAATCATATAAATTCTCAAAAACAGTGGAACTGGAGGACTTGTGATTACAGAGCCATGCTCTCTGGGCCAGATTGACTAAGATGTGCAAACGCAAAGAACTGCTGAGGCCTCTGCTCATCCTCTCAGCACCTGACCTTCTCTTCATCTGGGGGCTTTCAGAGAATCATGCCCACCATTATATTTAGGAATTGACTGCTAAAAATTGAACTGCTCAATCCAATTAAATTAAAATTTCTTTTCTTCCTGCCATGTTACTTACACACAAGAGCACTGAGAATTATTTTTAGATGTAAAAAATAGCAGTTTGCTGGTGCTTGCCATCTAATTTGTAACAGATTTCCAGAGATTAACACTCACAAGGTTTTTGGCCACGTTTAATCACAAAAGTAATTCTGTATTCTGTCAATACGCTCAGCTCGGGGGATAAAAATAGCAGTGCAATCTGGTTGGGTGAGTCTCGGCCACGGGGCTTTGCTCCCAGTTTCTGTTTTAATGTTGTTACGGAGTTTTTGTCCTCCTTAAGGACAAACCAGCGTAGGAGGATGGTAGAGTTTATGATGTGCTGTTAGGCTCAGTGAGGCCCTCAGCATGCTGGAAACAAGATCTTTTCACACAGGCAATGAAGAGCGTAATTCTGTCTGATTATCTGGCCAGGTTTTCCAACTGAGAAACTACATAAAACATGCTTTTTAAAAACTTACATTTGATAAGAAGTTATTTCAATAAGTGAAAACTAACTCTGGGACAGACATCTGGAAACTGGCTTATCTTTCCTTGTGGCGTCGCCTCAGGGAAAGGGAAAGAAACACCAGTAGGAAGTGCATCGAGCAGCACATGTCAACGTCCACCCTGATTTGGTTCTGTTTCCTTGCATATTTCCCATTCTTTAGATCTTCCAATACGAAGCTCTGATGTACCGCAGGGAATAAGTCACTGTAATCCACTTACGTCAGTCATCCTGTGAAGGTTTGATTCTGGACCTAGAAATTCCAGTGTTCCCAAGTCTCCCATATTCCTGCAGTGAATTTTCAAAGAATGAAGAAAGCTGCCACAGAGAGAAGGTAAGGGAATTCAAGTTTCTCTTTTTTTAAAAAAAAAAAAAAAGAAGAAGAAGAACTTTCAACCCTCTGTGTTCTGCAGCATCTGAAATGTCTTGTTCATTGCTCACCTGGGGATGAAGGTCTTGGTGGCAAAATTCCCAAGCCTTTAAGATATATATAAGATACAGTCCTCCTTTACTTGATAGCCACTGTCCAAGGAAAAGCTCTGGGATTAACAACAACAACAAATTGCACAAGCACATTCTGGCCTCTGCAAAGACAAGTGAATTCAGCTTCTCTGGGAGAAGGATTGACTTGCCAGAATCCCCTGTAGCCCTCCCTGCCTACCTTTCCTTCCAAGCCCTCTTCTCTGCCAGCTTCATGAAGCCCAACTACAAACTCAGGCAACACCAATCCCTAACTTTTCTGACCTCTCGGAAAATACAGTCTCTTAACAGATCAATTACATGATGGCCTACATCGATGGACATGATTTTTCAATAAATTAAGGCCTTTTAGAGCTGGGGGAAAAAAAAAACAACTTACTGAACATCTAGCTCAGGATTTACCCAAAGTATAAACTAAGAAAGCCTATTCAGAAGACAGATCTTCTGTAGAAAGGATTCCACAACTGTATTAGGTTTTAGAGCTACAAAACACCATAGACTGGGTGCCCTAAAGAATAAACATTTATTTTTATTGCTAGAGACTAGACATTCAGCACTAAGGTATCAGCGGGGTTGGTTTCTTGTGTCAAGGAGATCTCTCTTCTTGACTTTTGGACACCCATCTTCACCCCTTGTCTTTCACATCATCTTCTCTCTATGTGTCTGTATCCTAACTGCCTCTTCTTTTTCTTCTTCCATTTTTTTTCCAGTTTAATTGCGATATAATTGACTTATACTGTACAAGTTTAAGGTGCACAGCATAATGATCTGACTTATATACATCATGAAATGATTATCACAGTACATTTAGTAAACTTCTATCATCTCATATAGATACAAAATTAAAGGAAAAGAAAGCAATTTCCTTATGAGAACTCTTAGTATTTACTTTCTTAACAACTTTCATATATAAGGTACAACAGTGTTAATTACATTTATCACGTTGTACATTGCATCCCTAGTATAATACTTCCTTATTTTATAACTGGAAGCTTGTACCTTTTGACCACTTTCATCCAATTTCCTCTCCCCACCACCCTCATCTCTGGTAACCACAGGTTGGAGCTCTTTGTCTATGGGTTTGTTTGTTTCTGCAGTATAATTGACCCTCAAAAGTATGTCAGTTCCTGTTACATGAAACAGCGATTCGATTTTTCTCTACGTTTCAAAATGATCACCACAACAAGTCAAGTTACAATCTCTTACCATATAAAGCTATTACATATTTATTGACTGCATTGTCCACACTGTATATTTCATGCCCATGATTCATTTATTTTGCAACTGGAAGTTTCTACCTCTTAATCTCCCCTCATCTATTTCTTTCCTTCCCCACAGCCGCCCCATCCTCTAACAACCACCGGTTTGCTCTCTGTATCTACAACTCTGTTTCTGTTTGTTGTTTGTTCACTGTTTTATTTTTTAGATTCCACACGTAAGTGAAATCATATAGAGGAAGACAAATACTAATTGCCTCTTCTTTTAAACATATCAGACAAACTGGAGTAGGGCCCACCCTAATGACCTCATTTTAACCTAAACTCTTTAAGGAACTTATCTCAAAATACAGTCACATTCTGAGGTACTGGGGGTTAGGATTTCAACACATAAATTTGAAGAAAGACACAATTTAGCCCATAACAACAATCAGACAACTTTGGGAAACACTAATGTGAAATTCCCAAGTTACACTGGCTAAATTTCAAAGACCCTCAGGAGCCCTTGAGATAACAAGCTGGTCTAAATATGTTTAACTCATTGTTTCCAAAATATGTTTGACTTGCGATACTTTTTCCTGGATATTTTTAATTAAGTTCCTACTGCTGCTGTTACTGCTAAGTCACTTCAGCCGTGTCCGACTCTGTGCGACCCCATAGACGGCAGCCCACCAGGCTCCCCCATCCCTGGGATTCTCCAGGCAAGAACACTGGAGTGGGTTGCCATTTCCTTCTCCAATGCATGAAAGTGAAAAGTGAAAGTGAAGTCGCTCAGTCGTGTTCGACCCTCAGCGACCCCATGGCCTGCAGCCTTCCAGGCTCCTCCGTCCATGGGATTTTCCAGGCAGAAGTACTGGAGTGGGGTGCCATTGCCTTCTCCAAATTAAGTTCCTACAGAATGTAATTTAGAAACACTGGTCCTATCTATCCTTCCCTATTTACAGATGAGGAAACCAAGGCCCAAAGATGCAAGTAGCTAAGATTAGTTCTAACTCTCTGGGCTTTTCCTATTACTTCTGATCCAATATCAAAAATGGCCAGATTTGGCTGACAAAGATAAATGCTCCTCAAAGGTAAGAGTGAATAGAGGGAAATTGGAATAACAACGGCAGGCTTCTTTGGGGCTGACTGTAGAAGATAGGAATATAAAGCCTCTCCTCCCTGACTTACAGCCTTTCTGCCCTTCTCTGTACAAGTCTCTTAACCCTGTGTGTTGTCAAGACAGCCTCAGTGCTCCTTTTTAACAGATCCCATAGGGATAGAAATACTGGGGGAAGAGGCGGTTCTCTGGCCTCTACTCGTTGAGGACTGACCCTGGCTCTCAAATTGCACACCTGGTAATTCCATTCACTCTCAGTCTATAGCACAGAAAGGATGTGATTATTTATGTTCACATACCTTTCTGAAGCAGAAACCTCAAAAATGTCAATGATGGGGACAATTAACCTAGGTAAGAGTGGATAGAATATTTATTCAACTCAAGCCCTAAACATGCTCTTTAAAGCTCTCTTCTATTACCCAAGCTCATTTACTTGACATATTTTTATTTCAGAGCTGTATCAGGGAGACTAGAAGTATAAAGTTAAATATGACAACTTCTGAAGGAGAGTAGCCATTGCAGTCTTCTCTGGAACACTATCTGTGCTTAGTATCCAGTTCAGGGCCTTTTGTACATAATTTTTAAAGTTTCCTTCCAGAATATGGGGCTTTTAAATCAGCAGGACTCACTCCCACTGAGCTGAATATGGTAAGAAAGATATTAGGGACACTAGCCCTGAATCCTAGGATTCCTGCTTCCATTTTCCCTCCTCTCCTGCTCCACCACAGTGATTACCCAGTAACTCTTGACCTTTTACCCTTTCTCCTGTTCCTGGCCCTAAACATGGCCCCTGGATCTGAAGGCAGAGCTGACCTCCCCTTTTCTCCTTTGACAAGTCCCTCAAACCTGGTTTGTGCTTATTCTCTGCCCTGATCTGCTTCCAGCCCTTCTTGTCACCACCTTGCATCAAAAAAATGGACATCTCTAGACTTTGGAGCTCAGAAATAATCTCACTTTGCCCAGTGCCAGAGAATTTCCTCTGGACTTGTAGGTGCTGTGTCCTCAGTTATTTCAGTCATGTCTGACTCTTTGCTATCCCATTTGCTATAGCCCACCAGGTTCCTCTGTCCAAGGGATTCTATAGGCAAGAATACTGGAGTCAGTTGCCAGGCCCTCTGCCAGGGGATCTTCCCAACCCAGGGATCGAAGCTGGGTCTCCTGCATCTCCTACATTGCAGGCAGATTCTTTACCCACTGAGCCACCTGGGAAGCCCTTGGACTTGTAGGAGGTAGCCCCAAAGCCGTTGTGCTACTTCTCATGATGTCTGGGTTGATGATTGTGAAGGGCTTTGGACATAAAGTGCTCTCAAGGAAAGGACCCAGGCTCTCAGGATGGCATGCTGCCTGTTCAGGACTGATGAGAAATCTGCACGTGACGTTATCGTGTAAAGGTGTCCAATGGGATGATTCTGCAGCACAAGAATTTCTTCTCTTTCCATTTTATATGCATTGTTTGATACAAAACATCAGACATACTAAATAATTCTGAGAACATTAAATGAAAGAGAAAATCTGCCATTAGAAACCTCAGCATTAAAAACAAAACAAAACCCTACAGCAGCATACATTCTTCTTTCCAAAAGAGCCAGTCTTTGCATGATTCTTATCTCCAGCAATTTTTATTGGAGACATTTCTGATTTGTTACTTTAATAGGCTTTCTGAAATCAGACATGATGCTCATTATTCTTGCATGGTTGCTTTATTCTTGCATTTTTCAAACAAACAAGGGAGCCAAGGGACCTGGGGATGCTAATCATTCTATAACCCTCACACTGTGACAACAGGGCTTTCAACTCCAATATGGAAGTGGTAGCAAAAATACAGCAGTGAGGCCTGATTGAGAGTCCTCTTGGTCATTGGATAAATGCTGAAACAAAGTTGGCCTACATTTAGATCAATTTTGCAGCAACAGATTGTGTCTTTGGCCAATGTGCATAATGGGGTTCCAATGCAGAAACGGGTTAGCAGAGACAGCACAGATGTGAAAAACAACAGAGCCAGATGTCCAGAGGATTGTCTTTCCTTTTGTTCCCCTTCTTAATTCAATAATTTTCATTTATTAGCTGTACGTGTACCACCCAGCTTGGGGCTGGGAGTGTGGTTCTAAGGGAAATAATGTATGATCTCTAATGTATTGACTCCCCAGCCCCATCTTTCACAGATTTCTCAATACCTTTATCCCTGGGATCACATGTGCACCATCCCCTCCTGACTTGGCCAGCCATGGTAGGAGGAATTTCTAATTGAATGAGACAAGGATCCAACATCTGACTGTGGTGCTGGCACCCCAACTGTGGTGTTGGAAAAGACTTGAGAGTACCTTGGACAGCAAGGAGATCAAACCAGTCAATCCTAAAGGAAATCAACCCTGAATATTCATTGGAAGGACTGAAGCTGAAGCTGAAGCTCCAATACTTTGGCCACCTGATGTGAAGAACTGACTCGTTGGAAAAGACCCTGATGCTGGGAAAGATTGAAGGCAGGAGGAGAAGGGGACAACAGAGGATGAGATGGTTGGATGGCATCACCAACTCAACGGGCATGAGTTTGAGCAAACTCCAGGAGATGGTGAAGGACAAGGGAATCTGGCATGCTGCACTCCCTGGGGTAGCAAAGAGCTGGACGTGACTGAGACTGAACAGCAACCAACATCTAAAGAAGCATCTGGAGACTGAAACAGGCTCTTGGTGAGTTGGTATAAACCATCCATGACAGAGGACTTCCCAGGTAGCTCAGCAATAAAGAACCTGCCTGCAAGGCAGGAGATGAGGGTTTGAGCCTGGGTCAGGAAGACCCTATGGGGAAGAAACTGGCAAGCCCCTCCAATATTCTTGCCTAGGAAATCCTAAGGACAGAGGCGCCTGGTGGGCCACAGTCCATGGGGGTCACAAGAGTCAGACACGACTTGGTGACTAACACCACCATCACCACCCATGACCGAAGGCCTCTGTACTGAATGAGGCAGTAGGAAAACAGTATCAATTAAAAAGGAAGTCAAAGAATGCTGGTTGGTTTTGTAAACAGTTACTTCCTGGTTCTCAATACTGTCATCGCATCCTCTCTTTCTTCTTACTCCTTTGTTCTTCCTCTCTTACTTCTGTCTTTCTACCACAAGCACCACCCCCATTTCCCATTGTCCTTATTCTATTCCACTTCACTAAATACTGGGGTGTCTGTCTATACCTCTGAAGCACGGCTCATTCATGTAGCTAAACTCATAAATACCTTATTCACCCACAATGGAGAAGAGAGAACGGAAAGAAGGGTGAAAGAAAGAGGATTGCTCCTAAATTGTGAAGCCATGATTCAAACAGTCAAAGAGACTCAGACTCGAATCCCTGTCCTACCTTTTTACTAGCTGAGTGATTCTGGGAAACCTGCTAAACATCTCTGAGCCTCGGTTCCTTGGTTGTCAAAGGGGCATAAGGACACTTACATTTCAGAGTTGTTGGGATTAGAGGTTGTGTGTAGGTTACTACCACATAGTAGATTTGAGGAGGTAGTTGCTATGAATACTTTATATAGATAGAGTTATATTATATATACAATCTGATATCTGCTGTTCCCATTTAACACCATAATATGAGCGTCTTCTCATGTTCTTCAAAACTTTTTGTAAACATCATTTTTAAATGCTAGGAAGTAGTCAGTCATATGTTTGTACTGTAATTATATAATTGTTCCTTTATTTGGGGACCCTTAAATTTGATTTTGTTGGTCTTTCTTTATTCTGTTTTAAAGGGTACTACAGTGAAAATCTTTGAGCATAATACTTTATCTGTATTTAGGCACACTTTCCATGGGCTTTGTTCATAGAAATGGAATTACTATGCCCAATTGTAAAGACACTTTTAAGAGTCTTGGTATATAGTGCCAAATTTCTTTCCACAGCTCCTATGAGCCATGTATGTGGCCTGTCTCCTCGGCAAGCAGAGAAGATACCATGAGTTGTCTGCCCAAGGACCACTACTTTCCCTTTTTCCCTGTTGATAGAGCCTTAGTTGGTCGAAGTGTTCATGCTTCCTCGGGGGATAAATCTGGATTAGTCTGGACCAATATTGGTCATTTCCTTTCTCTTGCCAGTGATTGGGCCAGAGGTGGGCATATGATCCAGTCCTGGCTAAAGAGATGGGAGGTGAGGTTTACTGGGTATTTTTCATCCTTATTTGGAACAACATGGATGGACCTAGACATTATTATGCGAAGTGAAGTAAGTCAGACAGAGAAAGACAAATGTCACATGATATCATTTATATGTGGAATCCCAAAAAAAGTGATACAAATAAACTTATTTATAGAACAGAAATAGACTCACAGACATAGAAAACCAACTGTGGTTACCAAAGGAGAAAGGCAGGGTGGGGAGGATACATTCAGAGTCTGGGATTAACAGACACACAGTATTAGGTATAAAAATAGAGAAACAAGGACCTACAGTATAGCACCGGGAATTACACTCAGTATCGTGTAATAAACTATAATGGAAATGAATCCAAAAAATATATATAACACATATAACTGAATTACTCTGTTGTATACCTGAACTACCACTACATTGTAAATCAAATATATTTCAATAATTTTTAAAAAACATAGTATCCTTAGCTACACAGAGGGTTGCCTGAAAATAATTCATCTTCTTCATTTCTTCTTAAATAAAATTATCAAAAAAGAGAGAGAGAGAGACAATGGATAAACAGTTTGCTTGCTTTCACTGGACATTGGCATGTCTGCATGTAACCATGCCAGCCTAGGGACAAAACCTATGAAGGAGTGGGGCTTGAGGATTCTATGGAAACCCTGAATTAATCAACTGAGGAGCCACACTGCTTTGGGACTTATTTTCACTTGAAATCATATATTATACATGTTATTTAAGAAGTTTGATTTGGTTGTTTTGTTATTATTGCCTAAAAGCATTTTAATGGGAACACCAGCATTATAATTACTAAAAAACCTTTTGCAAATTAATTCACACACAAAAATAGCATCTTAATTTTGTTGGAATTTGCTGTTCTTTAATTACTGATGAGATCACATGTTTATTATTCATAAGGTTGTTAATAATTTGCATGTTTTTTTTCCTAAATTATCTGGAAAGATTTTTCAGAGATCAGTGAGTAATTTGCAGGCTGGACTGAGCAGGGCAAGGTGTCTAGGGAACAGTTAAGGTCATGCTGGGAAGGAGACCTGCCACTCCATTTCATACAAATATTCCTCCATCTTGCAAAGTGTCTTGGGCTCAAAGAGATGGGCTCCTATCCAATATATGGTAATTATAGAAGTCAATTTTTCAGGACTGTTTGTATAGAAAACTAGACCTTGGGGAGGACTGTCTCTTAACATGGAGACAGGAAGTCTGGTGGCCAAAAGGAAAATAAGACTCGTGAAGGTGAAGGTTGACAGAGGACAGAAATGAGCTAAAGACTTGGTGTACATCAGCGCAGCTAGCATTTCTCCCTGCTTGCTCCTGGCTTCTGCAATTTCAAGCCACTCTGGTCCCTGCCCCATTACCCCATTAGGCTTACCCATGTGTCTGCTCTAGCTTAAGAACATTTGCATTAGATTTTCTGTACAGAGAAATGTTTTTAATTACTTGAGTTTTGAAATAAACTTTGAACAAAAACATTGGAGCAAGAGTCTCTGATTCATCTCTCAGAAAAGGAAACATATGAAAATAATTCACAATCTCTTTTTATTAGCACATTAGAGAGTGACAGAGTCCTGAGTCATCAGTATGAAGGCAATGTCTAATGGTCAGTTAATCAGAAATTTAAATGGTCTGGGTTTAATAGTAGATTTTCAATATTATGAATAGTCAGTAAATCCAAGCCTGATTGAGAAATGCCCCAGATGAAGTCTTGCCAATGAGCACATGTATAATACATGGCTAAGGTTGTTTTATAAAAGACTTATTGACTTTCTAGTCAAGGGTCTAGTAGCTTCCATCAAAGTCTTGTTCTAAACCATCATAAATTAACAGATCAATGGTTAATGGAACTGCTAGGCAAGTTTAAAGCCAAATAACTCAGATCCCAAGACAACTCGATTTTACTCATTTGTAATTCAGAGGCACTTTTGTAGACAAATTGTTGTTTGTTTAGCCAATTTGTACATCCCAAGGTCCTCAGCCTGAACCTCCGTGCCTTCAGTCCACAGAGACTATCAGCAGTGCGGCTCACTAATCGGCAGCTGCTTCTCTTTTGTTTGTGTTGAGATCTTTCATTACCCAAGTTTCTGCATTAGCAGCATCTCATAGGATTAAATCTGATCATTTGTGGTAGCTAGAATCCCCAAGATCCTGACCAAATCAAAAAGTAGAGTCTTTATCAAAACTGGGAGCGAGAGAACCTGAGAATGTATGTGTAGGGGGAGAAAAGGAGGGTATTTTTAAAAGCAATATAGGGCAGTTTGAGGGTGTGTGGTGTAATGGGCACATGCCACATGGCCTGTATTGGTGGGGGTGTTTATGCCGCTTCATACAATATTGCTCCAGCTATAATGTGAATTCTGTTGGAGGAAGAGAATAGAGGAAAAAATAGATCATTTGTGTTTCTGGCTGTCTACTCTTTATATGCAAAATTATCAAATAAACAAGATCCAAAAATAGTACTTTCTTTGCTCACCCAGAGATCTTCTACTCAGCTCTGAATTATAAAAGCCTCTGGTTTAAATGATCTAGATAATGAATTGGGCTCACATGGGAAGCATATAGGAAGAGGCAAGACTAAGTTTAATGAAGGGCTGAGATTTAGCTGCGTTTGCTGATGTTTGTCAAGGGAGGGTGATTTCCCAGTTTCAGGGATGATGACTGCAAATGTAGCCCCCACACCTGTGGCCATGAGGTTTTCTTTTCCTTCCCTGATAAAGCTCTGGGTGGACAATATCACTGCAGCTGCCCACTTAACTACAAAAGCATTCATTCATTCTTCTTCTTTACATTTATATATTTTTTAATTGAGGTATAATTGAGTTACCATATTATACAAGTTTCAGGTGTACAACATAGTGATTCACAATTTTTAAAGGTTATATACTCCATTTATACTTATTCTAAGATGTTGGCTATCTTCCCTGTGTGCACAATATATCCTTATAGCTTATTTATTTTATATACAGTAGCTTGTATCTCTTAATCCCCTACCTCTATCTTGCCCCCCTCCTTCCCTCTCCCCACTGTTTACAGCTCACTTGTTCTCAAATATGTGGGTCTTTTTTTTTTTTCTTTTACACAGACAATGTTGTCTCAGCCCTGACCAAAGCCTGGCTGCCAGGTAGGGCATTACCATGGCATTATCGGCTAGTAAGGCCTGAGGTTTCAAAAGCCTCTTCTCTCTCCTCCAGCCCCAAACGATAGGAATCTGCATTCGGCATCCAGTCTACAGGCAGCATAGCTCCTGCATCAGACCCAGGTTCCCGGGCCTATTGAAGATGAACTGTGTCAGACTCTCGGCATGCAGTGTCCAGGAATGTGACTGTTTACATGGTCTCCAGTGATTCTTGGGCTTCGCTTGTGGCTCAGCAGGTAAAGAATCCGCCTGCAATGTGGGAGACCTGGGTTCGATCCCTGGGTTGGGAAGATCCCCTGGAGAAGGAAAAGGCTACCCACTCCACTATTCTGGCCTAGAGAATTCCATGGACTGTATAGGCCATGGGGTTGCAAAGAGTCGAACACGACTAAGCGATTTTCACTTTCACTTTCTGATGATTCTTATGCTCACCCAGACTTTTATGCTCAAAGTTTGAGCTACAATCTCAGTTTCTTTTTCCTTTTTCTTTGCATGTCTAGCAGGATCATCTTTGTGTTTAAAAAACAAAACAAGCAAAACACACAAAAAAACTACGTCATTAAGAGTGTTTTTACCAGATTCTAGAAGCATTGATTATTTAGTGACAAGTAGTCATGTATGGATGGGAGAGTTGGACTGTGAAGAAAGCTGAGCACCGAAGAATTGATGCTTTTGAACTGTGGTGTTGGAGAAGACTCTTGAGAGTCCCTTGGACTGCAAGGAGATCCAACCAGTCCATTCTAAAGGAGATCAGCCCTGGGTGTTCTTTGGAAGGAATGATGCTAAAGCTGAAACTCCAGTACTTTGGCCACTTCATGCAAAGAGTTGACTCATTGGAAAAGACTCTGATGCTGGGAGGGATTGGGGGCAGGAGGAGAAGGGGACGACAGAAGACGAGATGGCTGGATGGCATCACCAACTTGATGGACGTGAGTCTGAGTGAACTCCAGGAGTTGGTGATGGACAGGGAGGCCTGGCGTGCTGCAATTCATGGGGTCACAAAGAGTCGGACACGACTGAGCTACTGAACTGAACTGAACTGAACTGAGTCTCTACTTCATCATCTGACTATGACTCTATTTGAATCTTGGCTAATCCAAATCAGTTTCCCCAACAGTCTTCCCAGTCAGTTCCACAATTCCATGGTTGCAGGCTGAGTGTACCAAGTACATCTTATTCTGCTCCTCAAAAGATGTGCCATTCAGCCAAGAAAAGAAATGATGCCACAAAACAAGCTCCCCAATACTGATCAAGTCTCTGTTTTTAATAAAACTATGAAAAATTCTTTAATGGTTTTAATAGTATTAATTTCCTTTGTATATTCTGTATTGAGCCCTTAACCTGAAAGATAATGAACTTAACACACAGAAAATCAGTTATGATTCACTTTGTGGATTTTCTAAAGTTTTTATTCCAAGCTGAAAGTCTCCATTGCTCAGGGCCCTGCCAGATTGCCACCTCCCAATTAGTTAAGGTTAAATATGACTAGAAAGGTATCATTTAGTTCAGTTCCATTGCTCAACTGTGTCCCATTCTTTGCGACCCCATGGACTGCAGCACACCAGGCTTCCCTGTCCATCACCAACCCCTAGAGCTTGCTCAAACTCATACTCATTGAGTCGGTAATACTATCAAACCATCTCATCCTCTGTCGTCCTGTTCTCCTTCTGCTTTCAATCTTTCCAGCATCAGGGTCTTTTCCAATAAATCAGTTCTTTGCATCAGGTGGCCAAAGTACTGGAGCTTCAGGTTCAGCATCAGTCCTTTCAATGAATATTCAGCATCAACTGGTCCAATCTCCTTGCAGTCCATGGGACTCTCAAGAGTCTTCTCCAACACCACAGTTCAAAAGAGGAGAGTGAAAAAACTGGCTTAAAACTCAACATTCAAAAAACGAAGATCACTTCATCCAACGCTCAGCTTTCTTTATGGTCCAAGTCTCACATTCATATATGACTACTGGAAAAACCATAGCTTTGACTAGACAGACCTTTGTTGGTAAATTAATGTCTCTGCTTTTTAATATGCTGTCTAGGTTGGTCATAGCTTTTGTTCCAAGGAGCAAGCATCTTTTAATTTCACGGCTGCAGTCACCATCTGCAGTGATTTTGGAGCCCAAGAAAATAAAGTCTGTCACTGTTTCCATTGTTTCCCCATCTATTTGCCATGAAGTGATGGGGCCAGATGCCATGATCTTAGTTTTTTGAATGTTGAGTTTTAAGTTAGCGCTTTCACTCTCTCCTTTCACTTTCGTCAAAAGGTTCTTCACTTTCTGCCATAAGGGTGGTGTCATCTGCATATCTGAGGTTACTGATACTTCCCCCGGCAATCTTGATTACAGCTTGTGCTTCATCCAGTCCAGCATTTCACATGATGTACTCTGCATATAAGTTAAATAAGCAAGGTGACAATATACACTCTTGATGTACTCCTTTCCCAATTTGGAACCAGTTCATTGTTCCACATCCAGTTCTAACTGTTGCTTCTTGACCTGCATACAGATTTCTCAGGAGGCAGGTCAGGTGGTCTGGTATTCCCATCTCTTGAAGAATTTTCCAGTTTGTTGTGATCCACACAGTCAAAGGCTTTAGCGTAATCAATGAAGCAGATGTTTTTCTGGAACTCTCTTGCTTTTTCTATGATCCAACGGATGTTGGCAATTTGATCTCTGATTCCTCTGCCTTTTCTAAATCCAGCTTGAACACCTGGAAGTTCACGGTTCATGTACTGTTGAAGCCTGGCTTGGAGAATTTTGAGCATTACTTTGCTAGCATGTGAGATGAGTGCAATTGTGCAGTGGTTTGAACATTCTTTGGCATGGCCCTTCTTTAGGATTGGAATGAAAACTGACCTTTTCCAGTCCTGTGGCCACTGCAGCATTTTCCAAAATTGCTGGCATATTGAGTGCAGCACTTTGGCGGCATCATCTTTTAGGATTTGAAACAGCTCAACTGGAATTTTATCACCTCCACTAGCTTTGTTCATAGTGATGCTTCTTAAGGCCCACTTGACTTCACATTCCAGGATGTTTGGCTCTAGGTAGGTGATCACACCATTGTGGTTATTGGGGTCATTAGGATCTCTTTTGTATAGTTTTCTGTGTATTCTTGCCACATCTTCTTAATATCTTCTGCTTCTGTTAGGTCCATACCATTTCTGTCCTTTATTGTGCCCATCTTTGCATGAAATGTTCCCTTGGTATCTCTATTTTTCTTGAAGAGGTCTCTGGTCTTCCCCATTCTATTATTTTCCTCTATTTCTTTGCATTGATCACGGAGGAAGGCTTTCTTATCTCTCCTTGCTATTCTTTGAAACTCTGCATTCAGATGGATATATCTTCCCTTTTCTCCTTTGCAACCCCATGAACTGTAGCCTGCCATCCTCTTATCTACAGGATCTTCCCAACTCAGGGATTGAACCCAGATGTCCCACATAGCAGGTGAATTCTTTATTGTCTGAGCCACCAGGAAAGCCTTTGAAAAGGTACACCAGCTATCGAAGTCAGGATTCCAGATTTTGCTATAATTTGGGTTCAAATCTATGCTTTTCAGCTAAGGTATTGATTGTAATCATGGTTCACAAGTGTTAATGAAAGTTTCAGTTTTTAAAATATATAATTTTATTTTCCCCATTTTTAGTGTATGTGCTGCTGAAGTAAGCATATGTTTTTGTTATTATTCTCCCTCTTTCATAAAAATAATAACATACCATGATTAGAAAGTGGTTCTTACTCCAGGAATTATTTAAACTACATAAAGTAGCTTCTATGGAAGACATGTCTTAAACAAGACACTTGTTTTCATGAAAGACAATTTCTCAAAGTCTACCCAACAGAGAAGAGGGGGCTCTTTTTAAGAGCAAAGCAGAACTCCCTGGTGATCCAGTGCTTCAGAATCTGCCTGTGTGGATCACAACAAAGTGTGGAAAATTCTTAAAGAGATGGGAATACCAGACCACCTGACCTGCCTCCTGAGAAATCTGTATGCAGGTCAGGAACCAAGAGTTAGAACCGGACATGGAACAACAGACTGGTTCCAAATAGGAAAAGGAGTTCGTCAAGGCTGTATATTGTCACCCTGCTTCTTTAACTTATATGCAGAGAACATCATGTGAAATGCTGGGCTGGATGAAGCGCAAGCTGGAATCAAGATTACTGGGAGAAATATCAATAACCTCAGATATGCAGATGACACCACCCTTGTGGCAGAAAGCAAAGAAGAACTAAAGAGCCTCTTTAGTTGGCTGGTTCGATCTCAGCAAAGAGATCCAACCAGTCCATCCTAAAGGAAATCAGTCCTGAATATTCATTGGAAGGACTGATGTTGAAGCTGAAACTCCAATACTTTGGCCACCTGATGCAAAGAACAGACTCATTTGAAAAACCCCTGATGCTGGGAAAGATTGAAGGTGGGAGGAGAAGGGGACAACAGAGGATGAGATGACTGGATGGCATCACCAACTCAATGGACATAAGTATGAGTAAACTCCAGGAGTTGGTGATGGACAGGAAGGCCTGGCATGCTGCAGTCCATGGGGTTGCAAAAAGTTGGACATGACTGAGAGACTGAAGTGAACTGAACTGCCAGTGCAGGGGATGTGAGTTAGATCCCTGGTCCGGGAAGATCCCACATGCCCCAGGGCAACTAAGTCCATGTGCGACAACTACTGAGCCCTCGTTCCACAGCCACTGAAGTCTGTGCACTTACAGCTTAGCTCTGCACAGGAGAAGCCACCGCAATGAGAAGCCTGCATACCACAACTAGAGAGCAGCCCCTTCTCGACCCAGTTACAGAAAGTCTGCACGCAGCAACGAAGACCCAGCGCAGCCAAAAGTTCATAAATACAAATTTTAAAATAATAATATAAAATACTTTTTTTTTAAAAGAGCAGGGCAAAGCCTGATTTAAATTTCCCCTCACTACCAACTGGAAAGACACGGCTCATTGGCCAGCATCTCTCTTGAGCTCCTTGTTTCTGCTCCAGCTTTCTCCCTGCATGACCTGCCATTTGTTAAGGTTTTAGACTGGAAGATACTCCAACATTCTGTTCTTTTGCCTCTACTCCAACTCACCCCCCAAAAAACTCCCAGCTAGATCCACGTGCCTCAGAGCAGGACTCCAAGGCCCAGCCTGCTGCCATTGACCCTCCCACTTCAACATCATAACCAAGGTTTCCCAGTTGTGACTTAACCTTCTGGATTCTGCTGGGACTTAACCCAGGCTTCTCTTTTTTTTATTGTATATTTATTGTATATCTGTATATTACTAGTTCTATGGGGACTCTTTTGGTACGCCCTAAATTGTATATTTGTATTCATTTAAATCCTCATTGCATTTGAACAGTTCTTCTCTGTGGAGGTCAAATGTTTTTGAGAATGAGCTGGTCTCTAATAATTAGAGCAGCCATATAATTCATCATTCATATCTGAACATGATTGAAGGTAAAGGGAGATGCTATCTGGATAAGATGCTGGGGCCACAGATTCAAGCAAGACACACAGTCATTCTAGTAATGAGGCAAAGAGTCGCCTCCTGCATGGATTCTGGAATCACGTCCTCTGGACTTGCCACTGGGGAGAGAGGATGGTAAGAGCAGAGTGGACTGAGAAAAGCGGAGGTGGGAAGAAAAAAAGGAAAGAGGAGGAAGCAAAGTGGGAGGAGACAAGAGAAAGGCTGAATTCACTATTGCATGACTTCTGGTTGATAAAGTCACAGTCTCTAAGATATACTAACTAGAGCCTCTGCAAGAAGACTGGAGAGTGAACTGAAGAATCTAAGGTAAGCTCACCTAAGCAGAGCCCACAGTTAATCCAGCTTCTAGGTCTTTACACCATATTGTCTGATTTTTTTCAACATTCTCTATGGGTTGTGACTAATCTTAGATCTGGGCTGGGGAAACAAAGTAGTTATATGCGTGGCTAGATTATAGAACTACAGAAAGTCCTCCCTATCCATGAGTTCCACATATGTAAATTCAACCAGCTGGGCATCAAAAATATTTGGAAAAAAAATTCCAGAAAGTTCCAAAAAGCAACACTTGAATTTTCTGTATGCTGGCAACTATTTGTGTAGCATTTACATTATATTAGGTATTATAAGTGTCTTGGAGATGACAGAGTAAATGGGAAGATGTGCACAGGCTATATGCAAATACTACATAAGGGCCATTTTTATATAAGGTCCTATAGATTTTAGTATCTGCAGGAGTCCTGAAACCAGTCCTCGTTTAATATCAAGTGATGCTATACAAAGCTTTTCACTTTTCCTTTAACGTTGTAATCCTTCTGCCAATGAATTAGCATCACTGCCGCAAGCAAGGAATGACTCTGCATAAAGCAAATGCCACAAAAGGAGTCAATTATTAGCTTTTAGGTTTTTAACATCTTGGTCTCAAGAGAACAGAAAGAATTAAAGCATGTACAATAGATGTGGGAAAAGAAGTGATGAGTAATAATAAAGAAGCTTTCCCACCCATGCTGCTCCCCATCCTCCAGGCTAAGTTTTCCCCTCACCCCTTCCACCAGCCAGGAAAAGAGAGAGTAGACTAACTAGATGGCGTCCCAGGTGGCTCAGTGGTAAAGAACCTGCCTGCCAATGCAGGAGACACAGGAGATGGGGGTTCTACCCTTGGGTCGGGAAGATCCCCTGGAAAAGGCAATGGTAACCCTCTCCAGTATTCTAGCCTGGAAAATCCCATGGACAGAGGAGCCTGGTGGGCTACAGTCCATGGAGTCACAAAGAACTGGACACAAATGAGTGACTGAGCATGTATGCATGCAGACTAACCAGAGGTGATGAGTCCTTGATGAAAAAGGTCTGTACTCTGATCCTTTCCTAGGATGAAGTAGAAAAAATGTTCCATAGCAGAAACTCCAGATACATTTGGGAATAGTAGTACAGAGGAAAACTGTTTACTTTCCCAAGGAGACCCTTCAGTTCAGTTCAGTCGCTCAGTCGTGTCTGACTCTTTGCGACCCCATGAATCGCACGCAGCACGCCAGGGCTCCCTGTCCATCACCATCTCCCGGAGTTCACTCAAACTCATGTCCGTCGAGTCAGTGATGCCATCCAGCCATCTCATCCTCTGTCATCCCCTTCTCCTCCTGCCCCCAATCCCTCCCAGCATCAGAGTCTTTTCCAATGAGTCAACTCTTCACACGAGGTAGCCAAAGTACTGGAGTTTCAGCTTTAGCATCATTCCTTCCAAAGAAAACCCAGGGCTGATCTCCTTCAGAATGGACTGGTTGGATCTCCTTGCAGTCCAAGGGACTCTCAAGAGTCTGAAGGCAAAAACCAGGGAAATATGACTGTCTACTCTGTCCTGGCAGATGAGTTTGAAAAATTCTCAGGGTAGAGCTATGAATGGAAGGGGTTGGGGGTAGTGCTGGGGAGCTGGAATGATTCTTGTGTACTCAAGAGTGCCATGGAAGTGACAAATGGCTGTGAATTGGCCCTACCAGGTGTAGTGCTAGAAAAACATGGAACTGTCAAGATTGTCTTGTGTGCCCAGGAGGGTCCCCAGTTAGCTGACCCAGTGAAAGTGAGTGTTAGTTTCTCAGTCATGTCCAACTCTTTGCGACCCCATGGACTATAGCCTGCAAGGCTCCTCTCCATGAGCCAGACCCAAAGTTGCTGTAATATAGCCCACACACTGCTGGTCAGCAGTAAACAGTATGTGTCCACATTCCATCTAAGTAGCTGCGCTAGTCAAGAGTGATGGCAGTTTAGATGAGATGCTTCCCCTACCCTAACCTTCATTCATGGGCATGATAAAAGCCTCAAAGTTAAAAGCTTTCTTTCATAAAGAAAGCCAGAACTCTTAAATGACTGAAGTTAAGTTTCTACTGTCTGGAATAAAGAGAGTTTATTATAAGTATTCCCAGGTGGCACTAGTGGTAAAGAATCCATCTGCCAATGCAGGAGACTCAGGAAACATGGGTTCAATTCTTGGGTTAGGAAGATCCCCTGGAGAAGGAAATGGCAACTCACTCCAGTATTATTGCCTGGGAAATCCTGTGGACAGAGGAGACTGGTGGGCTACAGTCCATGGGGCTGCAGAGAGTCGGACACAACTGAGCAACTAAACACAGCACAATATAAGTATTAACTTCATTTACAGAAAAATAAGCTTACTTTGTCCATAACTGGGTCTACAATCCAAGATTTGTGCATATGATATGCACCCCATCCCATGTCCTTTCTCTTCCAAGTCCAGGTAGGATGCCTCATCAGGGCGTGGGTATCTCTTATTTCCCCCTAATGCTTCTCAACATTGCACCAGTCCTGGGAACTAGTTGCTTTGTGCTGATTTTATAGCCACGACTGCTGTGGAGAATTTCTCTCTCAAGTATTTCATTGTTTGTGTGTTTTATGCACCATTTCCCTCCAGAAAACAGCCATCTGCTCTGAAGTCAGTATAATTGCATCACTTCTCTGTTCTTTTCATTCGAGGCTTGACCTTAGATGATGTGGACTTCTAAACACATGAGGCTAAAGAAAAAGTTCTTATCTAATTAGGCATGACCCAACACATTGTAAAAACTACTTGAAATAAGATAACCTGGGGGTGAAGGGTAGGGGCCTTCCCTGGTTGGAATACACACATATACACATACATACATACAAACAGACCCAGAATGAAAAAAGAAGGTTCTACTAACCTTCAAGAGAACTCTATTGCCTTTTATACTCTGAAATTAGACATAAAATTAACCTCCTAATTGTAAGTTTAATATATTAGCATTGTATTTAGCTTCACAATTATGTAACAGGTAAAATTTCTGAAACTCAAGTTATCAAGTATGCTAAAACATAACTCACTTTATTTGATAATTTTACAGACCTAAGTTAATCAAGGTCCATGTCTCCCTTTCTCCACAGACATTCTAAGCTGGGGGTAGGCTGAGGCCAGTAACCAGTGGGAAGGAGTGGCTTGGTGTTCACTGATCACTGAGATGTAGCTTGTACCATCTGGTCTTTGGACATCACACCAGATGGCCTCTGGTTATAGCCAAGTGTCCTCAGTCACTCTCTGGCATCAGATTACCATGTGCACACACTCCAGCCCTCATCCCAGTTAGAAGCCCCTTGGGATCCGCTGACCTTCACTCCATCACCCCTTAGCGCTCCCAGGAGCAAGGCAAACTTCTTCCTGTACGTGTGCAGGAGAGTCATAGAGCTGTGAAAAGTCCTCTTTTGTTCCTATTTTTCCTCCTGTATTGTTCCTGCACCATGCCACCTGGACCATGTTTGAGTACTACATTCTTAATTTATGTTTAATATATATCTCTGCCAGGACCTTAACTCTGAGTCACTGAAGCCAAGATTTCAAACCTCTAGTCTCTGATAGAAATTTAGAACATATTTTTAGGAATTCAAAAGCACAGAGTCAACATCTGCATTCCCCCCCATTCTTTCCCTCCTCCAGGGCCAATGAATGGCACTCCTGATCCAAATGAATGCAGCTGACAAAGGAGACAGGAGAGAGGGGAAGTCACTGCAATTAGAAGCAGAACGAGGGGACTTGGGTTAGTTTGACAAAAACACTATTCCACTCCAGTCTCTTGGGTGGGATGCTTTGTTTACACACTTGAATCATTTCCTCTGCTCCCCCAGTTCCCATATTGCTGAGGGTTACTTTCCTCACAGGCCTCACATCTAACCTCTTGTTCTTTGGCAATTTCTTGCTCTGCATCCCTTTGACCTGCCCTTCTTTACAATCTTGCCTCTCTTCCTGATGCTATGCTGGCTGGCAGATGCTGCCTGGTGAAAAAGGAAACAGTCAATAGTGCTATATTTGGGCATTCCTCCTCCCTCGCCTCTGCCTCCTTTTTTCTCTCCCTTCCTTCCTGACTCAAGGTGTCAACTGTCACACAGGTAGCTGCTGCCAGAAGTGAGGATGGCAAATCCAGCAGGAGTCCGGGGAAGGAGGCTGGCAGAGGCTGTAAACCTTTATGCCTCCTCCTCGACAAACATTACAGAACCCTATTTTCTGTAGGGTAATTGCCTTGTTGACTACAGTCAATTCTCTTCTTTAAATTTTTGGGGGTGAAATTTGTTTTTTAAATGTTTTCTGCACTTGAAGCATAGCTTTTATTCATGCTTTGAGGGGGAAGCTATCTCTGGAACAGCACAGCTCTAAAGAGGAAACATGATTAACACAGAGTTCACTCCTATCAAGGCCTTTCGGAATGTTCTTTTTCACAAAGGGAAGGTCATTCTGACCGTGTTTTCAAAAAGCTTAGGGTAGTCCTAAGAGGTGCCTTCCAGATAGACGATTCAAGACAGTATTTGTCTCCGCCATAAGGAATATCCTTTTATTATTAAACTCCCTCAGTATTAAGTACACACCTGACTAGTATTCATCTTAAGAAAAGACTTATACTATGAAGACTCTTGAGAGTCCCTTGGACTGCAAGGAGATTCAACCAGTCCATTCTGAAGGAGATCAGCCCTGGGATTTCTTTGGAAGGAATGATGCTAAAGCTGAAACTCCAGTACTTTGGCTACCTCATGCGAAGAGTTGACTCATTGGAAAAGACTCTGATGCTGGGAGGGATTGGGGGCAGGAGGAGAAGGGGACGACAGAGGATGAGATGGCTGGATGGCATCACTGACTCGATGAGTGTGAGTCTGGGTGAACTCCAGGAGATGGTGATGGACAGGGAGGCCTGGCCTGCTGTGATTCATGGGGTCGCAAAGAGTCGGACACGACTGAGCGACTGAACTGATGGACTCGGAAATTCTGTGTGCGTGCATCTGTGTGTCTTGCGTTATCTTACTGTTGTGTTCCCCATCACATGTGCTGCCTCACACGTTCAGCTGGAGTAATTTCTCAGACAGTGCAATTTCAACTGATAATCGCATGACTTTAAAGAAATTTGCATACCTTGCATTTTGGTTTTATTTATCCAGAATCCCAAAGTGAATTATAAATGGTTCCTATAACCAGTTCACTTCTGAGTTGAGCATCTCTCCTGGGTGAGAAGAACGATGTTAGGCCCAGAGAAGAGATAAAGATGACTAAGAGCTTCCTTGTCTGCGAGAAGTTAGTAACCAAGTGAGCAAATTCAGTTCAGTTCAGTTCAGTCTCTCAGTCATGTCCAACTCTTTGCGACCCCATGAACCACAGCACCCCAGGCTCCCTATCCATCACCAACTCCCAGAGTTTACTCAAACTCATGTTTGAGTCGATGATGCTATCCAACCATCTCATCCTCTGTCGTCCCCTTCTCCTCCTGACCTCAATCTTTCCCAGCATCATGGTCTTTTCCAATGAGTCAGCTCTTCACACAGGGGGCCAAAGTACTGGGGTTTCAGCTTCAACATCAGTCCTTCCAATGAATACCTAGGACTGATCTCCTTCAGGATGGACTGGTTGGACCTCCTTGCAGTCCAAGGGACTCTTAAGAGTCTTTTCCAACACCACAGTTCAAAAGCATAAATTCTTCTGCACTCAGCTTTCTTAATAGTCCAACTCTCACATCCATACATGACCACTGGAAAAACCATAGCCTTGACTAGACGGACCTTTGTTGACAAAGTAATGTCTCTGCTTTTTAATATGCTGTCTAGGTTGGTCATAACTTTCCTTCCAAGGAGTAAACATCTTTTAATTTCATGGCTGCAGTCACCATCTGCTGTGATTTTGGAGCCCCCCAAAATAAAGTCTGACACTGTTTCTACTGTTTACCCATCTATTTGCCAAGAAGTGATGGAACCGAATGCCATGATCTTAGTTTTCCGAATGTTGAGCTTTAAGCCAACTTTTTCACTCTCCTCCTTCACTTCCATCAAGAGGCTCTTTAGTTCTTCTTCACTTTCTGCCATAAGGGTGATGTCATCTGCATATCTGAGGTTACTGACACTTCTCGTGGAAATCTTGATTCCAGCTTGTGCTTCTTCCAGCCCAGCAAGACAAGCATTCAAACAAAGCCCCAGCATACAGGGCAAAATGGAATACATGTACAAAGGAGGTAACAGCCAACTTGGGCCAAGGGTACCTGAGAAGGAAGGATAAATTCTGGGAGTCAGGAAACTTTCTGGAGAAGGAGACCTTGATACATAAGGATATTTGATTTGGAAAACAAGAGAAAGGATCTCCAGCATGAGGGAAAGCAGAGAGCATCTCTAATTTATAATTTTACCACATTAATTAAAAAAAAATAATTTTATCAGTTCAGTTCAGTTCAGTCACTTAGTCGCATCCAATTCTTTCTGGACCCCATGGACTGCAGCACACCAGGCTTCCCTGTCCATCACCAACTCCCGGAGCTGGCTCAAACTCATGTCCATCAAGCCATTCAACCATCTCATCCTTTATCATCCCCTTCTCCTCTTGCCTTCAGTCTTTTTCAGCATCAGGGTCTTTTCCAATGAGTCAGTTCTTTGCATCAGGTGGCCAAACTATTGGAGTTTCAGCTTTAGCATCAGTCCTTCCAATGAATATTCAGGACTGATTTCCTTTAGGATTGACTGGTTTGATCTCCTTGAAGTCCAAGGGACTCTCAAGAGTCTTCTCCAACACCACAGTTCAAAAGCATCAATTCTTTGGTGCTCAGTTTTCTTTATAGTCCAACTCTCACTTCCATACATGACTGGAAAGACCATAGCTTTGACTAGATGGACCTTTGTCAGCAAAATAATGTCTCAGCTTTTTAATAGGCTGTCTAGGTTGGTCATAGCTTTTCTTCCAAGCAGCGAGCATCTTTTAATTTCATGGCTGCAGTCACCATCTGCAGTGATTTTAGAGCCCAAGAAAATACAGACTCTCACTGTTTCCATTGTTTCCCCATTTGTTTGCCATGAAGTGATGGGACCAGATGCCATGATCTTTGTTTTTTGAATGTTGAGTTTTAAATCAGCTTTTTCAGTCTCCTCTTTCACTTTCATCAAGAGGCTCTTTAGTTCCTCTTCGCTTTCTGCTGTAAGGGTGGTGTCATCTGCATATCTGAGGTTATTGATGTTTCTCCTGGCAATCCTGATTCCAGCTTGTGCTTCTTCCAGCCCAGCATTTCGCATGATGTACACTGTATATAAGTTAAATAATCAGGGAGACAATATACAGCCTTGACGCACTCCTTTCCCAATTTGGGACCAGTCTGTTTTTCCATGACTAGTCCTAACTGTTGCTTCTTGACCTGCATACAGATTTCTCAGGAGGCAGGTCAGGTGATCTGGTATTCCCATCTCTTGAAGAATTTTCCAGTTTGTTGTGATCTACACAATCAAAGGCTTTGGCATAATCAATAAAGCAGAAGTAGATGTTTTTCTGGAACTCTCTTGCTTTTTCTATGATCCAACAGATGTTGGCAATTTGGTCTCTGGTTCCTCTGCCTTTTCTAAATCCAGCTTGAACATCTGGAAGTTCACAGTTCATGCACTGTTGAAGCCTGGCTTGGAGAATTTTGAGCATTACTTTGCTAGCATGTAGGATGAGTGCAATTGTGCAGTGGTTTGAACATTCTTCGGCATTGCCCTTCTTTAGGATTGGAATGAAAACTGACCTTTTCCAGTCCTGCGGGCACTGCTACATTTTCCAAAATTGCTGGCACATTGAGTGCAGCACTTTGGCAGCATCATATTTTAGGATTTGAAATAGCTCAAATGGAATTCCATCACCTCCACTAAATTTGTTCATAGTGATGCTTTCTAAGGCCCATTTGACTTCACATTCCAGGATGTCTGGCTCTAGATGAGTGATCACACCATTGTGGTTATCTGGGTCATGAAGATATTTTTTGTATAGTTCGTCTGTATATTCCTGCCACATCTTAATATCTTCTGTTTCTGTTAGCTCCATACCATTTCTGTCCTTTATTGAGCCCATCTTTGCATGAAATGTTCCCTTGATATCTCTAATTTTCTCAAAGAGATCTCTCGTCTTTCCCATTCTATTGTTTTCCTCTATTTCTTTGCATTGATCACTGAGGAAGGCGTTCTTATCTCTTCTTGCTATTCTTTGGAACTCTGCATTGAAATAGGTATATCTTTCCTTTTCTCCTTTGCCTTTAGCTTCTCTTCTTTTCTCAGCTATATGTTTAAATATTCTTTTTTTTTTTTTTGCTTCTAGAAACTTCTGTTTGTAAGTCTTCCTGTTTATCTCCCCAAAGTATATCTTAAAAGCATATCACATTTCTACTCAAAAACTGTCCAGAGAACCTCATGCCCTGGATGCATGGATTCCAAACTCCTCACTGGACATTCAAGACATTTCTTACCCAGACCCAAACCTTCACTCCTGCTTTGAGCTAACTGATCTTCTGCATCAGACATCACACAGTGAAAGACTATGAACTAGGCATACATCCACAATGTTTGAATTTGTAGTCTTCATTTGAAAGCCAACATATTTATTCTCCAGTGGGGGAAAAAAACCCAGAGCTCCCTGAAGATGTGGTTGATTCCAGGCCTGGAGCAAAGAAAATACAAGATGGGCCTGGAAGATTATATAGTATCAGAAAATAAGGACGTGCTCACGAAAAGATGGGAGCAAGTCAAAAGGATATAGGAACTAATGTTGACAAGATCCCAGTGGCCAGATCTAGGCAGTTTGAGCAACAAAACGATAATGATAGCATTGATTATACTTTATACCATGAAATAAAATCATATACATTAGTCCATACTAATAGAAATGAAATAATTAAATAAATAATTAAATGGGGGAATAGGGAGCACTTTTCCTGACAGAATTCTAACCAGTAAAAGTAGAATGAATGAGGGAAACACAAAATCACCACTAGTGACTACATCACTGTAATCATTGCTATAGGCAAGATCCACTGGTGGATGTTAAAATCAGTGGACAAAGGTCTGAGAAGGTATGAGGCATTTATAGAGCCCCCAGAATATCTCCCAAATATTTATCACTGACAATGGAAAAGATGGTTATTTTTCAATGGAAAAACACAGCAGATATTGCCTTTACCAAATGATCAAAGTGGACATCATCAGTACTAAGACATATTGACATCACGTACCCTTGATATGATGCACTGAAAAAAGACACAGTGTTGCTTCTGTAGCATTTTGCCAAAAATTCATCATCTCACCTTAACAATGAGAAAAGATCAAACACATTGACAGAAACTTTATGAAATAACTGAACAGTAATCATTCAAAGTGTCAAGATCATGAAAGATAAGCAAAGATTGAAGAACTGTCCCAGATTAGAGGAGACCAAAGAAACACAACTACTGGAAATCAGATCCTGGAACAGAAAAAAGGCCATTGGAGAAAAACGAAATTTTGAATAAGCACTACAGTTTCAATAGTACTCTAATAGCAATCTTAATTTTGTAGTTTTTAATCATTATACTATGAGTCTATAAGTCATTAACATTAGTGAAAGCTGGGTAAAGCTTGTACATGAACTCCATATTAATTTTTTGGTTTTTCTATAAGTCTAAAATTATTTTTAAATGAAAAGTTAAAGAAATACTTCACACCTCTGAATTTCCATACTATCTGGGAAAATTGAAAAGTCCAATAGCCACCTTCCTTTAAATAGGGTGTATTTTCCAGTTTGCCACAGTCCTTTCTCCTCTGCATGTGGCCATGTTTTATTTATTTCTTATGCTATAAACCTGATTCCAATAAATATTTGAACTTGGGATTTTTCACTTAATGAAACTCCTGAGCGCCAGGCCCAATAGTCTACCTGCTGTTCTCTAAACAAGCTTTGTCTTCAGCTTTTCTCTACCTGTACTTCTGCTCAAGCTGTTCCTTCTGTTGAGAATGATTTCCCACCTCTATCCCTAATCCTACTTATTTCATTTAGTCTTTCTAACATGCAGACTACCTCCTCTATGAAGCTTCCATCCATTAGTTGAGTACAACTGTCTCTCCTTTTAACAAATAGAATTTGGTATTCCTTGGAAAATAGCACCCTGCATCAATTGCTTAATAAACTGTAGTTATGTGTCAGGCACGTTTTCCTAAGTGCTGGGGACACCCAGATGAGCAATATGTCATCTTTTCTCATCAACGATCTTTTAGACCTAGAAAGCCACCAATTAGAATTTATGCAAGAAGTGTTGTGAGAGAGCTACAAATATCCATAGTCTCAGAGAAGGGGCCTTTTTGAGAGGTGAGGCAATTCAGTTGAGTCTTGAAGGAAAATGAGGAATTGGGTAGAGTGATGAAGACAAGAGTAGGGAAGAGCCTCCAGATGAGGGAAAAACTTGATCAACAGCCTGAACACCTGAAAGGGCAACTATCAGCAGCTTAGGTGCATGTGTTTGGCAGGTAAAGTTGGGCACATGGCCTTGTGCAGCAGCCAGGTAGCCAGGTCTATATGTACTTGATCCCTCTCACTCAATTAGTAACTCCTTGAGGATAGAGGAACTTAGGGGCCAGAAGGAAAAAACATTAAACTTGACCATGTAGAACATTCAGACACTACGATCACCAACCAACCAGCACAGATGCTGGGCCAATGGGAATAGACACTGACTACAAAAACCTGTAAGTGCAAGCCAGGGTGTGCTAGCTGATCTGCTATGGTTGAGGAACAGTGACCTAATTTTTGTAAACTGCCAGGCATAGTACGTGGGATAAGCAATTAATAAGGATTAGTGATGAACTAAGATTGCCGGGAGAAATATCAATAACCCCAGATATGCAGATGACACCACCCTTCTGGCAGAAAGTGAAGAGGAACTCAAAAGCCTCTTGATGAAAGTGCAAGTGGAGAGTGAAAAAGTTGGCTTAAAACTCAACATTCAGAAGACGAAGATCATGGCATCTGGTCCCATCACTTCATGGGAAATAGATGGGGAAACAGTGGAAACAGTGTCAGACTGTATTTTTCTGGGCTCCAAAATCACTGCAGATGGTGACTGCAGTCATGAAATTAAAAGACGCTTACTCCTTGGAAGGAAAGTTATGACCAACCTAGATAGCGTATTCAAAAGCAGAGACATTACTTTGCCAACAAAAGTCTGTCTAGTCAAGGCTATGGTTTTTCCTGTGGTCATGTATGGATGTGAGAGTTGGACTGTGAAGAAGGCTGAGCCCCGAAGAATTGATGCTTTTGAACTGTGGTGTTGGAGAAGACTCTTGAGAGTCCCCTGGACTGCCAGGAGATCCAACCAGTCCATTCTAAAGGAGATCAGCCCTGGGTGTTCTTTGGAAGGAATGATGCTAAAGCTGAAACTCCAGTACTTTGGCCACTTCATGTGAAGAGTTGACTCATTGGAAAGGACTCTAATGCTGGGAGGGATTGGGGGCAGGAGGAGAAGGGGACGATAGAGGATGAGATGGCTGGATGGCATCACTGACTTGATGGACATGAGTCTGAGTGAACTCAGGGAGTTGGTGATGGACAGGGAGGCCTGGGGTGCTGCGATTCATGGGGTTGCAAAGAGTCGGACACGACTAAGTGACTGAACTGAACTGAACTGAAGAGTTAGTTACTAGAACCATGTCTCGGGCACCAGCATGTTTTCTATCTCATTTAATTCCTTTAACAACTCTGTGAGACAGATATTATTCTTTCTACATTTAACAATGGAAGAAAATAAAATTGAGCAAGGTTAAGAAACTCATCCAAGGTCACAAAGCTAAGAAGGATCAAAGCTGAGATCTGAAATCCCAAGTATTCAGTTCAGTTTGGTTTAGACTTCAGTACCAGCCACATAATTTGCAGAGCCAAGTACAAAATTGTGGTCCCTTCATCAAAAATTATTAGGAGTTTCAAGGCAGTGTCAGAAGAACATTAACCAAGTGTTGGGCCCTTCCAAGTGTGGGGTCCTTCTAAATGTGAGGTCCTTCTAAGCACAGAGACCTGTGTGATGGCACAAGCTGTACTTCTGAGAAGCTGGTCCTGACTGTGTTGTTGCCAAAATACCAGAGTGTTCTGGAAAGTGAACTGGAATGAAGGAAAGCCTGAGCATAAGCCTTAGGAATGAAAAGAGTGAATATGGGACAAATCTCTACCCCCTTGATGCTTCATAAATGCCATTGTAATGTGTTAACAACAGCTTCTAATGAGTACAGAGGTCATTAGTAAAATAAAGAATTTAAGAAGCAGAGAAAAGAAAAGCCCACCCTGGATCTGCTGGAATATGGAATGCCAGTGGACTTTACACCACAATACGAGTTTATTGAACTGTTCTAGTTTGTCTGTGTTCAAGGGAATCTCATCATGGTCTGGGTTAAAGACCACTAAAGACCTTTATATATCACACTTACTTTAGTTTGAACCCAGCCACTTCTTGATTTTGTGAGATTTAACATGGACACTTGTATCCCAGTTACGGACCATGTTAACCTAATACTTTGGAAAAACCTTCTCAGCAAGGAAAGTTAATTTTAACTTTGCTCAAGTAAGAAGAGAGAGAAAATATGTAGGGAAGAGGATATCTGTTTCTGACTTCCTTTGTATACTGTATATTAACGCATGTGTATAGAATCTAGAATGATGGTACTGATGACCCTATTTGCAGGGGAGCAATGGAGATGCTGACATAGAGAACAGACTTGTGGCCACAGTAAGGGAAGGAAAGGGTGGGACGAATTGAGAAAATAGCATGGAAATGTGTACATTACTATATGTAAAATAGATAGCAAGTGGGAATTTGCTGTGTGACACAGGGAGCTCAACCTGGTGTTCTCTGACAACTTAGAGGGGTGGGATGGGGCGGGAGATGGGGGGTGCCTCAGGAGGGAGGGACATATGTATACCTGTGGCCGATTCATGTTGATGTATGGCAGAGGTCCACACAATGTTGTAGAGCAATTATCCTCCAATTAAAAACAAAAAAGGATATTTGTTGAGTCACAAGCTTGTCCCTCTCTTTGGGTTTCCTTCTCTTTGCTCTTTCCCTGAATAGTCATAAGAGATTTGATTTAGGTCATACCTGAATGGTCTAGTGGTTTTCTCCACTTTCTTCAATTTCAGTCTGAATTTGGCAATAAGGAGTTCATGATCTGAGCCACACTCAGCTCCAGGTCTTGTTTTTGCTGACTGTATAGAGCTTCTCCATCTTTGGCTGCAAAGAATATAATCAATCTGATTTCAGTGTCAACCGTCTGGTGATGTTCCTATGTAGAGTCTTCTCTTGTGTTGTTGGAAGATGGTGTTTGCTATGACCAGTGCGTTCTCTTGGCAGAACTCTATTAGCCTTTGCCCTGCTTCATTCTGTACTCCAAGGCCAAATTTGCCTGTTACTCCAGATGTTTCTTGACTTCCTATCCCCTATAATTGGAAAAGACCCTGATGCTGGGAAAGATTGAGGGCAGGGGGAGAAGGGGACGACAGAGGATGAGATGGTTGGATGGCATCACTGACTCAATGGACATGGGTTTGGGTGGAGTCTGGGAGTTGGTGATGGACAGGGAGGCCTGGCGTGCTGCGGTTCATGGGGTCACAAAGAGTCAGACACGACTGAGCGACTGAACTGAACTGAACTGCTCTTTCCCTGAGTTTGCTAAAGAAAGCCTCCCCCGTGTTGTAGAGAGGCCTGCCTAAGGAGAAAAGGCTTTTCTCTCAACTCCTGCCACTTTCAGATACCCAGATGCTAAACCCATTTCCTCTGTATTAGCATTTATCTGAAGATGCTCCAACACTTCAAAAATATCATCATATACCAAATGGGAAAGCTGAGGAACCTTGGTGATACCCCCTAGGCCACCCTGTACTGTGGTTTTTAAGCACAATTTCATGTCTTTTTAGGCTAAATTTTCATCAGTTCTATGATGAGATGACTCAAGAGATCAACAAGCTTTTATTTGACACCTATTAAATTTCCTTTTGAGCTTCCCTTGTGGCTCAGCTGGTAAAGAATCTGCCTGCAATGCAGGAGACCTGGGTTCAGGAGGAGACCTGCCTCCTGAGAAATCTGTGAGTGAAACTGAAAATCACTCTGTTGTGTCCAACTCTTTGCAACCCCATGGACTATACAGTGCATGAAATTCTCCAGGCCAGAATACTGGAGTGGGTAGCCTATCCCTTCTCCAGTGGAAGCCTATCCCTTCTCCAGTGGATCTTTCTGACCCAGGAATTGAACCAGGGTCTCCTGCATTGCAGGCAGATTCTTGACATACTGAGCTATCAGGGAAGCCCTGAGAAATATGAATGCGGGTCAAGAAGCAACAGTTAGAACCAGACACAGAACAACAGACTGGTTCCAATTTGGGAAAGGAGTATATAAAGGCTGTATATTGTCATCCTGCTTGTTTAGCTTATATGCAGAGTACATCATGCAAAATGTTGGGCTGGATGAAGCACAAGCTGAAATCAGGATTGCTGGGGAAAATATCAAAAACCTCACATATGCAAAAAGTGGCACCACCCTTATGGCAGAAAGTGAAGAGGAACTAAAGAGCCTCTTGATGAAAATGAAAGAGGAGAGTGAAAAAGCTGACTTAAAATTCAACATTCAAAAAACAAAGATCATGACATCTGGTCCCATCACTTCATGGCAAATAAATGGGGAAACAATGGAAACAGTGAGAGACTGTATTTTCTTGGGCTCCAAAATCACTGAAGATGGTGACTGCAGCCATGAAATTAAAAGATGCTTGCTGCTTGGAAGAAAAGCTATGACCAACCTAGACAGACTATTAAAAAGCAGAGACGTTACTTTGCTGACAAAGGTCCATCTAGTCAAAGCTATGGTCTTTTCAGTAGTCATGTATGGATGTGAGAGTTGGACTATAAAGAAAGCTGAGCACCAAAGAATTGATGCTTTTGAACTGTGGTGTTGGAGAAGACTCTTGAGAGTCCCTTGGACTTCAAGGAGATCCAACCAGTCAATCCAAAAGGAAATTAGTCTTGAATATTCATTGGAAGGACTGATGCTGAAGCTGAAACTCCAATACTTTGGCCACCTGATGCAAAGAACTGACTCACTGGAACAGACCCTGATGCTGGGAATGATTGAAGGCAAGAGGAGAAGGGGACAACAGAGGATGAGATGGTTGGATGGCATCACTGACTCAATGGACATAAGTTTGAGCAAGTTCTGGAAGTTAGTGATGGACAGGGAAGCCTGGCGTGCTGCAGTCCATGGGGTCCCAGAGAGACAGATACAACTCAGCAACTAAACTGAACTGAAATTTCCTTTTATGAGTGTATCAATGATTACAGAAGGACCCACCACTGGAAATAAGAGATTTTGGATCTTCCTATAATGAGAACCCTCAGGCCCTAGGGATAATGTGATGGTGAAGGCCCTTGTCTTTTTTGGTTAAGCTGGAGGTCCTCCCAACCCCTATGGAATATTAAAGAACTCACTTTCTGGTGGAAGATCATTGACGGTGTGGGGTGTGGGATGGCGAGAAATGGAGAATTTGACATCAGTTACCTGTGGGCATGTGGTTGAAACCCTTAGAAACTTGGAGTAATTTTACATAGGCAGGAAGTTAGTAATAGGCTAAAGGAGATGTCATACTAGATTTGGTCATATCTTTTTCATTTTGAATAAAAAGAAATCTATCTCAGAAAATTAAACTCAGCGCTAAGTGAGTTGCCATGGAGTGGATTAGGACCTTCTGGGAAATGGCCAGATTTGCTAACAATGTGGCATAGTCCCCCAGCCCTGCAAAAGGATATCCTGGAGAAGTTCTGCCTGGTTCTGCACACATGAAGGCTATCAGAGAGCATAACATGGCTAGGATGGAACATGTGGCAGAGTGTGATAACTGTCCACAGATACCCATCTTGTCTTCTTCCTTTAGTCGTAGAACTAGGAATATGGTAGTCTAGTTAGAGACATTTCCCATGCTCACCTTTTTTCCCCTTTATCCTTTAAAGGAGCTTTTTTTTTCTTTTCTTAATTAACAACTTTACTAAATATAATTAACATACCATACAAGTCACTCATTTATAATATATAATTCAGAGCACTTAGATATCCATAAATTATACAACCAATAATATAATCACTTTTAAAACATTTTCATCACTTGAAAAAGAAATCCTGTACCATTAGCAGGCACTTCCCAGTTTCCTCCATACTTACCCCACCTCTAGCCTCTGGCAACCACAAATTTACATTCTGTCTCTACAGATTTGGGCTTCCCTGATAGCTCAGTTTGTACAGAATCTGCCTGCAACACAGGAGACCCCGGATTGATTCCTGGGTTGGGAAGATCCTCTGGAAAAGGGATAGGCCACCCACCTCGGTAACCTTGGGCTTCCCTTGTGGCTCAGCGGGTAAAGAATCTGCCTTCAGTGCGGGAGACCTGGGTTCGAGCCCTCGGTTGGGAAATCCCCTAGAGAAGGGAAAGTCTACCCACTCCAGTATTCTGGCCTGGAGAATTCCATGGACTGTATAGTCCATGGGGTCCTAAAGAGTTGGACACAACTGAGCAATGTGTACTTTCACTGCACATTCTATATAGATTTGCTGATTCTGGTCATTCCATATAAATGGAATCATATAATATGTGGTCTTTTGTGACTGACTTCTTTCACTTGGGTTTATGTTTTCAAAGTTCATCCATGTTATGGCATCCATGTTCATCTTTTTCTAAGGCTGGATTATATTCTACTATATGGCTATGCTGCTGCTGCTGCTGCTAAGTCACTTCAGTCGTGTCCAACTCTATGCGACCCCATAGACGGCAGCCCTCCAGGCTCCCCTGTCCCTGGGATTCTCCAGGCAAGAATTCTGGAGTGGGTTGCCATTTCCTCCTCCAATGCATGAAACTGAAAAGTGAAAGTGAAGTCGTTCAGTCGTATCCGACTCCTACCGACCCCATGGACTGCAGCCCACCAGGCTCCTCCATCCATGGGATTTTCTAGGCAAGAGTACTGGACTGGGGTGCCATTGCCTTCTCCGACTGTATGGCTATACCACATTTAAAATGTATCCATTCATTTAGCTGATGGACACTTGAGGTGTTTCTCATTTGGGGCTACTATGAATAATGCTGCTATAAAAATTAATTTATAAAATTTTACATGAATACATGTTTGGATTTCTCTTGGGCATGTATATATATCTAGGAGTAGATTTCAGGGTCATAAAGTAACTCAAGGTTTAATCATTTGAGAAACTACCTATTTGTTTTCCAGAGTGTCTACAGCTATTTTATATTTCCAATTTATCCACATCCTTACCAACATTTTCTATCTTTTTTTATTATACACATCCTAGTGGATATGAAGGTCTTCTCACAGCTTTCTGGCTTCCATAGTTTCTGATAATTAGCTGTTTATCTTAGATAATTAGCTGTTAACCTTATTCTGGGTCCCTTGTATGAGTCATTTTTCTCTTGCTGCTTTCAAATCCTCTCTCTGTCTTTAACCTTTGACAGGTTGATGTATCTGTTTGTGAATCTCTCTGTGCTTACTCTTCTTGAAGATCATTTAGTTTCTTGGATGTATTGATCAATATTTTTCAACAAATTTGAGAAATTTTAAGCCATTATTTCTTTAAATATTTTTTTCTGTTTCTCTTCTCGTCTCCTTCTGGGACTTTCATTATGCAAGTGTTGGTAGACTTGGTGCCTACCCACAGGTATCTTAGACTGTTCATTTGTCTTAATTTTTTTCTTTTGTTCCTCAAATTGGATAATCTCAAATAACTGACCTATCTTCAAGTTCACAGATTCTCCTGACAGTTTGTCTTTTGAGCTCTTTTAGTGAATTTTTCATTTCAAGTAATATACTTTGCAACTCCAGAATTTCTGTTTGACTCTTGTTTTATAATTTCTACCTCTTTATTGATATTCTCTCTTTGCTGAGATGTTATTTTCACACTTTCCTTTAATTCTTTGGAAATCAATTTTCTAAGATCCTTGAATATAGGTGTAACAGCTGATTCAAAGTTTTGATACAATAAGTCTAATATCCTATTAGGGACAAGAACAATTACAGACAACTTATTTTTTTTATGTATGGCCCATCTTTTCCTGCTTCTCTGCACACCATGCAGTTTTTTTGTTAAAAACTGGACATCTTAATATAGCATGGCAACTCTGGAAGTCAGATTCCCGTTCCTAGTCTCCACCTCCACTGCCATCCTCTCCAGAGTTTGTTGTTGTTGGTCGTTTTGTTGTTGCTGCTGCTGCTGCTGCTGCTGCTACTCTTTGCTTGTTGAGTAATTTTCCTGGACTAATCTGTTGTGTATAGCCAATGATGTCTCTGCCCAGTTAGCTTGTGTGTGTGTGTGTGTGTTAAGTTGCTCAGTTGTGTCCAACTGTTTGTGACCCCAAGGACTCTAGCCCACCAGGTTCCTCTGTCCATGGAATTCTCCAGGCAAGAATACTGGAGAGGGTTGCCATTCCCTTCCCCAGGGGAGATTATCGACCCAGGGACAAACCTGGGTCTCCTGCATTATAGGTAGATTCTTTACCATCTGAGCCACCAGGGAAGCCCATGCCCAGTTAGCTTAATGATCAACTAATGATTAGACAAGAGATTTTCTTAAATGGCTTGAAAAATAAAGCTCTCAACTTTGCTCATGTGTGTGCTGGGGCACACAGTCAGTGCCCTAGCAGTTTAAATCTCTGCCTTAGCCTTCATTACCTGCTTATGCAGAACCTGAAGATTAGCCAGAGCTGACATTAGAACCTTCTCATGTCTTTCTTGGGTGTGTGCACACCCCTGCACATACATGTCGGCTCCTAGGAATATGTTGAAGCTTTCTAAGCTCATTATGAGCATCTCATCCCCCAGTTTAAAATTTTGGGGGTCAGTTTTCACCAACTTGCATTCCTACCTAAAGCAGCTGGATATTAAACAATTGCTGCTAATTATTTCCAACAAATACCTTGGGGACAGGGCTATTTGCACTGAGCAAGCTCTGGGTCAGGTCAAATAAATAAAATCCCTGAGAATAAGGCTTTTCCAGAGAACTACCAAACAGGTTGGATAGTAACAATTCTCTGGGGATGGAGCTTTTGGGGACGCTTCAAATCCATTCTTCCCCCTCTAGTAGCTATTAGGCTGCTTGTTTTTCACAGCTGTGATGGTTTTAAGACTACTCATTTTCAGTGCTGCTGAGGAACTGGGAGAATGGGAGAAGGGCAAGCTAAAACACCAAAACTCATTGTTCTTTCCAAGATTCAGCTGTTTTTCTTGAATAAATACTCCTCAAATTTTCATGTAACTCTGGTTAATTTCCAAGTTTCTGAAAAAGTTGATTTTGATAATCCTTACCAGTATTTTCATTGCTTTTATGGAAGAGTCTATTTTTGGAGGTCCTTCCTCTACCAATCCAGAAATGTTCCCCTAGAATCTGCACATTTACAAGATCTCCAGGTATTTGTAGGCACATAGAAGTTTGAGAAACTCTGGTTTATAGGACATAATTGGTCCCTAAACTTTCCAGATACCCTCATTTGAAGTTATCAGGTGGCTGTGGAACTTGCCAGCTGGTTTGTATCTTAATCATATGTTGATAATAACTAATATGAAAAGTTTGTACTGCCAGATCCTATGATGATAAGAAACTCAGGCTCTTTCTAACTTAGTGCTTACATCTGGAAATGTTTGTATGAGCTTTGATGCTCATGTCTGCTTGCCCTTCATTAATCAGTATAAAAGTTTTCACTTGCTATAATATTTTGGCGTCTTCTTTGGAAATGTGAGTTCTGGCTGTCCTAACTGAATTCAAAATACCGAATCTGTTGACCTGAGGGCAGTCAAGATGAACAAAAGAGTATCTCTCTTGGCTTTTGTTTTCTGAAAAAACTAGTGTTTCTAGCAGAAGAGCAAGAAGGGAAGGGAGTTTACTTCCTTGGGGTCCCATTGTCCTCTGGCTGATTTGGGGTTATAACGCGAGTAAAGGTTGTGTTCTGAAAAGAAACATGGCTTGATTTTCCTCTCCTTCATCTGGGGTTCACCCCCTCACCATTTCTAATCATCTTATTTCTTATCTTTTCTTTCTTTGTCCTTCTTTCTTCCTACACCCTCCCCATTTGTCTTCTTCAGCAAGAACTCATTCATTAGCCAGCTTTCTGTGTTTCAGGGAAATTTTGGACATAAATGTAGTTTTCTTTCTTGATTGTGTTGCCCTGTGTTCTTTCTGGCTCTTCCCCCTTTCCCCAACCTGAGCTATCTCCCTTTAGCCTCATTTTATCCCAACATCCCTAAATCAAACATTATTATATGTAAAATACAGCTGCCCTTTTTGGACGTGGATGCACAACTCATCAAAGTAATTGCTTGTGTCCATTTTTAATATCCTAAAACCTGGCGATTTTGCCATTAGGGAGAAGCAACTTTTTTCATCAGGTATGAAGGAGAAATTATGCTTCAAATAAGAAAAATGCTTCACCACCTTAATGGTTAATTCTGCTAAAGACCTCAATAGAAACAAAATTAAATGTAAATCATTACCTGCATGAGGAGGAAAGGGAGCGAAAATCAAGCTGTCCTGGACAAGGATGCTGGGGGATCTTGCTGGAACTGAAACACACTGGCTCGGATTTAATGTTATCGATTAAGCACAGCTCAGTGCTTTCAGCTGGTAAGAATCAAAGTGTGAGGCTAAACACTAAATTAGCTGTGTGCTGTACCTCACAGCAGAGCCAAAGCGAGGCAGCATTTTTTATCCCTGCACCTCCCGTTGCCTGCCAAAAGGAATTCAAAGCAAGGGAAAATATGCCTCCTGTTGTTTGGGGGAGGTACAAGATACATTTAAAAATTGATTTATGCTTTAATCGCTCTTGAAGCTTCATTATTCCAAGTATTCGTCCGAAAGGCTGTCTGATCCAGCAGACTTATTTGTTAATGCACCAACGGTAGCAACAGATGTGCTGTTTTTCATCTCCGACCTGATCCACTAGCTGATTCATCTGCTTCCGTTTTCATTTTCCTGTCATTGATTTATTAATGATGTCTTACTTATCTGTGGTTCTTTGATGGGGTGGGCTTTCTCCGGCATGGTCTCAATAGAGATGTTCTGTACCTTCCCCAAACATCAAAAACCCAGCCCCCCTTTCTGGCGTTCTTTATCACGGCTCCAGAGATTAGACACTTTAATCATTTAGTAACTGAAATAACCTCTGTGGCTTGCAGAGTTTATAGCCAATTTGTCTTCAGTGCACAGAATTCAACTGCTTTTCCTTGCTAAGGAATGGGCCGTGCTTGTTAAACTGCTTCTTTGGATGTGGGGGAGAGGGAAGGGAGGGGCAGTCGGTGTGCTGTGCAGACACAATGCAAATAGAGGATGACTCTGGGGAGCTCAAGACCACAAGGCATGGCTCACACATGGGAACACAGGTGTATATTCCATGAGGCTGTTAACCTTCTGAGTTGCTTAGACAACTTTTAGCTTGTGGCTTTTAGCTTCAAGCAGCAAAGAAAAGAAAGTACAAAACAGGATTGAAATTCTATTAATAGAACCAGTGGCAGAACCATCAATGGAGTTGTCTACTCCAAATGCCAAATGGACTTCTTTTGTTGTCTGTGTTAAAAAGAAAGAAAGATCTTGGTTTGTTTTGAAACTTTGGACTCCTGGAAAACCTAAGTTCTGTGTAATTAATTGACAAAGGCATATTTCACCACTAAGGTTCACCTGAGGATCTGAAAGTCACTACTTACTCTGTAGTTATGGTTTCTAAAACTTTATATTTGTTAGTAGGTAGGCTGGTGTGGTGGATGTCATGATTCTCACTCAGATCTCCTTGGAAGACTCAAACACTTGTTCCCCTCTCTATTGTCCATGCCAGAGACTGACTGCTCTCAGCTAAGTCCTTTGCTGAGACTTGCTCTGGGCTGAAGACTTTGCTCAAGGTCACCTTGCTTCCTTCCCAGGGACAGCCCCTACTGGGTGACTGTTTGATGCAGGGCCTAAAGGCCTGGGCTTTCATCCCAGTTTGGAACCACCCTGCAGGGCCACCCCAGGCCTGGAGCTCCCCATGGGGTCAGCTGAGGTATTTGCTGTGACCCCATCTCTGTGCATCTTCTCCCTCTGTGCAATTCTGTTTCCTTTCTTCCCCCAGACAAAGGCTGATCCTGAGAGCTCTTCCACATTTTTATTTCCATGGGAAAATCTCTGTCTTGGACTTGGCTTCCCTGGGAACCAGACCTGTAACAGTTGTTACTTAGAGTGAAAAATCATGAACTCAAGTGTGAAAGCCAGAGGGCTTCTGGGACAGCTTATAAAGAAACTCTTCTGCAGTTGGAGAGCAGAAAAGCTAAGGAACAGACTCAGGGCTTAGGTATAAAAGGAACAGAGTTCCAGAGAAGGTTGTGTTCTTGGCCCCAACAGGTTGGCTGTGCTAATGCCTTGAGATACATAATAGGTATATCTAGAAAATGTGGATTCCCAGATTCTTCTGAACCCTCTGGGTTCACAGATGTGGCCCATTCCTCCCTGTTAAAGGCTAGTTGCACCTCCCCTACCTGAAGAGGTTGCAGAGCTCTCCTGCTGTGCAAGACAACACACTCCTTCTCCCCAAACACCACTCACAGCTCTCCTCCTAACCAACAGACCATTGATGAGTGTTGAGTCCCACCATAACTGGGTTGGGGAAATGCTGGATCTGCTAATAAAGTAAAGGGCTACACTCTGGGGGAGCTGAATGACCTAGCTAACATGGACTGGAACAGAGTTAGGATAGGACTGGCTCTGAGATGCTGGATCAATGGGGGCAGAAAATGAACTTGGATAACTGAGAGGTTATGGGAATACTGACAGTGGGTACAGAATGTAATACCTTGACAAAGACTCCAGGGAAATCATCTAAAGTACTCCTAGGGTGGCCCTTGGAACTTGGAGAAATTGATGGCTCACACTCTATGAAAAAAATACCAAAAGTGCCATGGAAGGTGGCAGAAGGCAAGACCGTAAGACTCAGAGAAGCAGACACGTGGAGTGGATATACTAGGTAAGGCCAGAAAGTTCTTGAAATATGCTGCCTATAGAGCTTGGGTATTCACACTGGGCAAAAAGGAAGACTCCAACATTTCAGACACTGTTTGGACACAGGGTCTGAGCTGATCTGGATGTCCTAGGGAATGGAGGTGTCTTCTAGGCCCCCTGTTTGAGAGCAGACCTGGAGTCTGGGTGATAAATGATGTTCTGGTTAGGTCTAATTCTCAGTGAGTCCACTGGGTGCACAGACCCAGTAGGTGGTCTCTTCCCCAGATCTGGAATGTGTAATTGGAAGAGAAATAATCAGTAGTTGGCAGAACATTAAAGGTCAGCTTCTTAGCTGTGGGGTAAGAGCAATCATTGGGAAGAAGACCAAATAGAAACTGTCCCCTTTACCCACCGGCCAAGATAGTAAATACAGAACAGCTTCACAACCAAGGAGGAATGATAAAGATTAGTGCCATGCTTAAAGGCCTAAAGGGCACAGGGACAGAGGGTGTCCCCATCATATTCCCATTAATCAACCAGTCTGTCCCCTACAAAAGCCAGACAGATCTTGAAGAAATGAGAGTGAATTGCTGCAAACTAACAAAACAGTAGCCCCAGTTTCAGATATTGTGCCACACATAGCATCCTAGCTACAACAAATTAACATGGCCTTGTAACTGGCCTGTAGCTATTGTTATGAACACGTGTTTTTAAAATTCTGATCAGAAAGGAAGATCAGAAATAGTTCAGTCACTTTGGACTGACCAGAAAATGCTGGGTCTTTCCCCAGAGCCGTGTGAACTCTTCCATTCTCTGCCATAAAAAAGGTGGGAGAAGTGTATTTGGAGGGCTTGCCTGGTGGTTCAGTGGTAAAGAATCTGCCTGCCAATGCAGGAAATGGGGATTTGATCCCTGGATTGGAAAGATCCCCAAATAAAATGGCAACCCACTCCAGAATTCTTGTCTGGGAAATCCCATGGATAGAGGCACTTGGCAGGCTATAGTCCATGGGGTTGCAAAAGAGTCAGACACAACTGACTCAGTGACTAAACAACAATAACAGCAACAGTACATTTGGAAATGGGTACAAAGAGGATGAGAAGGCATGAGTCAGCTCATAAGGAAGTAGTAGCCCAAGTCCCTGCATCATCCACTCATATACGGGAGCTTCTCCCCAAGTTCCATGGCCACCTGACCATGGAGGGTAAAAGTCAAGCTTGCTTCATGGACTCATCAGCTGAATATGTAGGCTTAAAATAGAAATCCTCACAAGGGGCAGAGCTTTGCAAGATTCATCTGCTTATCCACTTTGGGAAGAAAGAAAAGTGATTTGAGGTTAGAATACGTGAAGACTCAGACAGTGGTGAATGCTTGACTGGTCAGGGGCTCAAAAGGAGAAAAATAAAGAAGACTGAGGACAAGGGCATCTGAGGAAAAGGGGTCAGCTGGGGGAGAGGGTACTCAGTGAGGATGGGGAGCCATTCTCCAGGAAGCTGTGTATACCTCGAGTCTACAACCATTAAAATGGCAATGCGGAAGTACCAGAGTCTGGCCTGCTCACCTCATTTCAGGGCAATTCTGCAGGACCATCCAGCCCCAAAGTCACAGTGGTATTAGCTGAGGCTTTTTTGATGACTGCACTGCCAAACTCCTTCCACTTCCCAATCCTGTCCCCTTTACTCCACCATGGAAAGCACTTCCCAGTAAATGACCTGCATTCAGTCTCCATTTCAAATCCTGTTTCCTGGAGACCCCACCTGAGACAATTGCCAGATGCGTTTTCATAACTGGCATTTTCATTTACAAAGCTCCATACCACTTTTAGTCTGACAAGCAGGCTAATGTAAGCTAAGCCAGTAGGGAACCTGAAGAAAAGAAAGGAACTATTATTCAGCCTGTCACCTAATAATTCAGAGGCCAAGTCTTGTGTGAGGCACAGGACCCGTCTAGACTTGAAGTTCACGATCAGCATTTACCCAAGGGTGCCCCAAGGGTTGCCTGCAGTCCGACAAGAGGATCATCAAGCCTTCTCTGCACCCACCTTCCCCTTTCTCCTGCCCCACCCCCTATCCCTTGCATGTCAGATTTGTATTAAAGGTGATGAGAAGAAAGAGAAAGAGAACTGAATAAACAGGCAGCAATCCAAGGTTAACAAGAAGACTGCTAATCAGCCATATCAGCTATGAAATCTATTCAGGCTTCGTGCAAATGTTCTTCTGCTCTCCTTCCATGAGCCCACACAGTATGGGACTTCTGGGGAAATCCTGGTGAAGACTTCCACTCCACTGAAGTGTATGATTAGCTACCCATGTGTTGGGAAGATGTCAGGTCTAAAACCTAAAAGGCCTCACTTGTGAACCAAAACCTTTTCTCTCCACTCTCGTAACACCCAGCATTGACTGCTTCACACTTGACCCCTGCTTCTGCCTCTTTGTCTGCCCAAGCACGTGCTGTTTCCCGGGGAGCTTGGCTGCCTGATGTCCCAGAAGAGTTGGGGTATTTAACAACTTTGGGTTGCTACTGGCCCTTTTTGGGTGCTGGGTTTCCTTTAGGCGTCTTCAGAGAGCCCTGAACAGCACCACTCCATCCTCCCTGTTGTACTTTTTTTTAAACTCCTGTGCTTTGTTTGACTCATTCACTCTGATTCAGTTCAAAGAGTTCACTTCACTCCCTCCTTTCCTTGCTCCCATCCTGTGAGCTCCCATCCCTCTAGAGCTGCCTGACTCTGCTTTTGAGCTAAGCAAATGCAGGACTACACCTGGGGATTAAATAAGGCAGTCACTTGTTTTAACTTTTTCCATTTTAATTTCTGGCTCACTTAATTGAATTGTAAAAGGTCCATGTAACGGGAACTCAGGGGCTTTAAGACTGGAGAAGGGATATGACATTCAAATTCCTGCAGCTCCTTATTGAAAAAATGTAATGATCCACTCCGATGAAGTCAACATTATCAGAAAGATCCCTCCCACCCCACCCCCAGCTTGGCCCAGCTGCGAGGATTTTCAACAGGAAGGTTCAGCCAGAACAATTTCCTAAGCCAATCTGAACAAGCTAAGAAATTTATTCCGAGTCCACACCCATCACACATGAGATTTAAAATTAAGTTCTTAAAAACTTGGTAGTTGCTGCTCAAGGAGTTACAGTTTTCTTAAATAACTCCCTTTGCATGTGTTCCATGTAGCAGGGAGCCTTTGTCCTGCTTCGTGAACTCCTCTTTCCTCCGTAGTCCAGAGCTGCCATGAACCCAGTCCCTTAGTTCACTCCACGGCCATCTGCTGAATGCTTCCTCCCTGCATAGCTGCATATACTGTTTTTACACCCACCCACCTCCATTCCACCTCAGCTTGAAGCTGTTCTGCTTCCAACCACAGGGACTCCATCACTTATTAGAAGGTGCTGCTATTATCCATGTGCCACAGAATATTCTCTCCATTCAGAGACACTGTCCACCGGTTAGAATATTTGAATAGTAATACAACCCTGCGGGGGGGCAGGGGGGTGAGGTATCAAACTCTCATGTCCCTAACTCATTATGTTTAGGGGACTGGTCCTCTTCCTGAGAAGCACGGCCTATAGCTGGATCATTCGTCTGGTCCTGACCCCTATCAATTCCAACTTATTTTTACTACCCCAACCATTGCAGGGCACCACTGGGGGCCTGGGATTACTTGCAGCTGACCCACATGGACTTGCAAAGAAATTAGAACAGGGATAGAACTTGGAAAACGCACTCCTGTGCAGTCCAACTCAGGCCTGTATCTTCTTCCTATTCAGTTGTCCACCAGATTGGTCTGTTACCAATTGGTTACCAATTGTTACCAATTGGTCTGTTATGTCAAGAAGCCAATGATAGGCACATTGTTTCCCCACCCCAAGCCTTTTGAAATCAGAGATCATTTCCCAGGAAATACACACCTGACCCCATAAAGGCCACTGAAATGCACCTTGACACATAGTATCTTAGGCTGAACTATTCAAGTAAGAGATATCTTTTTCCTTTTCCTCTTATGAAGGCTATAATTTTGGGGAAGTTTCACACCTTCATCTTCTGCCAATAAAATTCTGGCTCTTAACTGATGTGCTAACCACTTCTGAAGGCTGAATCTCTAATGTATTTCAGAATCTAGGGGGAGGGAAAATAAGAGAGTTTTATCAATACATTTGTTTATTTCCCAAACTAGTAAGGCACAGGAGTTCTCATGGCAGTGACTTTTGTGAAACCTAAGGATCCATTTCTGTCCATAGTCTAGTTTTCTTTTTTTTTTTTCTTTTCAATTAATTTTTTTTTGAAGGATAACTGCTTTACAGAATTTTGTTGTTTTCTGTCAAACCTCGACATGAATCAGCCATCAGTATACATATATCCCCGCCCTTTTCAACCTCCCTCCCATCTTCCTCCCCATTCCACCCCTCAAACAGAGCCCCTGTTTGAGTTTCCTGAGCCACAGAGCAAATTCCCTTTGGCTATCTATTTTACATATGGTAATGTAAGTTTTCATGTTACTCTTTCCATACATCTCACCCTCTCCTTCCCTCTTCCCATGTCCATAAGTCTATTCTCTATGTCTGTTTCTCAACTGCTGCCCTGAAAATAAATTCTTCAGTACCATTTTTCTAAATTCTGTATATGGGCGTTAAAATATGATATTTATCTTTCTTTTTCTAACTGACTTCACTCTGTATAATAGGTTCTAGGTTAATTTACCTCATCAGAACTGACTCAAATGTGTTCCTTTTTATGGCTGAGTAATATTCCATTGTGTATATGTACCACAACTTCATTATCCATTCATCTGTTGATGGACATCTAGGTTGCCTCCACGTTCTAACTATTGTAAATAGTGCTGCAATGAACAATGGGATACAGGTGTCTTTTTCAATTTTGGTTTCCTCAGGAGTGGGATTGCCTAGGAGTGGGATTTCTGGGTCATGCTGCTGCTGCTGCTAAGTCACTGCAGTCGTGTCCAACCCCATGCGACCCCATAGATGGCAGCCCACCAGGCTCCCTCATCCCTGGGATTCTCCAGGCAAGAACACTGGAGTGGGTCATATGATGGTTTTATTCCTAGTTTTTTAAGGGATCTCCATACTGTCTTCCATTCTAAAGGAGATCAGTCCTGGGTGTTCTTAGGAAGGAATGATGCTAAAGCTGAAACTCCAGTACTTTGGCCACCTCATGCGAAGAGTTGACTCATTGGAAAAGACTCTGATACTGGGAGAGATTGGGGGCACGAGGAAAAAGGGACGACAGATGATGAGATGGCTGGATGGCATCACTGACTCGATGGACGTGGGTTTGAGTGAACTCCGGGAGTTGGTGATGGACAGGGAGGCCTGACGTGCTGCAGTTCATGGGGTCGCAAAGAGTCGGACACGACTGAGAGACTGAACTGAACTGAACTGATACTATCTTCCATAGTGGCTATATCAATTTACATTCCCACCAACAGTGCAAGAGTGTTTGTTCCCTTTTCTCCACACCATCTCCAGCATTTATTGTTTGTAGACTTTTTGATGATGGCTGCTCTGACTGGTGTAAGGTGACATCTCATTGTGGTTTTGATTTGTGTTTCCCTAATAATGAACGTTGCTGAGCGTCTTTTCATGTGTTTGTTAGCCATCTGTATGTGTTCTTTGGAGATATGTCTGTTTAGGTCTTTTCCCCACTGTTTGTCTGGGTTGTTTGTTTTTCTGGCATTGAGTTATATGAGCTGCTTATATATTTTGGAAATTAATTCTTTGTCAGTTGTTACCTTTGCTATTATTTTCTCCCATTCTGAGGGTTGTCTTTTCACCTTGCTTATAGTTTCCTTTGCCGTGCAAAAGCTTTTAAGTTTAATCAGGTCCCACTTGTTTACTTTTGTTTTTATTTTCATTACTCTAGGAGGTGGGTCATAGAGGATCTTGCTGTGATTTATGTCAGAGAGTGTTCTGCCTATGTTTTCCTCTAAGAGTTTTATAGTTTCTGGCCTTACCTTTAGGTCATTAATCCATTTTGAGTTTATCTTTGTGTATGGTGTTAGGAGGTGTTCTAATTTCATTCTTTTACACATAGCTGTCCAGTTTTCCCCAGCACCATTTATTGAAGAGGCTGTCTTTGCCCCATTGTATATTCTTGCCTCCTTTGTCAAAATGGGCTTCCCTGGTGGCTCAGACGGTAAAGCATCTGCCCGCAATGCAGGAGATCTGGGTTCGTTTCCTGGGTCAGGAAGATCCCCTGGAGAAGGAAATAGCAATCCACTCCAGCACTCTTGCCTGGAAAATCCCATAGACAGAGGAGCCTGATAGGCTACAGTCCATGGGGTCACAAAGAGTCAGACACGACTGAGCGACTTCACTTTACTTTGTCAAAATAAACATAGATCAAAAATAAACACTGTCAAAAAAACCCATAGGTGCGTGGGTTTATTTCTGGGCCCTCTATCTTGTTCTATTGGTCTATATTTCTGTTTTTGTGCCAGTAGCATACTGTCTTGATGACTGTAGCTTTGTAGTGTAATCTGAAGTCAGGAAGGTTGATTCCTCTAGCTCCATTCTTCTTTCTCAAGACTTCTTTGGCTATTTGGGGTCTTTTGTGTTTCCATATGAATTGTGAAATTTTTTGTTCTGTTCTGTGAAAAATGCCATTGGTAATTTGATAGGGATTGCATTGAATCTGTAGATTGCATTTGGTAGTACAGTCATTTTCACAATATTGATTCTTCCTACCCAGGAACATGGAATACCTTCCCATCTGTTTATGTTGTCTATAATTTCTTTCCTCAGTGTCTTATAATTTTCTGTGTACAGTTCTTTTGCCTCTTTTGGTAAGTTTATTCCTAGATATTTAATTCTTTTCATTACAGTGGTAAATGGAATGATTCCTTAATTTCTCTTTCTGATTTTTCATTGTTAGTATATAGAAATTCAAGTGATTTCTGTGTATTGATTTTGTATCCTGCAACTTTGCTAAATTCACTGATTAGCTCTAGTAATTTTCTGATACTATCTTTAGGGTTTTCTATGTACAGTATCATGCCATCTGCAAACAGTGAGTGCTTTATTTCTTCTTTTCTGATCGGGATTCCTTTTATTTCTTTTTCTTCTCTGATTGCTGTAGCTAGGACTTCCAGAACTATGTTGAATAATAGTGGTGAAAGCGGACACCCTTGTCTTATTCCTGATCTTAGGGGGAATACTTTCAGTTTTTCACCATTGAGAATAATGTTTGCTGTAGGCTTATCATATATGGCTTTTACTATGTTGAGGTAGGTTCCTTCTATGCCCTTTTTTGAAGAGTTTTAATCATAAATGGGTGTTGAATTTTGTCGAAGGCTGTTTCTGCATCTATTGAGATTATCATATGGTTTTTATCTTTCAATATGTTAATATGGTGTATCACTTTGATTGATTTGTGTATACTGAAGAATCCTTGCATCCCCGGAATAAACCCAATTTGATCTTTTCGATGTATTGCTGAATTCTGTTTGTTAAAATTTTGCTGAGGATTTTTGCATCTATATTCATCAGTGATATTGACCTGTAGTTTTCTTTTTTTGTGTTGTCTTTGTCTAGTTTTGGTATCAGGGTGATGGTGACCTCGTAGAATGAGTTTGGAAGTGTTCCTTCCTCTGCAATTTTTTGAAAGAGTTTTAGAAGGATAGGCATTAGCTCTTCTCTAAATGTTTCATAGAATTCTCCTGTGAAGCCATCTGGTCCTGGGCTTTTGTTTTTTGGGAGAATTTTTTTTATCACAACTTTAATTTCAGTGCTTGTAATTGAGTTGTTCACAATTTCTATTTCTTCCCGGTTCAGTCTTGGAAGATTGAACTCATCTAAGAATCTGTCCATTTCTTCCAGGTTATCCATTTTATTGACATATAGTTGTTCATAATAGTCTCTTATAATCCTTTGTATTTCTGCATTGTCTGTTGTAACCTCTCTTTTTTCATTTCTAATTTTGTTGGTTTTATTCTTCTCTCTTTTGTTCTTGATGAGTCTGGCTAAGTTTTGTCAATTTTGTTAATCTTTTCAAAGAACAAGCTTTTAGTTTTATTAATCTTTACTATTGTTTCTTTCATTTCTTTTTATTTCTGTTCAGATCTTTATGATTTCTTTCCTTCTACTAACTTTGGTTTTTTTTTTTTGTTTGTTCTTTTTCCATTTGTTTTAGTTGAAAAGTTAGGTTGTCTATTCAGTGTTTTTCTTGTTTCTTGAGATAGGATTGTATTGTTATAAATTTCCCTTTTAGAATTGCTTTTGCTACATCCCATAGGTTTTGAGTTGTCATGTTTTCATTGTCACTTGTTTCTAGAAATTTTTTATTTCCATTTTGATTTCTTCAGTAACCTGCTGGTTATTTAGAAACATGCTGTTTAATCTCCATGTGTTTGTGTTTCTTACAGTTATTTTCCTGTAATTTATATCTAGTCTCATAGTGTTGTGGTCAGAAAAGATGCTTGATACAATTTCAATTTTCTTAAATTTACTGAGGTTTGATTTGTGATCCAAGATGTGGTCTATCCTGGAGAATGTTCCATATGCCCTTGAGAAGAAGGTGTATTCTTCTGCATTTAGATGGAATGTCCTGAAGATACCAATGAGATCCATCTCATCTAATGTATCATTTAAGACTTGTGTTTCCTTATTAATTTTCTGTTTTGGTGATATGCCATTGATGTGAGTGGGGTGTTAAAGTCTCCTACTATTATTGTGTTACTGTCAATTTCTCCTTTTATATCTGTTAGTGTTTGTCTTATGTATTGAGGTGCTCCTATGTTGGGTGCGTAGATATTTACAACTGTTATGTCTTAATCAGTTTGGATTGATTGGATTGATCCCTTGATCATTATGTAGTGTCCTTCCTTATCTCTTATAATCTTCTTTATTTTAAGGTCTATTTTGTCTGAGGTCTATATAAGGATTGCTACTCCAGCTTTCTTTTGCTTCCCATTTGCATGGAATATATTTTTCCATCCTCTCACTTTCAGTCTATATGTGTCTTCAGGTCTGAAGTGGGTTTCTTGTAGACAGAATATATATGGGTCTTGTTTTTGTATCCATTCAGCCAGTCTGTATCTTTTGGTTGGAGCATTTAATCCACTTACATTTAAAGTAATTATTGATATATATGTTCCTTTTGACATTTTCTTAATTGTTTGGGGTTGATTTTGTAGAATCTTCTTTCTTCTCTTGTATTTCTTGACTATATAAGTCCCTTTAACATTTGTTGTAAAGCTGGTTTGGTGGTACTGAATTCTTTTAACTTTTGCTTGTCTGAAAAGGTTTTTATTTATCCATCAATTTTGAATGAGATCCTTTCTGGGTACAGTAATCTTGGTTGTAGATTTTTTTCCCTTTCAGTACTTTAAATATATCCTGCCATTCCCTTCTGGCCTGCAGAGTTTCTGCTGAAAGATCAGCTGTTAAGCGTATGGGGTTTCCCTTGTATCCCTTGTATGTTACTTGTTGCTTCTCCCTTGCTGCTTTTAATGTTCTTTCTTTGTGTTTAGTCTTTGTTAGTTTGATTAGTATGTGTCTTGGCATGTTTCTCCTTGGGTTTATCCTGTATGGGACTCTTTGTGCCTCTTGGACTTAATTGACTATTTCCTTTTCCATGTTGGGGAAATTTTCATCTATAATCTCTTCAAAAATTTTCTCATACCCTTTCATTTTCTCTTCTTCTTCTGGGACCCGTATAATTCGAATTGGTGCATTTGATATTGTCCCAGAGGTCTCTGAGACTATCCTCAGTTCTTTTCATTCTTTTTAGTTTATTCTGCTCTTTAGAAGTTATTTCCACCATTTTATCTTCCAGCTCACTGATTTGTTCTTCTGCTTCAGATATTCTGCTATTGATTCCTTCTAGCCTATTTTTAATTTCAGTAATTGTGTTGTTTGTCTCTGTATGTTTATTCTTTAATTCTTCTACGTCTTTGTTAATTGATTCTTTCATTTTCTCCATCTTGTTTTCAAGGTTTTTGATCATCTTTACTAAGCAGAGATATTACTTTGCCAACAAAGGTCCGTCTAGTCAAGACTATGGTTTTTCCAGTGGTCATGTATGGATGTGAGAGTTGGACTGTGAAGAAAGCTGAGCACTGAAGAATTGATGCTTTTGAACTGTGGTGTTGGAGAAGACTCTTGAGAGTTCCTTGGACTGCAAGGAGATCCAACCAGTCCATCCTAAAGGAGATCAGTCCTGGATGTTCATTGGAAGGACTGATGCTGAAGCTGAAACTCCAATAATTTGGCCACCTCATGAGAAGAGTTGACCTATTGGAAAAGGCTCTGATGCTGGGAGAGATTTGGGGGTAGGAGGAGAAGGGGACAACAGAGGATGAGATAGCTGGATGGCATCACCAACTCAATGGACATGAGTTTGAGTGAACTCTGGGAGTTGGTGATGGACATGGAGGCCTGGCGTGCTGTGATTCATGGGGTCACAAAGAGTCAGACATGACTGAGCAACTGAACTGAACTGAACTGAACTGACTATCACTATTCTGAACTCTTTTTCAGGTAGTTCACCTATTCCTCTTCATTTATTTGGACCTCTGTGTGAAGGAACAAAAGTTTGTTCCTTCATTTGTGTAGTATTTCTCTGCCTTTTCATTATTATTATTTTTTAACTTACTGTGTTTGAGGTCTCCTTTCCCAGGCTTCAAGGTTGAATTCTTTCTTTCTTCCCTCCTAAGTTTGGTCCAGTGGCTTGTGTAAGCTTTTTGTATAGGGTGGGATTTGTGCTGAGTGTTTGTTTGTTTTTCCTCTGATGGGCAAGGCTGAGTGAGGTGGTAATCCTGTTTGCATGACTGGGTTTGTATTTTTATTTTGTTTGTTGTTTAGATGAGGCATCCTGCACAGGGTGCTACTGGTGGTTGGATGATGCTGGGTCAACAACTGTATTCAAGTTGTTTCCTTTATATGAGTTCTCACTACTTGATACTCCCTAGGGTTAGTTCTCTCGTAGTCTAGGGTCTTGGAGTCAGTGCTCCCACTTCAAAGCTCAGGGCTTGATCTCTGGTCAGGAACAAAGGTTCCACAAGTGGTTTGTTATAGCATTGCTGCTGCTGCTAAGTCACTTCAGTCGTGCCCGACTCTGTGTGACCCCATAGACGGCAGCCCACCAGGCTCCCCTGTCCCTGGGATTCTCCAGGCAAGAACACTGGAGTGGGTTGCCATTTCCTTCTCCAATGCGTGAAAGTGAAAAGTGAAAGGGAAGTCGCTCAGTCGTGTTCGACTCTTCGCGATCCCATGGACTGCACCCTTCCAGGCTCCTCCGTCCATGGGATTTGCCAGGCAAGATATGGCATTAAATGAGATTAAAACAAATATCAAAAAACGAGAAACCAAAGATGAACCCCGACAAATGGCAGTTACAAAATCAGGCAAATAATAGTTAACATAATGAATATATACATATACATCCATGAGCAAAGTCAAAAGAGTCCAGCAAAAATTAAGTACAATAGATTGACCTGGTGAACAAAGGAAATCAAAATTTATATTTACCAGTTAAGAACAAAACTAACTAAAGCACAAACTGGAAAACAAAACTAAAGCAAGGTGCCAAGTGGGGAATAAAGCAATGAACACTAATATGTTGAGAGGAAAGGAAAAAAAGAAAAGAAAGAAAGAATAGATATGCAAAGTTAAATGGAGGTCAATGAAGAAGATTTATATATATTAAAGATGAACTGCAAGGGGAAAGAACAGTAGGAAAGGCAAACAAAGGAATAAACGTAGAAAAAAATAATAGGTTTTAAAAAATTGAAAGTTAACATTATAAAAAAGAGAAACGAAAAAAAAATGGAAGAAGAAAGAAAAAAGGGAAAAGGAAAACTCCACAGAATTGCAAACACTCAACATAAATGCAGAGCTTTATAACAAAAATAAAAAGTGTGACTGCATATACACACATATATATACACCAATAAGCAAAATCAAAACAATCCAACAAAGATAAAGTACAATAGATTGACCCAATGAACAAAGGAAACTCAAAATGATATCTACCAGAGCAAAAATAACTAAAGCACAAAGTGGAAAACAAAATTAAAGCAAGGTGCCAATTGGGGAATAAAGCAATGAAAATAAAACTAACAAATATGTTGAGAGGAAAGGAAAGAAAGAATAGATACGCAAAGTTAAATAGAGGCAGATGAAGATTTATATACCTTAAAGATTAACTGCAAGTGGAAAAGAACGGTAGGAAAAGCAAACAAAGGAATAAATGTAGAAAAAATAATAATAGGTTTAAAAAATTTTTTAAAAAGCTCAAAAGCTTAGTTAGATTTCATAGTTCCAATAAAATCGACAACTACAACAGATGGGGATAAAAAGGGAAAAAAAGAAAAAATTCAAAATAATCTACAGAACAAGTCAAAACATAAGAATAATAAATGTTTTTCTTGAGTCACTGCTATGGCTTTCACTCACTGGGAGTCACAGTCCACCTCACCTCCCTAGGATGCCCTCCAACACTTTGCTGATCTCTGAATCTGTTGTGAGGGCAGCTCAGATTCTAATCTGGTCCTACTCCTGTGCGTCTTCTTGCCTCCAGTGTTCACAGATATCAGAACTAGTGCATTTTCTTCTGTGGGAGCTCTCAGTGAGAGCTTTTATATATTCCATAGATACAGAGTCTGCCTAGTTGATTATGTGGATTTAATCTGCAGCTTGTACAACTGGTAGGAAGGTTTTAGGTCTTCTTCTTTAGCCACACTGCCCCTGGGTTTCAATTGTGGTTTTATTTCCACCTCTGCATGTGGATTACCCACTGGGTTTGCTCCTGAGGCTGCCCTGGAGGACTTGGGTTTGTCCCTGTGAGGGCCAGGTGTGGAGGTGGTGCAGCTACTTCAGTCACAGGGGTTCTGGCAGCACCAGGTACTCAGGGGAGTTGGGGGCTAGGGTAGCAGGAAATATAGCACTCTAGAAAGGTATGGCGACCAGTATTGGCCAATATGCTCGAGTATTCTTGCCTGGAGAAACCCCTCCCTGACAGAAAGCCTGGCAGGCCACAGTCTACAGGGTTGCAAAGAGTTGGACACTACTGAAGCGATCCTGCGCACATAGGTGCAAGACTTTTTTGCCTATGGCAGCTCTGCCCCAGTGAGAGTTGAGTGCGAAGGTGGCACAGCTGCTTGGCTTGCAGGGGCTCTGGTGGCGCCAAGTGTGCAGGGACACAGACTGCCTCTGCTGCAGGAGTTAGGCCCTATCAGACTCTTTTTTTTTTTTTTTTCAATTTTATTTTATTTTATTTTATTTATTTATTTATTTTTAAATTTTATTTTATTTTTAAACTTTACATAATTGTATTAGTTTTGCCAAATATCAAAATGAATCCATCACAGGTATACATGTGCTCCCCATCCTGAACCCTCCTCCCTCCTCCCTCCCCACACCATCCCTCTGGGTTGTCCCAGTGCACTAGCCCCAAGCATCCGGTATCGTGCATTGAACCTGGACTGGCATCTCGTTTCATACAGACTCTTTTTTCGAGCCTCTTGTAGCTGGCGATCAGAAGGACTCTTTGGCCAGTCTTTGTCCGTAGCTCCACCCATCCAGGCACTTAGAGGGGTCCTTCTCTATTGTTCCACACGTCAGGCACATAGAGGGGCCCCTCTGACTGAAGTCCTACTCTGTAGTTTGGCGCACCAGTCACTTAAAGGAGCACCCTGGGTGGGGTCCTACTCTGTAGTTCAGTGTGTCAGGCATTTGATGGGCCAGCCTCTCTATTGTTCAGCTGCCAATGCTGGCGAGTGAGGGGAGAGAGGCTTTAGTGATGGCTCCACCCCTTACACGTGACTCAGCAGTATCGCCTTGCTTCCATGGCTGCCCGGCTTTCCTCCACAAGCATTTCCCACTACAGTCTCCTCCCTCACATCCCCTCGATCCGTCTCTCCACCGTCAACAGCAGCCCTCGCCCTGAGATTGCTCCACAACCCCTAAACTCCAGCTCCCAGCTGCTGCACCTTCCAGGGGATCTAGGTCCCTGTCCGGTGTGCGTATGGCTGTGGCAAGGACTGTCTGATTCTCATTCCATTTAGGCTGCCACAGATCAGCTGTTTCACGCTCAGCCTTAAATGTTTCTCCTCTGACTCAGACAATTGCCCCAATGTGGGGATCGGACCCCTGCTTCAGTTTCCCCACCCACCGAGGGCAGGTCCAGTCCTACTAAGACTCCTGTTTCCCCCCCTAGTTCCTTCATCCTACCGAGTTTTGCATGGGTCTATATATTCTTTTCCGCTGGTCAGGTACTCCTGTCTGCTCTCAGCTGGTGTTCTGCATGCACTTCTGTGTCCGAAGGTGTATTCCTGATGTATCCGTGGAGAGAGATGTACTCCACGTCCACCTACTCCTCTGCCATCTTGTTCTCTGTGGTCCACTTTTTGTGTGCCTTAGGTTTTGGGAAAATCCCTTGTTCCATATTACCCAACTATAGAAAGTAATTAAAGTTTGATACTCACCTCCTGTTGAGAAGAGGAACTAAGAAGATAGCATCTTATGAAAGTTGAGATATTTCATATATATTTGTTTAGTAACTAAATATTGTCAGAGGATCTATTCAATAGACTGTCTTTCATTCTAAATGAAATACAGATATTTTTAGCTCTCCTCTAACGTTAGTTGATTGTGATTGTATTAGATTCTTATTACTGCTCTAACACATGACCACAAGCTTAGTGGTTTAAAAAAATAAACACTTATTACTATTTCATTATTATTATTTATAACACATTTATTATCTTTCACTCCCACTGGGCTAAAGTAAGGCTATGTTCCATTTTGGAGACTCTAAAAGAGAATCTGCTTTCTTGCATTTTCCAGACTCTAGAACTTGCCTGCATTCCTTGGCTCATGGACCCTTTCCATTTTTAAAGCCAGTAATGGCCAGTCCAGTTTTTCCCACATCCTATCACTGACATTGACTGTCCCCTCTTTCTCATGTATGAGCACCTTGTGATTACATCAGGCCCATGCAGATAATCCAGGATTATATTCCCATTTTGAGATTCCTAATCACTAAGTCCCTGTGCAAACATGTGCACAGGTTCTGGGACGTGGACATTTGGTGGTGGTAGGGCATTGTACTTTGGCCACCTAATGCAAAAAGCCAACTCATTGGGAAAGACCCTGTTGCTGAGAAAGATTGAGGGAAAGAAGAAATGGGGATGACAGAGTATGAGATGGTTGGATGGCATCACTGACTCATTGGACATGAGTTTGAACAAACTCTGGGAGACAGCGAAAGACAGGGAAGCCTGGCATGCTGCAGTTCACGGGGTCACAGAGAGTCGGAAATGATTGAGTGACTGAACAACAACACAGGCATTATTCTTGTGCCACAAGCTATTGAAGCATAAATCATTTCCCATATTCTTTGTTAAATAATTTCATCCACTTTGTATTAGAAATTAACTCCCCAGGAAGTTCTCAAGATTGGCTAAGATTATTCTAGACAACCCTCCACCACTCCATTGCTTAGTCACGACTTGTCTAATTTCTTGAGGAAAGAGTAATGTGTTTTTGGATGTGAGACACAGAGATGACTACATACATTTGTCGCCTTCCCTTTGCCAATTCTCCATTTTATTTAATTCTGTAGAGACCTGGTATATTGCCCTTGGAAACTGGCCACTCCCTAAAATACTGCCAATTTGGGCTTAGAGAAGAAAGATTATGAGATGGTTGCTTGAAATAGTGTATTACAACACTATTGTGAAGATGTATTACAACATTAGCAGTAAATAATAAGAAAAAGGAAAATTTTTAAAAATCATTTGTGTTGGGGTTTAGTTTAAAATAAGGTTTAACCCTCCCTGCATTGCTCTAGCATGGTGATTCTTCATTTCGGTCATTGTTGCAGTGTTTCCATCCATCTGCAGCACTCTGCTGGTACCAGCTGTTGTGATGTGGCCAGCAGGTGCCCCCGTGTGTTTGAAACGTCCTGTGGCTCCCGAGGAGAATCAGGACTTAACTCATTTACCCTGGCTCCTCCATGCCTTTCTCTGCCAACACAGCTGCAATTCAGCTCCTCCATCTAGAAACCTGGCAGCTGTCCCAGCCTGGTGCTACCTGCCAACACTTTTCTGAAGACCAGCCAGAGGAGGGAGGAACAGGGGGGCAGGGGGCTGAGGAGGGAAGGAAGAGAAGATGCAAATCTAATTGCATTGGCCTGCAGCCGCCTTAGATTTCCATGCTCCCAGAGGTGATGACATACTTGTACTCAGGCCCTCACTGATCTTGCTTTGTAAAAGTCCTATTTAGATGTGGGCACACTTTCCTGAGATTTGAGTTTCTGGAATTACCCTAAGCTTCCTCTTGATTCTGCAATTATAGAGAACGAAGAAGACCCCACTGGCTAGAATAGTGACCTCCCACGCAGAAGAGTGGTGATTTGGTGTTCTTATGTCTCTTTGCTAATATGCTGATCATTAACTTCGCTACCTTCCTCTCATCTCCATAATGAGCTGCAAGAACACTGTTCACCTTTTAAGGATGAGAACCTCTTGTTAATGTCAACTTTTATAGCCTTCCCACTGGATCGTACTGTAGTTGTACTTTAACGGTTGCTTTTTAAAATATGTCACCAAAAACATTTGAGTGCAATAAGTTTTGGATAAATTTGTGTTTTATTAATCACAACAGTCTCTAATAACATTTAAAAACCAGCCAGAACAGAGTCTGCTGCAGTACCGGGTACAAAGTATGTGCTCTTTAAGATTAATGGAAAGAATAAAGGCAGTGTTCGTTGTGAATATGGATTCCTGGGCCCTTGACAAGAACTTGACACCCTAGAGAAAGGGTGGCTCCTAGGAGGGGCCCCACTGGAAGGAAATGGGCCCAGACTTGCCTGGTTTGTGTGTGCATAGGCCAGGTCTGCGAGTAGCCCAATCAGCTCTCTGCAAGGATGGGGATGCCCTTGGGGAGCAGGGAAGGGGGTGGTTGGCAAGATCACAGTTCAGAGCAGGCCCACCCACAGGAAACCACATTGTTGAGATTCCCCCTTTTCATGGTTCGGAATCCTTCAAAACAAATAAAGCTACCCTGTAGGCTTGGACTCCAGTTACACCCTTTTGGTTTATATTACAAATCTTACCAGGAAAAGTGACCTCCACAGCAGCTGGAGCTAAGTGGGAAAAATATCCAAGTAGAAGTGACAGCAGCCAGGGCGGCCAGCTCTAGTCCACAAAGGGACCTCACCAGGGGACAGTGATTGCAGGTTCTCTGTGTTATCCTGCAAACAAGTTGGGAACCAAAGACAGGCTAATGAAGAGAGAACTGGTTAGAAACCAGAATGATGGAATATTTAGAAACCAGTAAGACCCTAATGCTGGGAAAGATTGAGGGGAGAAGAAGGGGTCAACAGAGGATGAGATGGTTGGATGGCATCACCAACTTAAAGGACATGAGTTTGAGCAAGCTCCGAGAGATGGTGAAGGACAGGGAAGCCTGGCATGCATCAGTCCCTAGGGTCGCAAAGAGGCAGACAGGACTTAGCGACTAAACAACAGTACATGGTAAGGGCTTCCCTGGTGACTCAGAGGTAAAGAATCTGCCTGCAATGCAGAAGACCAGGTTTGATCCCTGGGTTGGGAAAATCCCCTGGAGAGTATTCTTGCCTGGAGAATTCCGTGAACAGAGGAGCCTATTGGGCTACAGTCTATGGGGTCACAGAGTCAGATATGACTGAGTGATTAACACTTTCAGTTTCTGGACATGGTGATAATTCCCGTGTATCGAAATGGACAATTAACCTGAGTTCTAAAGAAGCTTCTGAAGCAGCGCTCTCTCACCTCCCACCCTAATGACTAGGCATTAACCCTTTGGATGCTGGATTGAGGGAAGGTTAGGCTTTCAAGGTGGTTGGGATGTAATGCAGAGACTTGATTCAGAGGCAACCTAGCAACTGGTATGAAAGGATTTCCATATTTAACACCTAAAAAGCTGTACCCCTGCATATTGGTCGCTTAAGTCAGTAATCAAAAACTCCCATAAGGGTTTTGAAGCCATGGAGAGAATAGATAGAATCCATAGATATAATAGAAGCCATAGATAGAATAGAAGCCATAGATAGAATCCCATTCCTTCATTTTCTCTCACTGTCCCTATAGTGACTTCAAACCTAGACTCATTCTTCTAAATAAAAACATTTTTTTTCTGAGGTGGAAGGGGAAATTACTCTGTCTTGAGTGTCTGCTATGTTCCAGTCCCTAGGCTTGGAGCTTTTCATCCACGGTTTTACTTTCCCTCACAACCATCACCCAGGTAGGGGTTTTTATTTCCATTTATAGTTGAGGAGCTTGGCACCCAAGGTCACACATCTAGTGAAAAGTTGATCCAAATTCCACCCAAATCAGATTGACTCCTGAGCTGATGCATTTCCTACCCACCACATCACACTACAGTTCTGAAGGTTTTCTTGTAAACTTTTTGGGGATACAGTTCTCCAGGTGGGCATGAGGGCTGTATAGTTTATCAAATAGGTCCATTATATTCTTTTTAACCACCCCCAACCAATTCTTCATATATGACCATATTCATTTTATTTCCATTGACTGACTCAACCAGTAACTCATTAACCAATCTAACCACATTGAAGTTATCTCTTTCAATGCAGTCAAAGCCACATTTAGCTTATTTGGGATATATGCTTACTGTATATAACAAAGCCTTATTTACTTAAACCTCCTTATCCTTATTATCAAAAGCAAGAAACAGTTCAGTTAAAAAACACATACATAGTTATATATGTACAGACCCTCCCCAAAAGATAAAAGTTGCAGTGACTCTGAAAGAATACCTTGGGTTTTCAGCTATAGTATTTTCCACAGAAATTGATTTCATGGACTTGCTAATATGAGCCAGTGCCTCCTGACAGAGATTCCATCTTTTCATGAACGCTTTCCAACCCCCATTACTCCTCAGCCTTTTTATCTTTTACTGTTTGTTGATAAGGCAGTATTATAAATACCTATCAAATACAAAAATTTAAAACATTGCTGGCCTTAGATGGGGATGTATCTTATCTGAACTTCTTATGAGACACAATTCTTTACTCCACCTCAGATTCCTTAAGCTTTCTGAGGTTCAAAAAATATTCCTACTTCTTGCTTCAATGCCTTCTTTTCTTAATGTAATTTTACCTTTTTAATGTATTCTACAATATTTAAGACATTTTGAAAAAGAGGATGAGGAAAAATACAAGGAATACCCATGTATCCTCTGGTCAGCTCAAGAGATAAAACTTTGGAAACACAATTAAATCCATTGTATGCTCCATGGCTTTTTGATAGAGTCTGTTACTGCCTAAGAGGTTATTTCCCAGGGAACCTGGATGCTTGGCTCTGCCCACCTTTGCAAGGTCTAGAAATGGTTTTTGTGTCTCTGGCTTTTGTGTTAAGAGTCAGAGATGACGATGTGATTTTTCCAGGCTGTGGGTTAGCCATGGAATGTCTGGACCTTGGCTGTGACTTTCAGGCACCTTTCCTCTGACCCTGTTGTCAGATGGAGGTGCCCACAGCTTTCTATGACCACCTCTTCCTGAGTGTACAGTGAGAGGGCCCAGAGCCCTTGCCCACAGCTCTGCATTATGGGTGGCCAGAAAGGCCAAGGTAACTGATTAAGCTCCCTGAACTTGAGGTAGACAATGAGGTGGACTTGACTCATTGAAGAGGAGGGGGTGTCACTGCCTCTGAAACCTCAGCACTATAGTGACAACTCTGTGACAGCAGGATGGCATTGGTTTGGGCTGGCACCGAGGATGGGGCAGGTCCAGCTGCCCCTCCATGTGGTGTCTTCTCTCTTGGCCATGGGGCTGTCCTGGCTGGAAAGCCCTGGACCAGTGCTTTCTCAGAACTTCACCATTTTTAGTGAAGAGTGAACGCAGAATATTGACTGTCTTTTATATTATTCTGTGGACATTAGTCTTAGGTAAATGCTTTAAGGCCCAGTGGTCTTAAAAATAAAGAATACATAAAGCTTGAGGAGTCATTTGCCTGTTGCTCTTGTATATTGCAGACAAATGAACACGTTCCCATGTACTTATTTATGTTGCAGACCAGTCATTTTTCCTTACACAGGAATCTTATTAAAACAATAAATCAATGTTAACCTGGGTTTTAAATTGGCCCAATATGTTTGGAGAATTTGCTGGTTTAATTCTCCTATTTTTCATTTTCAGTTAACTAATTTACTTTTCCCAGCTGGGATGCCACAGCCTTAAGATGTGGGTTTATCTTGAAACCAGCTAGTCCCAACATATTGCTACCAGAACAAGAGAAGAAAAGCCAACATTTTGTCTTGTAATGAAACAGCAGAGAAGCTCAGGTCCAGAAGCCACCCACCCATCCTGAGCACTGCCAAGTACCAAGCCTGGACCCTGGGAAGTGGCACCAACTGCCTGCAAATTCTCTTGTATATTCTGTTCTGCATTTTCTCCACATCTCCTTGGCCTGAAAACCTCCAGTACATCTCTGTTATGGACTGAATGTTTCTGTCTTGCTCCAAATTCATAGGTTGAAGCCCTAACATGATTGTATTTGGAAATAATTTATGTAAGTAATTAAAGTTAAATGAGGTCATAAGATCCAATAGGATTAATGTCCTTGTAAAAATATATACCATCATAGAACACTCTCCCTAGTTCTCCCACCCAACCTACACATCCCTCCCCACCATGCACACACATCCCCACCCCCTACAGGCAAGAAGAGACCATACAGGCATCCGTCCAGTGAGATGGGGCCACCTACAAGCCAAGAAAAGAAGCCTCAGAATGAAACTTACTTTGCTGGCACCTTGATCTTGGACTTTCAGCCTCCAAAACTGTGAGAAAATAAATCTCTGTTTCTTAGGCCTTGTGGTCTATGGTATTTTGTTATGGTAGCCCAAGCAGACAGAGACAAACTGATGGAGACAGTCTCCTGGCAGTGTTTTCCCAGGAACACTGTGATGATTGCTGGTGCCCCCATTTTCCCAAAGCACTTGGGGTCCCAGCAAGATCTCAGCTGGCACCTTTAAGGGTGCTGCACCACCGCAGCTTGGGTAGGTTGCAACACAGCACAAGGTCACAGAGTATGATTGGGGACCAGATACCAAGGGAAACCTTTCCAGCCACCAACCCCCAGAGAAATATGTGCATGTGAGCATGTACCTGTTGAAGAGGGGTGACTCTGTCAATGGGCCAGAATAGATGTGGCCTTAAGCCCAGAATGGACATGCACCCTGAAAAGAGCTACTGGGTGTGCGTATCAGCCGTAAGAAAACGGTGGCTCAGCAAGTGCTGTCTTTTTGGGAAAATTAGCACTGTGTAGTGTAATGGAAATGTCATTGGCTTTGGAGTCAGTCAAAACTGATTCAAATTCCAGCTTTTTACTGCACTAATCAAAATAGTATAAGCAAGGGCTCCACTGGTCACATAACTGAAAAGTCTAGGGAGATGTTCGGCTTTCAGATATAGTAACATCCAAGCACTCAAAGATGTCATTGGAAATCTGTCTCTGTCTCTCTTTCTGCTCTGATTATCTTTCTGCTGGCCTCACTCTAAGGAGAATCTTCCTCAGCAACTCTAGAATTGTATGATCCTTAGCACAAGGATGGGTGGAAGACAGAGAATGTCTTTGCCAAGGGGTTCAACAAGTCTGGGTGAGGTTGCTGATTGGCTGGTTCTGAGTCACATGTACACCCCTGGGGTTGGTCCTATTTGAACCCAGGAGAGACAGTGTTGTTGCTTAAGAAGGAGGAAGGGAGGGCCAAATTAGCATTTGTCCACATAGACACTGAAGGGCTCTATGACTCCAGGCAAGTTATTGAACCTCTCTGATCCTTGAGTTTCCCCATTTAGAATGTCTGTACTAGTACCTACCACCAGCCAACTGATGAATACTGAAGAGTGCTTCTAGCATAGCTCCAGGCACAGAATGTAGGTGTAACAACTGTTAACTCCCTTCTTCCTCCCTTTCCCCGCCCCTGGCCCTCTCCTGAAAACCTGAGGGAAGTCCATGGAACATCTGAGGATATTGAAGGTGTCATGCTGTTTCCAGCTGAGTCTCCTGTGCCAGGGGTTGGTTCTAGTTGGTGATGGTGGCCTTGGGGACACAGTGAGACTCTGAGGATTCCCTAGTTGGGTTCTGCCCTGGGACATCCAGGTAAGCTGGTGGAGCCTTCCGAAAGACAACTGATGTCTGCAGTTTCCTGGACTGGAGAGGTCAGAGGAGCCAGCAGATCACTTCCTGGTTCTCTCTAGAAACCAAGCATCCCACTATAAACATTACTTTTCCAAATAAATTAGGTCCTGGATGAGATATACAGTCCCTCTCAGACCCGTGGGGATTCTCTCACCCAAATAACCACTCACTACTTGAATTGATCTTTGTGAACTCTAAAGAATCCTAATGTAAATTTACCTGTCAACAGTACATGAACTGTGAACTTCCAGATGTTTAAGCTGGATTTAGAAAAGGCAGAGGAACCAGAGACCAAACTGCCAACATCCGTTGAATCATCAAACAAGTAAGAGAATACCGGAAAAACATCAACTTCTGCTTTATTGATTACACCAAAGCCTTTGATTGTGTAGATCACAACAAACTGTGGAAAATTCTTAAAGAGATGGGAATACCAGACCACCTTCCCTGCCTCATGAGAAATCTGTATGTAGGTCAGGAAGCAACAGTTAGAACTGGACATGGGACAACAGACTGGTTCCAAATAAGAAAAGGAGCACATCAAGGCTGTATATGGTCACTCTGCTTCTTTAAATTATATGCAGAGTACATCATGTGAAATGCTGGACTGGGTGAAGCACAAGCTGGAATCAAGATTGCCGGGAGAAATATCAATAACCTCAGATATGCAGATGACACCACCCTTACAGCAGAAAGTGAAGAAGAACTAAAGAGCCTCTTGATGAAAGTGAAAGAGGAGAGTGGAAAAAGTTGGCTTAAAACTCAACATTCAGAAAATGAAGATCATAGCATCTGGTTCCATCACTTCAAGGCAAATAGATGAGGAAACAATGGAAACAGAGACAGACTTTGTTTGGGGGGCTCCAAAATCACTGCAGATGGTGACTATAGCCATGAAATTAGAAGACACTTGCTCCTTGGAAGAAAAGCTATGACCAACCCAAACAGCATATTAAAAAACTGAGACATTACTTTGCCAACAAAGGTCCGCCTAGTCAAAGCTGTGGTTTTTCCAGTAGTCATATACGAATGTGAGAGTTGGACTATAAAGAAAGCTGAGCACCAAAGAATTGATGCTTTTGAACTGTGGTGTTGGAGAAAACTCTTGAGAGTCCCTTGGACTTCAAGGAGATCAAACCAGTCAATCCTAAAGGAAATCAGTCCTGAATATTCCTTGGAAAGACTGATGCTGAAGCTTAAACTCCAATACTTTGGCCACCTGATGCGAAGAACTGACTCATTAGAAAAGACCCTGATGCTGGGAAAGACTGAAGGCAGGAGGAGAAGGGGACGAAAGAGGAGGGGATGGTTGGGTGGCATCACCAACTTGATGGACATGAGTTTAAGCAAGCTCCAGGAGATGGTGAAGGACAGGGAAACCTGGCATGCTGCAGTCCATGGGGTTGCAAAGAGTCAGACACGACTGAGCAACTGAACTGAAGATACCTAAAAGAACCTACTGCATCACGCTAGAATCAGGTACCTGTTGAACTGGCAGCAGGATAGAAACTGCCAAATTCGTCCTTCCCACTTCTTCTACTTCTTCCCTAACCATCCTCACAACACTTCCTTATCCTTTTATCAAAGGTTAAAAGAGTCCTGGCACTTGTCCCCTCCAGTGGGTCAGACTGAGGCACGAGACTGTCTGCCAACACACTCATGCCCACTGGAAGGAGGTCTGGCATCTCAGTGGCCCCCCCTTTCCCCTGACTCTGCAGTTTTAAATGTCACTCACAGATTCAGAGGAAATCAAACTAAAAAAAGAACCATCATTTAATGGATTTCTTTCAAGTTTTGTTACCTAGTTTCCTTGGATCCACCTTAATTTATCCTGGGACCTTGGCCCAGGATCTCATTTTCATAGCTGCTGCAGAGGAAAACAAGATAATCTCTCCCTATATCTCCACGAAGCTTCAACAATACCTTTCCTGGTCCTGGCAAGACCATGTGACCATAAATGAGGTAAGTGAAAAGAAGTGAAAGTGTTAGTCACTCAGTCATGTCTGACTCTTTGTGACCCTAAGGACTGTACCCTGCCAGGTTCCTCTGGCCATGGAATTCTTCAGGCAAGAACACTGGAGTAGGTTGCCATTCCCTTCTCCAGGGGATCTTTCTGACCCAAGGATGGAGCCTGGGTCTCCTGCATTGGCAGGCAGATTCTTTACAGTTTGAGCTACCAGGGAAGCCAACTTTAGGTGGTGTAGTAATAACAAGTCTCGTTTTAATTACATAAATGTCTATTTTATTTATCCTATTCTAAATAACCATCCATATATAAATGAGGTAACATATATTTAAATGTTATGAACACTTTGATGGAGAAGGTCTACATAATCTGAAGGCAGCATTATTATCAATGGCAGTGAGAGTGGTCATTGTCTCCTTGGGCAGTCAGTGGCTCAGTTAGAGCACAGCAGATTCAGGGGCGATGGAGAATGATTCTGGTAATAACTTGGGGGTAGGGAACAAGTTCCAGCTTCAGAATGGAAGAATGTGCTAGAAAACTGTTTCAGGGTGAGTACTTAAGAGGTGTTGGTACAGTCACCTCCTTCAGAGATAGTGATTTATGGGTAAAATTGCAGAACTGGTGTGATTCCCAAAGATCCTAGAGTAAATGGAGACAAATAATGTTATCATAAAGACAGACTCAGTGACTTCCCTGGTGATCCAGGGGTTAAGACTTGGCCTGCCAATGCAAGGGGGCGCAGGTTTGATTTCTGGTCAGGGAGTTAAGATCCCACATGCCTCTTGGCCAAAAAAAACAAAACATAAAACAGAAGCAATATTGTAACAAACTCGGTAAAGACTTTAAAATTAAAAAAATAAATAAAGAGAGGCTCATGTCAATGGACCCCATTTGACCCCTTCAAGGGGTCCTGACAGTTTCCAATTTGTGTAATTTGGATCTTTCATTTAGAAATCCATTTCCTGAGGATGTTTTTATTTTGTATAGTATGTGTGGGATTGCTAATCCGTAAAGAGCATCTTTTGAGGGACTGAAGAAAGGCCCTTCTGCATGCTGTTAGCAGGAATGTGAAATGGGAAAACTAGAGTTTGGAAAGCTTTTGGGAATATCTAGCCAAGTTAAAAATGCAAAAATCCTATGACATGGCAATTCCATTTTAGGAGTAGATCCTGTGCATGTACAAACGTATATGCACAAATGGCTATGTGTACATCCTACCTGGTGATGAGTTCAGCCTCAGGCCTCTTCAGCAGAGCACTGGCGAAATAACCTGTGGCAGAGCCTTCACAGGACACCGTGCAGATATTAAGAAGACTGAGATACATCCTATGTGAAGATCACACAGTATGTCAGCTGGGAAAAAACCAAGGGACACAACAGTGTGCATAATATGCTTTCATTTATGTCCAAAATTGATTTGTATGTGTGTGCCGAAGAAATTATTAGAAGCATATACCAGAAATTATTAGCAGGTGTGGAAAGACAGGAGAGCTGGACTGAGACGCTTACTTTTCATCAGTTCATCTCATACTATGTGAATCTTATTTGACCCTGTTCATGCACTTCTTTCTCAACTAGGGAAAACATTAGAAATCAAACAAATAGGCCCTTTTCCAAGGGAACTCCCATTTCCAAGGCAATACAGCTGCCAGGAATGAACAACACTGGTTCTGTAAAAGAGAGAAACTTTTATGAGTCCAGCTAGCTCATCACATTTTAAAGACCAGCCATGTCCATTCATTGGAAAAGATCCTGATGCTGGGAAAGACTGAGGGCAGGAGGAGAAGAGGGAGACAGAGGATGAGATGGTTGAATGGTATCATCAACTCAATGGACACGAGTTTGCATGAACTCCAAGAGATAGTGAAGGACAGGGAAGCCTGGCGTGCTGCAGTTCATGGGGTCACTAAGAGTCGGACACAACTGAGTGAGCTACAACCAATGTCCACTGATAGAACAGACATTGAACTTGGGGTTCTATTAGAATTTGAAGGAAGACTCATGGAGACATTTCCCCTTCATGCTCTTGTTGATATGTGCTGTTAGCCATCTTGCCCCGCCTGTCTCCCTGTGTGGTCCTGCTACTGTAGAGGGTGTCCAGATATGTGGGCCCAAGGGTGTGAGTGGCTGCTCAGAAGGTGGCAGGAACCAGAGCACAGCCTCAATTCTGGAACCTCCTAAGTGTGAGAAATTGAAGTGGGCTCATGGTGCTTCCAATGTATAACAGTCACTTGAGTCATATGTACTTTCATTTAATAATTTATTAATTTATGTGCCTAAGCTTAAAGAAAGCCTAAGAAACTCAAGAAAGCTTAAGAAAGTACTATGCTTTTTTTTTTCTTACTGCTTTATTTATTTATGTTTATTATTTATGTACTGTAGTCTACCAGGCTCCTTTGTCCTTAGAATTCTCCAGGCAAGAATACTGGAGTAGGTAGCCATTCCCTTCTCTAGCTGATCTTCCCTATCCAGAGATTGAACCTGGGTGTCCCACAATGCAGGCAGATTCTTTACTATCTGAGCCCCCAGGGAAGCTTTATTATTTGATGATTTATTATTAGTGAATCCTTACATATCCTTTTATCTTATATAGCAATAAATCCAAATGTGAGAAATTTAAATAAGACATGTTTATCTGATTGGTAAAGCTTTAAATTTGAGGAGAAGTTACTCAGTTTTCCTGGGTCTCTCCTGTTTATACACGTAATTAAACTTTTGGTTGATTTTCTCCTGCTAATCTGTGTATGTCATTTTAATCTTAGGCTAGCCAGAAGAACCTAGATGGGTAGAAGAAATTTCTTCCTCCCTGACAGCTGGCAACAGGACATGATGCAACTTTACTGGCTGGACACTCCTCGCCCCAAAGCTGTTGCAGTTAAGAGACCCTGGGACAACCTGAAAAAAGCCAGCAGGAGGTGAGAATCCTTACTATATATATCAGGCTGTCTGCAGAGCCTATTGAAAAGAGTTTTTCTCTTTTCTAAAAAAATTTGATTTAGCAGAAAAATTTATATCTATATTGATATTTTTAGAGCTACTTTCTTAAGACTTGGTGACTCAGTTTCAAGTTTGTCAGAGTGCTCTTAATTTGTGGATCTGTTTCCTCCCAGAGATGGTCTCTGTTTCTCTTTGTCTCTGTCTTTTGTGTCACTTGTCATAAGGAGGAAAACCATTGGTCTGATTAGGTTTTCCTTTCATCTTGTTCAGTGTTGTAAGAGCTTGGCTTGTTGGTTGATGAGAAAACTCTCTCTAATTTCTGTCATCCTGAAGGTACCCAAAGTAGTGTGCACTTGGAAACCAAACGGATAGACTGGGATTCTAAGCATCTCTTTATCAGCTCTCAGAAGAGTTTGTCATAAGAGGTCCCAGTCCCTATGGGGTCTTTGTCATATCAATATTTATTGTTTTGTTAATGATGCAATAAAGGTATTTGTTTTATCAGGCTATTTTGGGGAGTGGCCTTTCTGGATCTGGTGAGGGCTGCATCATTTGCACTCTCTTGTAGGAATGCCTCGCGTATCTTCTTGGTTTGAGTCACTATTAAGCTCACTCATCAATGGCCAGGTGATGTATCTTTTGAATTAGGAAAAAATTGCATTGCAATTGGATATTCAACCACAACATTTTTTGTCATTTGAAGACAGTTATTGTTTTAATCTAATTCTTTTACAAAAACGCTTCATCTTCAAGATTTGTAGAAAGGACTTTTTGGCAAATATAGGTTTCTGATAATGTTCAGATTGTATCACTGAACTGGATAAGAAATAACAGAACTTAATGGGAAACCTGATGGCTTCATAAAACTGCTAAGAGAAGATCAGGTTCAACAAGAATTAGTTACATAGAACTTAATGAACTGATGAATATGATTATAAATTTTATAACATTTTGTCTGAAATATTGCTATCTTTTAAAAATCTTTGTTTTCTAGATATAAGGAAACTTTTCCTCTTCTACTTTTCCTCTTCTACTATGATTTACAACAATTTGTTTAACTATACCTTTGTAAGCAGAACTGAAACATTTTTTCCCTATATAATCCCTCCAGAATTTAGAAACTCTTAGTTAAGTACTCTTATTTTCATGCCAATATAGTTATTTGCATACATTTACTAAGAATCTGTTCTCAGTGTAACAGGACACAATTGGAAACATTGATTATAAACATTACCATGGCTTTGACAGGAATGTCATATTTGAGAATATATACATAATCAGATATGACCAAATGGCCTTATGGAACTAGATTGACTTTATGGAACCATAAAGCCCCTTGGAAAAAGAGCATGGTGTCTTGCAGGCAAGCCTGATGGCAAGTTCTTGGCTTGGTTTCCTGGCCTTGAGAGGCATTTAAAAAGTTCAATCTGGAAATTCCATATGAAAAATTCCAGTAAAGCAGATTCAAAAGAGCTTATTTGGTCAATTGCTATTCTTGCTGGACTTATGTAAATAATCAAGCAAAGTTTAATGAGACTAAACTTATTTTGCAAGTAAATTAGTCTTAATTTGTCTTTGGTAGAAATGAGGGTGATTCTAAAGAGAAAAAAAAAATTGCTTCAGCAGAAACTTAATATACAGTTGTGGATGTTGTTGCTGCTGTTGTTCAGTCGCTCAGTCGTGTCCAACTGACTCTTTGCGACCCCATGGACTGCAGCATGCCAGGCCTCCCTGTCCTTCACCATCTCCCGGAGCCTGCTCAAACTCATGTCCATTGAGTGAGTGATGCCATCCAACTATCTCATCCTTTGTTGTCCCCTTCTCCCACTGCCTTCAATCTTTCCCAGCATCGGGGTCTTTTCTAATGAATCAGCTCTTCACATCAGGTGGGCCAAAGTATTAGCGTTTCAGCTTCAGCATCAGTCCTTCCAATGAATATTCAGGACTGATTTCCTTTAGGATGGACCGATTTGATCTCCTTGCAGTTACAGAAATTAGATTGTAAAAAAAAGTTTGGGAGTACAAGTGTTAGCAAAAGTGAGAGAGAAGTAGCAGTGGTGGGTATAAATTGCCTCAATTCTTTTAGAAGATGGTTTGACAGTATCTGTTCAAAGAAATATATGCATAGTCCCTGACACAGCAATTCCTTGTCTAGGATTCCTTTTGCAGAAACACTTCCAGATGTGCACAAAGATTATTGTACAAGAATTTTATTCAATGCTGTTCCTATTTAGGAAGACTGGAAACAACCCAAATGCATGCCAATAGCATTAAACACTCATGATACTTCTGTACAATGGGACATGATGGTGGCATAAAGAGAAGCTGCTCTGCATGTATTGATATGGAATGATGTCCATGATTGAGAGCCAAGTTTTTTGAAAAAAGTAAAAGTGAAAAGGCATTATGTATGTTCTTATTTCAATTTATAAATACTCTAAAGATCTGTAATAGTATGCACTAAAAAATAATATTTGGACAAGTATAAACCAAGCAGTGTTTATCTCTGGGGTTTATAGGGACTTCTACTATTTTATGGCATACACTTTGTAATTTTTATTACAGTCATGTGTTACTTTTATTATCAGAGATAACAATAATGGTTTTTAAAATAAGCAAAAAATATTGATCAGAAAAAAATAGTGCACACTCATTCTTAAAGGCAACTAATACCAGGAAGCTTTTGATTTTTACTCTTAAAAGTTAGTCTGTTCCTCTGATCAAGTTTGCACACCAGTGACTAAGTTTGGAGAAAAGAACTTTCTTTACTGCTTCCAATTATATTCTAATTTGTTGTGGAATGCCACTGTCCATTATCACTTACACTCTTGTTTGGCTGGTCCAGGGTCCTGAAAAGGACTGAGTTGGTGACTCATTCCAGCAGTCCCACTTAGTGAGGAACTGTAGGCTAGGGTGAAATAACTTACTCACTGCAGACTTAAACAAGCAGCAAGACTCGAGTCTCCTGACAGCTATTCTAGTCAGAACAAACCCTACTTTGCTCTTTCCATGGCTTTATAATGAAAGTTGTTCAAATGGAGATTTATCTCTTTATTTTGGTGGAATGTCTCAGGAGTTTGATTTGAAAGATGAAATGCATAGTTGCCTTTCAGCTCATGTACAGTCTGGCAAGTCTTCTCATTAGCATTTTCGGCTCAGTCTTTGCCCATCCAGCCCTGGCTTCCTTCCTGGAATGAGTCGTGGCTTGAGCTCCAGGGGCTGCCTGAGCCTCCTGCCTCTCAGTGCTGCTGCCAGCCCCGCCAGCATGGCCTGAATCACACAGCCATCACTGCCGACGCACTTCAGTCTCCAGCCTAGGAGATGAGACCTGATTGGCTCTTAGAGAATAGGATGCCAGTTTCTTTCCTGAAGAAACAACAGACTCTGTCTCCTGGAACTGAGCTGTAACATCAGAGCTGTGAGGTGAGGGCCTGGGCATTTGTTAGAGGTCAGGAGCTTAAGGCCTTGAGTAGTGAACTGAAGGGCTCCACACTTTGGGTCCCTTTCCAGTCTCTGGTTTATGAATGTCATCAATTCAAAGAATAAGCAAGACAGACACAACACAATAAAAAAGGAAGTGCCCTGAAATTGTCAGTTCATTATGAAAGGTCTCTGTATTAGAGATGTCCTCAAATTGGACAACATCCTAAAATTCATATATTTCCAATAACAAGCTGTAAAACTAAAATAAAATGCTAAAAGATTAATACTAAAAACTCATTTTTATCAATCATGGTAGAGCAAAGAATGAATTTGCTTTCTAGGCTTTCATCAGAAAATAACATTTTAAAAGACTTAAAAAAAATTTTTTTTTGATGCAGACTATTTTTTAAAGTCTTTATTGAATTTGTTACAATACTGTATCTGTTTTATGTTTTGCTTTTTGGCCGAGAGGCATGTGTGATTTTAACTCCCTGGCCGGGGACTGAACCTGCATCCTCTGCACTAGAAGTTGAAGTCTTAACCACTGGATCACCATAGAAGACTCAAAGATTGTTGATCTATAAAAGGTACTCAAACAGCAGGCAACCAAAATGGGGAACTAGAGAGGTATGTCAGACTGTTAATGAATATATGATGTTGTTTATATGAATGTTGTAATGTCTGTGGTATTGTTCACAATCTAAATCTAAATCTAAAATTGGTATTTTAGATTTCTGATTTTCTTTTATTTCTTTTCCACTCTAAATAAACATTCATTTGGTAGCAATTTCATGCTCTTTTTCTTAAAGAGAGACTCCTAAATTGCATACACATCATTCCCCCACAAAATATGGACCAACTTCTGTAGGTGTTCTTGCTGATACGCAGCTGCATATGTGTGTCCAGCACTGGCAAGGCATCTCCAACACTGTTATCATCTACAAGATCATTCTCGCCTTAGCAAGTGTGTATTGCTTCTTACCCTGGAAGAGCAGTCACATCTATTACCTTGGATATAGTGTAGAGACTATGGATGACTTAAAGCATCTCTTAGTTACTTAAACTCTCTGTGCCTTAGTTTTCTCATCTGTAAAATGAGGATAATCCTAACGTCTACTTTGTAGGATCACTGTGAGGGGTAAATGAATTAATATCTGTAACTTGCTTAGAACTGTAAGAGCTGGCTGTGATTTTATTTTCTTCTTTGCCCATATATGTGCACTTCACAATATGCAGTAGCACAAGACCTCAGACTTTCTTCAGCTTTTTCTCCCTCCTCCCCTCAGTATCAGAAGTTTGGAGGAGAGATGAGAGATTCGTAGTGGAAGGACTCATATGAAAGGCAGCAAAATCTTCTTCAAACAGGAAATCAACAGATAAGGTAAAAATTCATATCCAGAAATCACAATGGAAGCATATTATCTAGAAAAGTGTACTTATGGAGACAAATTCTAGAAGAAATGGCTGAAAGATTTGAAAGTTGTGGCCTCTGAAGAGGTAAGAACGGACAGAGCGGGAAATTACTGTTTTTTTCATCATAAGTTTTGACTCTTTTAAATATGTACATATGTAACTTTGCTTTTTAAATTTTAAATATTTTTAAGATGTTACAAATATTTGACTAAAAATATCCTTTCAAAGCATTATTTTGATTGGAAGAACTAGGTTTTTTTCTGCTGATGTGATAACAATGCTCTTGGTTCCTCTTTGTAGTTATTTTAATAAGAAAAATTAATAAGCAGCAAATTGCAACAAAAAGGAAGAGGGTTTGTTTAGGTAAATCACAAGTAAGCTTTCCCTTGTGGAAGCCTTTGCTTAATTGGGCTGCAGCTGGTGCTAATTTATCCCCTTCACTGTATCTCATTTTGGTCTTGCATGCGTATTTGCCTGTGTTTATGTTTTAAGCTTCACATAATTTGAGGCTTTCATTTGATGGCATGAATTCGGATACAGCTGGGAACTGCTCATGAGAAGCTTATCCTAAAGTAGAATTTACTTTTTTGTTATGGCTGTTTTGAGGTATACCTGGCAGCCACTGATTGTCATTGGAGTGCAGCTGGGATGAACTAGGTTGGGGGTTTCTACGTGATCATATTTGATCTTATTTTTCCTTTCTATTATTTTCTCAGTGCCTACCCTCCCACTCCTCAATTTGGTATTCAAGCAGGCAAGAAGCTCTGATTGGCTGGTTACTAGGTACACTGGTTCATTGGGCATGACAATCAATGCCCGAGCCTCAGTCTAGAAAAGGTAGCATCCTGGGCACAACATGGACAAGGAATTGGCTTCTTTAGTTTGAAAGATGGAGAATAACATCTGGGCAGATTTCTCTTGTGCCTGGGAGTGTTTCTGCTGGGTCTGCTGGACACAAATTGCATTTCATTATCATCTAACAAGTGGCATCTGTCATGGTCCCATCTCTCCTTGGCTCACAGGAAGGATCAGTGAACAGAACATATTGTTGTTGATTTTGTTCAATCTAGGTACAAGAGGAAGATTTCATTTTATTACTGAATGGCAAGTCATGCTTGCAGCCAAAATTAATCACTTGCTGAAGAGTCTTACTGTTCTTTTTTCCCTGTTTAGATTTTACAGAGGCAATACCTGACTTAAAAGGGAGAAAAGGTAATCAGAGCCCAACTGCCAACTGTTTTGTAAGGCAAAACGGGATTTTGAGTTTGAGACATAGTAAATCATATCACAAGATACTACAGGCTAAGTTACTCTCTCTATAAGAGATTCATCAATGAAGCATTGAAAGTAACCGTTGAACTCTGAAAACATGCCAAATGAAATAAACCTGACACAAAAAGACAACTATGATTCCACTTATATGAGGGACCGAAAGTAGTCAAATTCATAGAGGCGAAAATACATGGTTACCAAGGATGGGGGAGGAGGGAATGAGGAGTTATTGTTTATTGGGTCACAGTTTCTGTTCAGGATGTTGAAAACTTCTGGAAATGGATGGTGGTAATGGTTGCACATCATTGTGAATGTGCCTAATGTCACCAAATTATGCACCTAAAAGTGGTTAAAATGGTAAGTTTAATGTATATTTTACCACAATAACAAAAATATAAAAAAAAAAAGCAATGTTCCCTGTGTGACGCTGGTTCAATCCCAATTATATAAATAGGCACATTATGCAATTTTGTAAAACTCAGAGATATTTACAGCTACACTCCCCAGTCATCCTTTGACCTTTTCCCCATATTGTTCTTCAAGAAGGGAAATAGAGGAAAAGGAAATTTAACCTTATAAACACGGCTGATTTGGGGACTAATCCATAGTCCTCTTGTAACATGGGGTTTATCACAGTCTAATCAATATTTAAGTGCCGAGATTACCAGTAGATTTCAAATTTTCCTCATCCTACTCCTCCTTCATGGGTGAGGAGATGATGTTTTGGATAAGCGGTAGCTCTTGCCATCATCGCTACTCTCCTCTGAGGGCGACCAGTCTCCCCAACAGCTGCAGAAAGAATTTCCACAATAGCTCAGTCAAAGGGGAGCGGTGGGAATTCTGTGGGATTAGAGTGGAATTTGGAGCTCTGGCACGGAGGCTGGGAGGCTGCAGATGGACACTGAAGCTATTTGTTAATGTAATGTTTCCAAAGCACAGCTAACGCTTGCCTGTGTCTCCTTATCTCTGAGCCATCTCCTTCCTGTCGTGCTAATAGGCAGGAACTGCTAGAAGCGTCCCTTGTCCCTCACATATCAGAAGGCAGTATACTCGGATGCCTGCTGGGAAGCAGTCGGGCAGTCACTGAAGTGAGGACAGCTCACATGCTCAGCTTGAGAAGTCCTCTGCTCCCTCAAAACTGTACATTTGCTCTGTGATGATGACCATCAGAAGAGAAGCAGTCAGATCAATACATTTTACACTTTCCTTCCCTTCCCTTCAGTTCAGTTCAGTTCAGTCGCTCAGTCATGTCCGACTCTTTGGGACCCCATGAGTCGCAGCACACCAGGCCTCCCCGTCCATCACCATCTCCCAGAGTTCACTCAAACTCATGTCCGTCGAGTCAGTGATGCCATCCAGCCATCTCATCCTCTGTCGTCCCCTTCTCCTCCTGCCCCCAATCCCTCCCAGCATCAGAGTCTTTTCCAATGAGTCAACTCTTTGTGTGAGGTGGCCAAAGTACTGGAGTTTCAGCTTTAGTATCATTCCTTCCAAAGAAATCCCAGGGCTGATCTCCTTCAGAATGGACTGGTTGGATCTCCTTGCAGCCCAAGGGACTCTCAACAGTCTTCTCCAACACCACAGTTCAAAAGCATCAGTTCTTCGGCACTCAGCCTTCTTCACAGTCCAACTCTCACATCCATACATGACCACTGGAAAAACCATAGCCTTGACTAGACGGACCTGTGTTGGCAAAGCAATGTCTCTGCTTTTGAATATGCTATCTAGGTTGATCATAACTTTCCTTCCAAGGAGTAAGCATCTTTTAATTTCATGGCTGCAGTCACCATCTGCAGTGATTTTGGAGCCCAAAAAAATAAAATCTGACACTGCTTCCACTGTTTCCCCATCTATTTCCCATGAAGTGATGGGACTAGATGCCATGCTCTTAGTTTTCTGAATGTTGAACTTTAAGCCAACTTTTTCACTCTCCTCTATGCCTGTCACCCAGAAGAATTTATTGTTCCATTTCTTTTTGAGGTTCTATGACGTTAATATGTCAAACTTAATGGAGAGGAAATACTATGTCTTTTTATATCCAGAGAAAGCACAATCGTGGTACTTTTAGCCCAGTGTCCGGTCACGCTAGGTGTCATGTTGCAGAAACCATAGCCAATACTATTCATTTTCCTGCATGTATATAAATATCTTGCTCTAGGGGATGAGGTAAATGCATCAACCTATTCATAGATCATTCTAAATAAATAAGAGAGCATTGCAGGGGGAGAAGGGTAGGGAAATCTTAAAACTTGGAAGTGTATTAACTATGTGTGTGTGTGTGTGTGTGTGCTCAGTTGATCAGTTGTGTTCAATTCTTTGCAACCCCATGGACTGTAGCCCACCAGGCTACTCTGTCCACAGAATTTCCCAGGCAAGAATACTGGAGTGGATTGCCATTTCCTATCCAGGGTATCTTTCCAACAACCCAGGGATCGAACCCTCATCTCTTGCATCTCCTGCATTGGCAGGTGGATTCTTTACCACTAGCGCTGCCTGGGAAGCCTGTAGTAACTACATTGTTTTCTAAAATAACTATCATAGAGATCATTGTTGAGCAAGAATTTTTAATGATTGATAAAGCTTAAAAAATTTGAAGAAAATACAATTATTTTCTTATATTAAGGGGAAAAAAATAGCCAAAACTTGGAAACAAAGAAAAAGGTAACTGCATATCCTTTCTATATCACACTGGAGCAATGTCCAATGGGCCAACTAAGGAATACCTAGTGCTCTAGGGTATGATATGTACTTTTATTGGATATTATTTACTACTGATTGTATATGTTAACCTGTAGAAAATGTAAGCAATGAAAATTATTCTTGTCCAATAGCAATACAAATGAATTTGCTCACAGAGAAATTGTTTCTGCCTGGTAAAAAAGATCACAACCTAAAGGTCTAAGTTTTGCCCTGTATGATATAACAAATTTGTGTAATTTAGACATTTATTAAAGTATGGTTTTTTAAGTGACTATAGATAATCTTGGAGAAGGCACTGGCAACCCACTCCAGTACTCTTGCCTGGAAAATCCCATGGGCTGGTAGGCTGCAGTCCATGGGGTCACTAAGAGTCGGTCACGACTAAGTGACTTCACTCTCACTTTTCACTTTCATGCATTGGAGAAGGAAACGGCAACCCACTCCAGTGTTCTTGCCTGGAGAATCCCAGGGACGGTGGAGCCTGGTGGGCTGCAGTCTATGGGGTCTCACAGAGTCGGACACGACTGAAGCGACTTAGCAGCAGCAACATAGATAACCTGTTTTTCCTATATTCCTTGGAACCAGTTTTGATCTTTCATGAATGAGATAAACAGACCTTTAGTGCATACTCACTTTAATTTTGTACAGCAGTTATGTTTGTACCCTTGTGAAAATTATACTTTGACACTAGTGTACTCCTCAAGGCCTAAGAAGGCAAGTAACTGACAGTCACTGATAATGCTGGTTAGAAGCCAGTGTTCTCAAACACAAAAAGTGAGTTCACATGAAACATCAATGTTGTTTGTTTTTCACGATGCCCAAAGTCCAAATGGGTTTTGAATTGTCAGCAACCTGCCTCAGCACTGAACTGAGACATTCCAAATTCACTATCAGAGTGGTCAAGTGGGCTGGAGAGGGGGCAATGAAGTGAAAAGACCACTCGGTCCAGAATTACTAAGTTATCCAGAATGGAAAGGGTCAATTTGCAACCTAAAAGTTATAAACACAAATCCAAAAAGGTATCAGCTATGTGTATAATCTCAAAGACTGGATTCCTATTAATAATTCAACCTCAAATATGACAGAAAGGAAGTTTTTATACTTAAACTGGGAGCAGGAAATGATCAATACGCCTTCCTTCTTAAAGGATCATAATGAGGTTCATGAGTGAATGGCTCTTTGTGGACCTGAACTGGGAGGAGATAACTAAAATGAAGAGAGATAAATTGGTCTGAGTAATAAAGTAAAAGATTATTCCAGAAGCTCCTCTAGAGGGAGGAAGTATGTGGTCCCTGAGGGATGTGGACAAAGTGAGGCAGAAAGAAGTGTCCAGGAGAGAGCAGGCTCTGTGGCTGCAGAGTCAGATCCTTCCATGGAGAGAAGAGTCTTGAACAAACCGTGTCCAGTATTTGATTTTGAACTTTTTTCTGCTGTTCTATGATTGCCCTCAGTCCCCTCAGCCTTTCAGTAGATACCTGTCACCTTAAGGAGAGGCTTTGAGGAATAAAAGAGGAGCCAGATAAGCCCACAGAGGAGAAGTATGGAGAGGAGGGGACAGAAGCCACAAAAGCTGAGGTGGCTGGGAGGAGGCATGGCCTGAAATATCACCCCTCGCCTCTCTGCCTGGCTCCTGAGAAACCTTAGGAACTGGAGAAGCATGCTGGATTCCCTGTATTTGTATAAGAGGGCTCAGTTCATTTTTCTTAATTAAAAGAAAGAATGATCCCAGAATACTAGAGAGCTTGAGAATCCAAGGTATAAATATACCTTAAAAATCTGGAGCAAAATGGGCCATGAAACATGGATTGAAGCCATCAGACCCAGTTGGGTTCCTGTCTGGATAAATCACAAGTCTAGGGTTCTTCTTGCTGGTTCAGAGTAGGAGCAAAACAGTTTCGAGAGAACTGGCTCTTTAAGAAAATAAACAACAGCAAATTGCTCAAATAAAACAAGGTCCAGGCCTGAGCAGGGGCTTCTCAAGCGAAAAGACCTAAAAGTGAAGACTTATTTGCAATGTGGTACAACAGCCTCTGAATTTGAGATACTTTTAAAGCAGGGGTTAAGGAAATGAATGAGATAGCTAAATCTCTCAAGTTAAGATTCTGTTTAGAAAAGGAAAACTTGAGTCTTTTTAGAGCAGTTCAAACAAAAGTGCTCATGATAGAAGGTACTAGAACCAGGTTCTTATTCTAGGGCAGTGATTATTTTGGCTAATGTGGTACTGCTCTAGAGACACTTTGCTGCAAATAAGAAAGGGCTTTGCCTCTCCAGGACTGGCACCACTACAACCATTCAGAAGAGATCAGATTAACAAGCCAGGCACCAGGTAGCCTGAAGAAAGCTCACCAAACAGCCCCACAGACAGGTAGGGTTTTCCGGGTAATGTTGGGTGAGGCCTCTGACTTCTCCTCAGCTTTTAAAACAGATTTGAGCATTTCGTGGTAATCCTTTTGCTTTCACTGTTTGGCCTGAAATCCATAAACTTGGGTGGTCCTAAATCGATTTTGTTAACATTCTGTATCTTTTCCTTGCATCAGTGATAGATTTTAGAGGTTTTCTGTTTGTCTTGTTTTTTTTATTTTTTGTTGGAAAAGAACATGGTGCCGGCAGCAGGCTAGAAAGGGATAAAAGGCATTCATGTAGCTTTTTAGGAATAAATACCGGGAAACAGCCCAGATTTTGAAATTATACATTTCTATTTTATAAGACTAATAAAAAATTCCTTTAGCCGTAAAAAACATATCTGATGCTATATGCTTTCAGAAGCATGTTTAGACACTTGATTTCATGAAATTTTCTTTATAAGAACCCCATGAATTATTCAGAGTAAAAAATATTATTTTCTCCTTTTGCTCCCCTTTTTCCCCAGCTACCATGCTCCCTCACCCACAATTCTGTCCTGAAATTTAATGATGATAACACTGAAATCAAACCTGGCAAGAGATCCCCAAGCTGGCAAGGCAGCCAATAGAGGAACTCAGACTGGAGCTCAGGACTCCTGACCTTTAGTCCCGTGGTCTTTCCTTACGAATGTATAAATAAATTATCCTAAATTATTAATTATTCTCTCATTAATTAACAGAAGTTGGTGTCCGTGCCGTTATTCCTTACTCCTGTTTACCTTTATTTATGTCTTCAATTCAGTTCAGTCGCTCAGTTGTATCTGACTCTTTGCAACCCCATAGACAGCAGCACACCAGCCTTCCCTGTCCATCACCAACTCATGTAGCTTGCTCAAACTCATGTCCATCAAATTGGTGGTACCATCCAACCATCTCATCCTCTGTCATCCCCTTCTCCTCCTGCCTTCAATTTTTCCCACCATAAGGGTCTTTTACAATGAGTCAGTTCTTTGCATGAATGTTAGGTCTTAAGCCAGTTTTTCACTTTCATCAAGAGGCTCTTTAGTTCCTCTTCGCTCTCTGCCATAAGGATGCTGTCATCTGTATATCTGTCCTACTGGGTCTAAAAATTTTAGCTTCCCAGGCCTTGATTCTACCTGGAGCCAAGGACGTTTGTGTTGGGCATGGTAGGGGCCCCTGTTGCATGGATGAATGAATGAATAAACCTACTGAAGGGAAGGACTGAGTGGAGGATGGAGATGCCAGCCTTTCTCAGGACACAGGGTAGGGTCTTCCTGCGCCTGGAAAGCTCTCTCCTCAGTGCTCACTCAGTCTTTTCTGGGTTCCCTCCTCTGTGCTCTGGCCACTGCTTTTGCCTTGTCTGCACGCCCCTCCTTCTCCACCCAGTCGATAAACATGGGGGCTCCTCCAAGTTAGTCTTAGGCCCCTTTCTCCTTTCCTACACTCACTCCAAATGGGTTCAACACTGCCTTCTCCTTCAAATGTCACCTACGGGCTATTAACCCCCAGACCATTTCTACCCCAGACCTTTCTGAGCTTCAACCCTTAAATCCAACTATGGATTGAATATGTCTACTATGATGTCCCAAATTCTCATCATGCTCCAGACAGAACTCAGGATCTTCCCTCTTCCCCCAAATAGGATTGATCTCCTATCCACTACCCATCTGACGGCAAAGTCCTGGGAACTCCTCTCTCCCTCTCCTCCTGGAACCCATGGATGACCAAGACTGCTGCTTTCGCCTGCTAAATATCTGGTAACTGTGACAACTTCCCTCCACTCATCCCGGCCTAAACTACCATCATCTTTCATCTGGACCTGCTGTGAAGTCTGCTTCTTCTCAAATCCATGCTTGTTCCTCCCTTACTCCTCTTTACACCAAAGGCTCTGCTACTATCAACCACCTGCTTCTATATTGCTTCCCTGAGCCACCCCTCCCTCTCTGTGCTGCTGCCAAGCTGACTGTCTTTTGGTTCAGTGCATCAAGCCACACTCCCCTTCCCTCCAATGGCCCCCTTCCTCCCCAACCACCACCATCACAGGGGCTTCAGTTCAGTTCAGTTCAGTCGCTCAGTCGTGTCCGACTCTTTGCAACCCATGAACTGCAGCACGCCAGGCCTCCCTGTCCATCACCAACTCCTGGAGTCCACCCAAACCCATGTCCATTGTGTCGGTGATGCCATCCAACCATCTCATCCTCCGTCGTTCCCTTCTCCTCCTGCCCTCTATCTTTCCCAGTATCAGGGTCTTTTCAAATGACTCAGCTCTTTGTATCAAGTGTCCAAAGTATTGGAGTTTCAGCTTCAACATCAGTCCTTCCGATGAACACCCAGGACTAATCTCCTTTACGATGGACTGGTTGGATCTCCTTGCAGTCCAAGGGACTCTCAACAGTCTTCTCCAACACCACAGTTCAAAAGCATCAATTCTTTGGCATTCAGCTTTCTTTATAGTCCAACTCATATCCATACATGACCACTGGAGAAATCATAGCCTTGACTAGACGGACCTTTGTTGGCAAAGTAACGTCTCTGCTTTTGAATACACTATCTAGGTTGGTCATAACTTTCCTTCCAAGGAGTAAGCATCTTTTAATTTCATGGCTGCAGTCACCATCTGCAGTGATTTTGGAGCCCAGAAAAATAAAGTCTGACACTGTTTCCACTGTTTCCCCATCTATTTCCTATGAAGTGATGGGACGAGATGCCATGATCTTAGTTTTCTGAATGTTGAGCTTTAAGCCAACTTTTTCACTCTCCTCTTTCACCAGTGGCACCCCACTCCAGTACTCTTGCCTGGAAAATCCCATGGACGGAGGATCCTGGTAGGCTGCAGTCCATGGGGTCACTAAGAGTCGGATACAACTGAGCAACTTCACTTCACTTTCACCTTCATCAAGAGGCTCTTTAGTTTTTCTTCACTTTCTGCCATAAGGGTGGTGTCATCTGCATATCTGAGGTTATTGATACTTCTCCCAGCAATCTTGGTTCCAGCTTGTGGTTCTTCCAGCCCAGCATTTCTCATGATGTACTCTGCATATAAGTTAAACAAGCAGGGTGACAATATACAGCCTTGACATACTGCTTTTACTATTTGGAACCAGTCTGTTGTTCCATATCCAGTTCTAACTGTTGCTTCCTGATCTGCATACAGGTTTCTCAAGAGGCAGATCAGGTGATCTGGTATTCCTATCTGTTTCAGAATGTCCCACAGTTTATTGTGATCCACACAGTCAAAGGCTTTGGCATAGTCAATAAAGCAGAAATAGATGTTTTTCTGGAACTCTCTTGCTTTTTCGATGATCCATCGGATGTTGGCAATTTTCACCCATGGGCTTGTCTGTGCCAGGGGACTCCCCAACCCCCTCGTTACCTGCTCATCCTCCAGAGCTCGCCCCAAGCATCATTTCCTCAACGCCAGACTATGTTCCTTTGTTCAACATGAGCACAGGGTGATGACCTGGAGACACATAGCTCAGATCTGTAATTACACTCCTTCCTCCGTCAATCACCCTTTCCTGAGCACTTTACTTTGTGACGGGCACTGTTTTAGGCACTTGAGATCCACTGGATAACTAAACAGACAAAAATCCCTGCTGTAAATGGGCTTAAATTCTATGGGAAATTATAAATACATTTCTGTGCTTAACCTTTTTAATGTCTGTCCTGCACTGGCCTCTAAGAATGGTGGGATGGTGTCTGTTTTTGCCATCAAGAGTTATCAGCCCTCAGCACAATGCTAGTTCCCAGGAGACACTCAAACATTTCGGGAACTATTGGCTCTTAACATTTGTAAATTAACAAATGAGTGAATAAATGTAATTTTAATATCGTGACTTGGCTTATATTATTAAACTTGTGATATTTTCAATAGTCAATAAATATTGTGATAAAGGATCAGAAAATAAAGTCTATGTGTAACCACCAAGACAATCTTTGTCCAACTTACCCATTAACCTTTAAAGGCTGTGAAGCAGCCATTTCCTTCTCTCCTAGCATTTAAATGGCTTCTGAAGAACTAGCTGAACTTTGCTGCCATCTTGTGACCAAAGTTAATACCACAGTGATGAAGGCTCCATCTCATTGTATTTCAAGTTCTCTATTCAATGAAAAGGCCCACCATTGTGTTCTATCTTTGCCTAAAAGTGCAAGAATGTGTTGCCAGTTAATAGGAAATCCATGGCTACATCCAGTGTCTACCTCTATTATAGTTTTTTTTTTATTTTTGCTTGTTTGCATAGCTCTCTCCTATCCTTCTTCCTTCTACATTCCAGCACCATGGTAAATGCTTAGTAATTTTTTATGTGAAGATTTATGTGAACAGTGAATGAATAATTGTTTTATATCAGAATTTGTGGAGCACAGACACTCAACCAGATACTAGCTATTATAGTTGTTTTTAACATTATCATCATTATAAAGAGCCTTCCTTTGCAAAACAGATGAGTTAGATAAGACTTCTGCGACAAGTTCTGTATGTGAGGACACCCATCCCAAACTCAATATAAGTTTTCTATATTTTCCTCCTTTCAATCCTTTCTCTGTCTCTCTCTTCTGTAAAGCCTATTAAAACTACTTTTTGTTGTCATCTCAATCCTTTAAACATATATATATATATATGTTTATATATATAAAGGACTATATATATATATTTACATATACATTTCTAATAAAATTATAAATGCCTAGTTACAAAGGAATTATATTTTAATCTCCCATAATACACAATAAACTCCCATGGACTGTACTAAAGCCTCTTTTCTGAAATGAAAGATATGAAGAAATATTTGCTCAGATATATTTTGTGTGAAGACCAGGGTAAGGAAACTATGACAGAAAACTAGCTATATATTTAAAGTAAATATTTGAAAATTTCATTCCTTGGGAAATTTCACACATTTGAAATCTGTCTTCTTTGAAATCGCTGTAATGCCAGGGAGACATTGTATATTTGAAGCTGGAGAATAGAAAAAAAAAAAAAAAAAACAAGAATCATGGCAAAGTTAACCTCTTTAAATAAAGCAAGCCAGAGAGATGAAAAAAATTGGATGGTCCCCTCAGGAAAAGTTTGAAAGGATTGCATGCTATCTAGACTTATTAAAAGAACATATACCTTGGAGTCTCTGAACAACGTCTGCAGTAGCATTGGTTTCAGATAATTGAAGTTGTTGAATAATCTAAGAAATGAAACCATGAGACTAAGAAGTTCATCATCAGCTGGAGATTAGCCCTCTGAGCACGACTGGGAAGTGCTGCAGCTGCAGGAGAAGCCATTTCACTCTAAGTACCTGCTTTGTACATATTAAGTTGTCAACAAAAACCTATTGAATTCAAGGGGTCCTTGATTAGCCAAATTACTCTTCACTACACTTCGGTAAATGTTGAGTGAATGATTCTAAAGATCCAATTAAAAAAAAAAGTTTTTATTGAAGTATAGTTGATTTACAATATTGGGTTAATTTCTGGTGTACAGCAAAGTAATTCATTTTATATTCTTTTTTCATTATGGTTTATTATAGGATATTGAATATAGTTCCCTGAGGTATACAGTAGGACCTTGCTGTTTATCTATTTTTTTTTAACTTTCTATTTTATATTGGAGTATAGCCTATTAACAATGTGCGATAGTTTCATAGTTTCATTGTTTCATGAAACTTCATAGTTTCATAGACAACAAATTATCTATTTTAAATACAGTAGTTTATATCTATTTTACATACAGTAGTTTTTATCTGCTAATTCCAAACACCTAATTTATCCCTCCCCACTCCCGTCACCTTTGGTAACCGTAAATTTGTTTCCTATAAACATTCAACTTTGTGTCCAGTTTCAAACAATTAATTTAGAATAGGCATGTCCAGAAAAACTAGGGTTTGAAATGTAGTCTGCCATCCAATTGAGAAAAATAAAGTCTGTGAACAGAAATTTGAATGATTTTATGTTTAGCGGCTATGTAAAATGTGTTTTGTACTAATTTTATTATAAGCGTTGCTCATTTTCATTTTTGCCCAGAAGCATTCTGAGAATTGGCGGCTGTCATTGGTCCTTTATGTGGGGTGGCCTGGTTCATCAGAAATGGAATGGCTTTGTTCTGGGGAAAATTTTCCAGTCTCAGCTGAACACAGTCCAAGCACTGAGCAGTATGACCTCTTTGTTTCCCCTGCCTCATGCATGAAAGAAGATACCTGCCAGCAATTTCCTGTGCTGACAGAATAGGAATAAAGCCTCTGAGCCAGAGGGGAAATGGGAGAACCGGCTGGATCAGGCTGGTCATTTGGAAAGACTAATGCTGGCTACGAGGCACCTGCCCAAGACATCACCTGGTTATTTAAAAACCTTTGTGTAGTTCAATGGGCTAAATGGGAGCGCAGAGGACAAGGAACTATTCATTTCTCTCAGGTTTAACTTTTCAGAAGAGCCCTCAAAATAGAAGGCTGCTCTATTTTGAGGGCACTAAATCCTCTTGGTGACTTTGGTGAAAGAGACATGAAATAACTGATGAAGGCAATGCGTTTCAGATGGTAAATAATGGCTCTTGGAATGGAATGCCAGTGAACAGCTGGTGTCCTTTTATCGTGAATGAACATCTGTCTCCTCGTTTAATAGATTACACCTGTTGACCCAGCCAAACTTCTGCCTACATCTAAATAGAGGTGAAAAGACGGAGGTCCCACCTCAAGAGAGCCTGATATCATTTCTTGGCAATGGCCTGGACTTCAGGATTTTTTTAAGCTCCCCAAATGATTTTAACATGTAATCAAGACTGAGAACCCCAATGTAAGCAGAAAGAGACTCTGATGGATTTGGGAATATGATTTACAAATGCATCAAAAACTGAAACAAACTAGAGATATGAATTGTTTATAGAATTTTATCATGCACTTAATATATTTTAAATAATTTTGTTTACATTAAATTTTTAACAGTTTTAGACAGCCGTATGTTGAATTTATTGAACTCCTGTCAAATTATAAATACACCCTGAGGCAGATGATATCTTATCCACTGTGTCAGTGATGGACTGTTACTAACAAACAGAAGATAAAACAAGTCTCCATGTTGTTCACATCCCTATGCATGCAATCCTTTCCAACCTTTCCTCAGGGGACAACCTTATTATGGGTTTCTTGTGATTGAAGACAATCTGGGGTAACTATTTGGTGCTTCATTATTTTATTTTTATAACTACTTATTGAGTCAAATTTAGTATTTTAAAAACCTAATGGTTTAATATTAATTAATATTTTATTACTTTAATAAATATGACTGGATAACTGGTGAGAACATTTATCTTTGTATAGCAGGAGACAATTTTACTTAGTAGAAATATGATTCTAGAAAAACTTGTTTTTCTGTGCTAGCAGAAAACTGCCTTAAATTAAAAAATGACTGAACTCTGGCGCTAATAAACCATCTTCGTGTAGACAATATCATGCCCTGGTGTCTTCAACTGTCTTTAAGACTTTGATTCAACGACTATTCTGGTGCAACCACAAAGCAAACAGCAAGTAATAATGCTGAGCTGTAGTCCCAACCCACTGCAAACACACAGATCTACAACCACCTTCCACATATCAAATGTAATTAAAAACTCTTAAAACTATAAAATATGTGCCTATTTGAAATCTTTATTGGCTGCCACTTCATTTCCTCGTGACAAACAGACCTAGACATCAACCTAAGATGTAACTTAAGATTATATTTTTTAAAATAGACAAGGGCCAAACAAATACAAAATATCTGTTCGTTTAGTAAAAACAGAACTTGATTTATCCTTTCATTTATTCATTCATCCAAGGAGCCACTGTGTGATAAACAGCATGGATTTCTTCTTCAAGGATAGATAAGATGAAACCACAAAGCCAAATAGCTTAGTCAGGAAAGCCAAGGTATTCTACCACTCCTGGTCTAAAATCTTTAAAAAAAGCTTTCATTATAGAATTCAGTATACATTTTAAAAAATCTTAAAAAATGATTTCCACATATTTATTTTTACATTTATAGGTGGTATTTTCACTATAAATCATAATTTTTCTGGGCCTCAGTTCCTACTATATGAAGTTATTAATCAGGTCACAGAGGCTAATAAAAAAGAGACTGAAAATCATGGTAGCTTCAATGGGTTCAGATCAGATCAGATCAGTCGCTCAGTTATGTCCAACTCTTTGCGACCCCATGAATCGCAGCACGCCAGGCCTCCCTGTCCATCACCAACTCCCGGAGTTCACTCAGACTCACGTCCATCGAGTCAGTGATGCCATCTAGACATCTCATCCTCTGTCGTCCCCTTCTCCTCTTGCCCCCAACCCCTCCCAGCCTCAGAGTCTTTTCCAATGAGTCAACTCTTCGCATGAGGTGGCCAAAGTACTGGAGTTTCAGCTTTAGCATCATTCCTTCCAAAGAAATCCCAGGGCTGATCTCCTTCAGAATGGACTGGTTGGATCTCCTTGCAGTCCAAGGGACTCTCAAGAGTCTTCTCCAACACCACAGTTCAAAAGCATCAGTTCTTCGGTCCAACTCTCACATCCATACATGACCACAGGAAAAACCATAGTTCAATGGGTTAGAAAAGGCAAAGCTTGGTTTCTCTTTCACGTCCAAAGCTCAACAGGCACTCTGAAATACCTAAGCAGATAGACTATATAGAACCATACATTGACCCTCTCCAGTACTCTTGCCTGGAAAATCCCATGGATGGAGGAGCCTGGTAGGCTGCAGTCCATGGGATTGCTAAGAGTCGGACACAACTGAGCAACTTCACTTTCACTTTTCACTTTCATGCATTGGAGAAGGAAATGGCAACCCACTTCAGTGTTCTTGCCTGGAGAATCCCAGGGACGGGGGAGCCTGGTGGGCTGCCATCTGTGGGGTCGCACAGAGTCGGACATGACTGAAGCGACTTAGCAGCATTGACCCAGGATGGCTAACTAGCTCTGCTATTCTCAATAGGACTTCCATCTCGGGGCCCAAGGTATCTACTACAGTTGTTGCTGCATCCCATCCAGCAGAATAAAAGAAACATGAGAGCAAATAGCTACTTTACAAAGGAACTGACTGGAAGTTGCCTGCATCTCTTCTGTTCACATCTTGTTGATTTAGACTTGGTCCCATGGCCAACCCTAGCTGCAAAGGAGCATGGGAAACATACTCTTATTGGGTGGTCATATGCTCAGTTCAACCCTGGGGAGTTCTACCACTAGAATGAAGGGAAGAGTGGAGAGTAGAGGACACTTATCAATCTCTATCATTTGAAGGATTCAGACTAGAGGATTTTCAGTATTGCATTCAGCAATTAAATCCTACAACTCTATGATTTTGACAAGTGTCTGCTCTTTAACTTTGAACCTGAAGTGTGTGTATGTGTATATGCAGATTGTGATTCAGTAGGTCTGGAGTGAGACTTGCAATTCTGCATTTCTTAAAAGCTCTTCTGATGATGCTGGTGTTGGTACTGTTGGTCATCAATTAACACTTTGACTAACAAAAAGCTAACTCATCCTGATAAGAAGGCAAATGCCAAGAGTGGCTCTTTGAGGCAGCACATTACATCAGTAAACCATCCAGTGTCTCACCTTCCACTTCTGAGAGAAGTTGAAGTAAGCAAGGGTCACTATGTCAGCACAAAGTTATCACCAGCATTGATAAAGAATAGTAGCACAAATATCAATAATCCACATGGATAGTAGATTAGGGAAAGATTGTATATGATGGGTTCAGAATACTTTCCAATACTAACTTATATACTTTTTCAATAAATGGCCCACAAACTAAAATTGAAAGTAGATAATAGGATATTTACATGGCATTTATTTGGTCTTTGAGAGCATTTACCTCCATTCCCATGTTTATCTGTTTTTGATTACTGTTTCTTTTAATATGCAGAGTATATAGCATGAAATGCTGGGCTGGATAAATCACAAGCTGGAATCAAGATTGCTGGGAGAAATGTCAACAACCTCAAAATATGCAGATGATACCACTCTAATGGCAGAAAGTGAAGAGGAACTAAAGAGCCTCTTGATGAGAGCAAGAGAGGAAAGTGAAAAGGCTGGCTTAAAATTCAACATTTAAAAAATGAAGATTATGGCATCTGGTCCCATCACTTCATGGTAAATAGAAGGGGAAAAAGTGGAAGCATGGACAAATTTTATTTTCGTGGGCTCCAAAATCATTGCGGACAGTGACTGCAGTCAGGAAGTTAAAAGACATTTGCTCCTTGGAAGGAAAGCTGTGAAAAACCTAGACTATGTTTAAAAGCAGAGACATCACTTTGCTGACAAAGGTCCATATAGTCAAAGCTATTTTTTTTTTCCAGTAGTCATGTACACACCAGTCACATGTACACACCTCCATGTGAGAGGTGGACCACAAAGAAGGCTGAACAATTAATGCTTTTAAATTGTGGTGCTTGAGAAGACTCTTGAGAGTCCCTTGGACTGGAAGGAGATTAAGCAAGTCAGTCCTAAAGGAAATCAGTCCTGAATATTCATTGGAAGGACTGATGCTGAAGCTGAAGTTCCACTATTTTGACCACCTGATGCAAAGAGCCTACTCACTGGAAAAGACCCTGATGCTGGGAAAGACTGAAGGCAAAACAAGAAGAGGGCGGCAGAGGATGAGACTGTTAGATAGCATCACCAACTCAATAGACATGAATTTAAGCAAACTGCAGGAGATAGTGAAAGACAGGTGAGCCTGACATACTTCAGTCCATGGGATCACAAAGAGTCAGATGCAACTTAGCAACTGATCAACAACACCACCACCAACACTCCCACATAGAGAGTTAATCTCTATTGGACATCCAAAGTACATATTATTCCTTAGAGGTCATTGAGAGTCATAAAAATGTTTCCTTTTCTTAAAGACTTTTCTATATATTTTGACTAAACTGGACATTACTAATATCAGTAGAAACATATTAAACTGTATTTACCTACCATTTATTCATTTTACAGGAGAAGACAGAATTTGCTGTATTTTTCTTGATGTAAAATTGTTACTTATATAACTTAAGAAATATTCTTATATAACTTAAGAAATGTTCCTTTTTGGCACTTCGTTTTTACACTTTGAGACGTATCTTCTAAAATTAGAGAAAATTAGGGGCATCCCAGGTCATGCTAGTGGTAAAGAACCTGTCTGTCAATGCAGGAGATGTAGAGTCACGGGTTTGATCCCTGAGTTGGGAAGATCCCCTGGAAGAGGGCATCACAACCCACTCCAGTATTCTTGCCTGGGAAATCCCATGGACAGAGGAGCCTGGTGGGCTACAGTCCATGAGGTCACAAAGAGTTGGACACAACTGAAGCAACTTGGCCCACACAATAGAAAATACAAAAAAAGAGAGAGAGAGAGAAAATCAGAAGCTTTTCTGGCATCCTATCACATAACACATTCTGTCTATTTCCTGGACTTCAAATTTGAAATGGAGCACAGTGGATTTTAAATTATCACCTACATGGGAGAAGTCCTAATACAGCCATTGGCTTTGGCAAATTTGAAAATGAGGGTGTTGTATTCTGACAGGTCTTCCAGTTCCCAAGATCTCTGGGATGGTTTTTCATAACTGCCCCTAGTGGACAGCTGCCACTGTCTATTCAAAGGCTTAGGGGTCACTATCCCGAGAAAAAGAATTGAGATTTAGAGAATGAGCAGAAGGGAATGTGTTAAAGTCTTATCAGATCAGATCAGTTGCTCAGTTGTGTCCGACTCTTTGCAACCCCATGAATCGCAGCAGCCCAGGCCTCCCTGTCCATCACCAACTCCTGGAGTTCACTCAGACTCACGTCCATTAAGTCAGTGATGCCATCCAGCCATCTCATCCTCTATCGTCCCCTTCTCCTCCTGCCCCCAATCCCTCCCAGCATCAGAGTCTTTTCCAATGAGTCAACTCTTCGCATGAGGTGGCCAAAGTACTGGAGTTTCAGCTTTAGCATCATTCCTTCCAAAGAAATCCCAGGGCTGATCTCCTTCAGAATGGACTGGTTGGATCTCCTTGCAGTCCAAGGGACTCTCAAGAGTCTTCTCCAACACCACAGTTCAAAAGCATCAATTCTTCAGCGTTCAGCCTTCTTCACAGTCCAACTCTCACATCCATACATGACCACAGGAAAAACCATAGCCTTGACTAGACGAAACTTTGTTGGCAAAGTAATGTCTCTGCTTTTGAATATGCTATCTAGGTTGGTCATAACTTTCCTTCCAAGGAGTAAGCGTCTTTTAATTTCATGGCTGCAGTCACCATCTGCAGTGATTTTGGAGCCCAGAAAAATACAGTCTGACACTGTTTCCACTGTTTCCCCATCTATTTCCCATGAAGTGGTGGGACCAGATGCCATGATCTTCGTTTTCTGAATGTTGAGCTTTAAGCCAACTTTTTCACTCTCCACTTTCACTTTCATCAAGAGGCTTTTGAGTTCCTCTTCACTTTCTGCCAGAAGGGTGGTGTCATCTGCATATCTGAGGTTATTGATATTTCTCCCGGCAATCTTGATTCCAGCTTGTGTTTCTTCTAGTCCAGCATTTCTCATGATGTACTCTGCATATAAGTTAAATAAACAGGATGACAATATACAGCCTTGACGAACTCCTTTTCCTATTTGGAACCTGTCTGTTGTTCCATGTCCAGTTCTAACTGTTGCTTCCTGACCTGCATACAGATTTCTCAAGAGGCAGATCAGGTGGTCCGGTATTCCTATCTCTTTCAGAATTTTCCACAGTTTATTGTGATCCACACAGTCAAAGGCTTTGGCATAGTCAATAAAGCAGAAAGAGATGTTTTTCTGGAACTCTCTTGCTTTTTCTATGATCCAGCGGATGTTGGCAATTTGATCTCTGGTTCCTCTGCCTTTTCTAAAACCAGCTTGAACATCAGGAAGTTCATATTGCTAAAGCCTGGCTTGGAGAATTTTGAGCATTATTTTACTAGCATGTGAGACGAGTGCAATTGTGTGGTAGTTTGAGCATTCTTTGGCATTGCCTTTCTTTGGGATTGGAATGAAAACTGCCCTTTTCCAGTCCTGTGGCCACTGCTGAGTTTTCCAAATCTGCTGGCATATTGAGTATAGCACTTTCACAGCATCATCTTTCAGGATTTGGAATAGCTCGACTGGAATTCCATCACCTCCACTAGCTTTGTTCGTAGTGATGCTTTCTAAGGCCCACTTGACTTCACATTCCAGGATGTCTTATAATGAATACCAAAAATATGGTTTACAGTGTTTATCCCTGGGTAGAAGATTTTGAGGCATTTACTTTAAATTTTCTGTCTCCAGAGATTTTTGAATCTTATTGTATATTTTATTAAAAATTTTTTTATTTAAATGTATTTTTTTAATTTAAAATTTTTATTTATTTATTTTTGGCTGTGCTGGGTCTTTGTTGCTGACAGGGATCAAGACCATTCCCATAGAAAAGAAATGCAAAAAAGCAAAATGGCTGTCTGGGGAGGCCTTAAAAATAGCTGTGAAAAGAAGAGAAGTGAAAAGCAAAGGAGAAAAGGAAAGATATAAACATCTGAATGCAGAGTTCCAAAGAATAGCAAAAAGAGATAAGATAGCCTTCTTCAGCAATCAATGCAAAGAAATAGAGGAAAACAACAGAATGGGAAAGACTAGAGATCTCTTCAAGAAAATCAGAGATACCAAAGGAACATTTCGTGCAAAGATGAGCTCGATAAAGGACAGAAATGGTATGGACCTAACAGAAGCAGAAGATATTAAGAAGAGATGGCAAGAATACACTGAAGAACTGTACAAAAAAGATCTTCACGACCCAGATAATCACGATGGTGTGATCACTGACTTAGAGCTAGACATCCTGGAATGTGAAGTCAAGTGGGCCTTAGAAAGCATCACTACGAACAAAGCTAGTGGAGGTGATGGAATTCCAGTCGAGCTATTCCAAATCCTGAAAGATGATGCTGTGAAAGTGCTATACTCAATATGCCAGCAGATTTGGAAAACTCAGCAGTGGCCACAGGACTGGAAAAGGGCAGTTTTCATTCCAATCCCAAAGAAAGGCAATGCCAAAGAATGCTCAAACTACCACACAATTGCACTCATCTCACATGCTAGTAAAATAATGCTCAAAATTCTCCAAGCCAGGCTTTAGCAATATGAACTTCCTGATGTTCAAGCTGGTTTTAGAAAAGGCAGAGGAACCAGAGATCAAATTGCCAACATCCGCTGGATCATAGAAAAAGCAAGAGAGTTCCAGAAAAACATCTCTTTCTGCTTTATTGACTATGCCAAAGCCTTTGACTGTGTGGATCACAATAAACTGTGGAAAATTCTGAAAGAGATAGGAATACCGGACCACCTGATCTGCCTCTTGAGAAATCTGTATGCAGGTCAGGAAGCAACAGTTAGAACTGGACATGGAACAACAGACAGGTTCCAAATAGAAAAAGGAGTTCGTCAAGGCTGTATATTGTCATCCTGTTTATTTAACTTATATGCAGAGTACATCATGAGAAATGCTGGGCTGGAAGAAACACAAGCTGGAATCAAGATTGCCAGGAGAAACATCAATAACCTCAGATATGCAGATGACACCACCCTTCTGGCAGAAAGTGAAGAGGAACTCAAAAGCCTCTTGATGAAAGTGAAAGTGGAGAGTGAAAAAGTTGGCTTAAAGCTCAACATTCAGAAAACGAAGATCATGGCATCTGGTCCCACCACTTCATGGGAAATAGATGGGGAAACAGTGGAAACAGTGTCAGACTTTATTTTTCTGGGCTCCAAAATCACTGCAGATGGTGACTGCAGCCATGAAATTAAAAGACGCTTACTCCTTGGAAGGAAAGTGATGACCAACCTAGATAGCATATTCAAAAGCAGAGACATTACTTTGCCAACAAAGTTTCGTCTAGTCAAGGCTATGGTTTTTCCTGTGGTCATGTATGGATGTGAGAGTTGGACTGTGAAGAAGGCTGAACGCTGAAGAATTGATGCTTTTGAACTGTGGTGTTGGAGAAGACTCTTGAGAGTCCCTTGGACTGCAAGGAGATCCAACCAGTCCATTCTGAAGGAGATCAGCCCTGGGATTTCTTTGGAAGGAATGATGCTAAAGCTGAAACTCCAGTACTTTGGCCACCTCATGCGAAGAGTTGACTCATTGGAAAAGACTCTGATGCTGGGAGGGATTGGGGGCAGGAGGAGAAGGGGACGATAGAGGATGAGATGGCTGGATGGCATCACTGACTTAATGGACGTGAGTCTGAGTGAACTCCAGGAGTTGGTGATGGACAGGGAGGCCTGGCGTGCTGCGATTCATGGGGTTGCAAAGAGTTGGACATGACTGAGCGACTGATCTGATCTGATCTGATCTGGGCTTTTTTTCCCTCTAGCTGTAGAGAGAAGGAGCTACTCTCTAGTTGCAGTGTGTGGCTTCTCATTGCAGCGGCTTCCTTTGCTGTGGAGCACAGGCTCTAGAGCACACAGGCTTCAGGAGTTGTAGCACGTGGGCTCAGTAGTCACAGCTCCTAGGCTCTATGGCACAGACTCAATAGTTGCAGTGCAAGGGCTTAGTTGCTCCACAGCATGTGGGATCTTCCTGGATCAGGGATCAAACTCATGTCTCCCACATTGGCAGGTGGATTCTTTACCACTGAGCCACCAAGAAAGCCCCTTAATGTATATTTGATATCCAGATAAAATTCAATCTGAAATTAAATATTAATGAACTCATAGAAAGAAAAGAAATGAAGCCATGGAGGGAGAGAGGATGAGAATTAGGATTAGAGTAGATGACTTCTACCATTTCCCATTAGTTTTACAAATATACCCTACACTATGAATTTGATGACTAGGCTGAGAATAGACAAGATAGTCACCATAGAGAATTTTAGGCCTAGCTTCCAAAATTTTATGCCAAAAAAAAAAAATCTGAATTTGGAGAGAGAATTTTGTTTTCTCTGAGCCAAGAACATTCATCACCAAAATACTTGGCTGACACAAGGCTGGTGTCTGCCCAATGGCATTCAGTTTGACCTTGGTATAGCATCTAATGATAGCCCTAAAACCAAATAAAAGAAGATGCTAATTAAAATAATGATAAAATACTGGCTGCATTGGAAAGTTTATGATCTGTCTACTGCTTTTCCATTTGTTTTGCTCATGAAGACTGCGTGTGGTTATAAAATGCTTCCTCTGTTCTTAGATGTAGCTGTAAATAATGTCAACCTCACATGCTGAAATTTTTAGCTGTTTTTGATCCTCTGTTAGCTCTAAGCTTGGTCTTCTTCACTGATGTTAGGATTTCTAGTCTTAAGGACTCAGAAAAGAGATGTAACCTTCAGTTCTTCTGGTCACAACAGCCCGTAGGGGTCAGCCAATAAGGACGTGGCTACCAAGTGTAATAGGCATTGAGCCCTCTGTCGTCTTGCTGCCAGTGAGACTACTAGATCTTTAAATGCACCATATCCCGACTGTTCTTCTATTTTTTTTCAAAGATCCAGGACCTCGTGTGCTTGCTTGCAGACCAGTTGAAATCTTCTGGTTATCGGTGTCCATTGTCACTTCTGTCTGCCTTCTCCTGCCAGAGCTGTGCTACAGCCGCTCCATTCCCATGCCCCAGAGGCACCATTCACACAGAATACAATGAATCACGCAGCTTGTGGGCCCTTTCTGTACCGGGAGACTGCTCTGACCTCCCTCCCCCTGCAGCTTCTCCTGCTCTTGCTGGAAGTAGCGGGTATCTTACTCTTCTGTGTGGAGAGCTTGGGAAGCGTGCCTGAGCTTTACTCAACAGGCTTGTCTCCAGAGGAAACTGGTTGTGGCTACAGTCCATGGGGTTGCAAAGAGTCAGACACAACTAAGCAACTGTCACTTTCACTTAGAGGCCAACCAATAATTCCTCTGTGTCTTCCAAGAAGTCCAGCAAGTTTGCCTCAAAATGGAACTCCTTAAAGGTTTCAGTGCTAGCCCATTGTCCCTGCAGTAAACATCAGAGCCTGTGGTAGAAGATGTGCAGGCAGGAGAGGCTGGTTGCATCTGTCTGTACTGCCCATTAAAATGTCTCCTTGTGGGCACTGTATTCAGGTCACTAATAAAAAGCTGGACCCTTACTTTCTCTGAGTAGCTCCTGTCATTTCACAGCATGAAAACCCCATGAGTAAAGTTTCTTGGAGAAGGTGCATCTTTAGAAGGGGGATTAAGGGAGGGGAGAAAGAATGTGCTACCAGGGTGAAAGGGAGTGTTTCTGGCCTTTGGATAGGGGTGGGCTGCAAGGGAAACATTAGGACTCTGACTGCTGAGGGTGGGAGAAGCAAACCAAGCTGAGAAACCCAGGAAAATTTTACCTGTCTTATGTTTTCTATCAGTTCTTCGCAATGCACATCACATGTGGTGCCTGCACAGACGTCCATCCTCCTACCCCCAGCGCTGTAGGTGGTTCCAGGGGGGTTGTCAATCACTGTTCTCATTTCCTTGGTCATGGAGTTTGGATCAGGATGCTGGCACATGACCCAAGCTGGATCAATCACTGCTCTTCTCTGGGATTCTTGAAACACACCCTTTTCTTCTTGAATGGCAAAATGGCAAAATGGGAGATGTGAGCTCAGGGACTGCAGACACCATGGGTCTGGCCCCGAGGAGAAAACTGATTTGTGGCAGGGGAAAATGCAGCTCTCACTCAGAGAAGCAGGGACAAAATGAGGAAAGAGTACAGATGACATTCACATCCTCATCTGAGTTGTTTGGAGCTGTACTGTGTCTCTTTCTAGTAACAGGAGCCAGTACACTTTCTATGTGGCCTAAGCTTCTCTCAGTTGAAGTTCTGGTAATGTACAGCCCAAACACCCTGGCTAACGCCTTACTATGACTCCACTTTTTCCTCCCTTACTTATTTCTTCCCTCTCTAGCTCTCAAAAGTTGTTTAAAGGTATTTGCTCCACCACCTCTGAGAAAAGAAGCTAATTTCTTAAAAATGAGTGACTTGCCAGAGTCAATTCATATTTAACATAAAGAGATATGTAAAGTGCTTAGAATAGTGCTGGGCATACAATAAGTATAATCTGTTTGCTATTATTATTACCGGTAGTAGTAATAGTAGTAGTAGTAGTCAGAAAAGATACAATGGTATATGGTGGTGTAACATGAGAGTATCAAAAGCCCTTCCAGATTAATAGGACTTGGTGATGCATTACCCAAGAAAAACATATAAAATGGTAGGTATGAGTCAATCCACTTTTTTTCCCCACTGCCTCATTTTTGATCTCGTGCCTTAGAAATTCCTGCAGCCAATGACCTGCTTTTGCAGCCTGGCATGTTTCGTTTCTTTGCTCTCCGTGCCTGGAAAGCCAGTTGATTCATCATGTCCCTGGTATCACTTCGTGTAACAACTGCTTCAACTGCCCAATCTGCTTTCCAGGAATACCAGTACTTTGGGAAGGTTGTGAAAATGAAAAGACTAGTCTACATTGCATTTCTTGGCCACCCCTGCCATCTTCATTCCATAGTATATGTTCTCCTATCTGCTGATACAACAGTCCAGTCAGAACTGACGGAAGTCTGTATTTTCAGTCCATTAATTATGGACTCTGTCGAGGATGAACAAAGTTTAAACAGGAAAAAAAGTTGATACCAGGCAATGCAATTTAAAAGTACATGGCATTGTGGGTAAAGTTCAGTATAATCAATCTGCCAGCATGTAATGGTCCACACGCCTTTGGGCTCTGTCCTTCAAACAAAAGTTGATTTGTCTTTTGCTACTGGCTGCTTGAGTAATCCTGGGAAATAAAGAGGTTTTAGATGGAGTCAAAAGGATGTGTCATGATTGAATACAATATTTTATATCTCATGGTCTCCCAGTGTTCACTCATCTTGTGGACCCCGGTGACCACCTTTAAAATGCTTGATGTTTCAACCAATCACAACTTTCTCATCCATATATGTAACAAATAGTCATTCATATTTGAGATGAAAAAAAAATGTAGCTCTTCTGTGTATCTTGTCCTTAAATTAAGATCTTTTTGATACTTGCCAGAGAAAACAAGTTCTAGCCTAAGAGTTTATAGAAGCTCTTTGTTACTGGCTAAGAGTTTATATAAAAATACAGAGTAGTATGACAGTTTCTTGTGTTGAGAGGTGTGAGAATCAACCAAAACACTTTCAACTTAGCCCACTGAATGGACATATACTCGTCTTCCACCAGAGTCTTTCTTGTGAGCAAATGACTAGTCAGAGCCTTTCTTGAGCCCTCTGAGTTACCTGGACAGTGCTCAGTGAACTAAACTTGGCCAGTTATGTTCTTTTGAATTCATATACTATATACTCACAAATCCTTATTGCCAGAAGGAAATCTTATGGTGAGGACAGTTTTTGCTCCAAGGCTATCACTGCCATTATGGATCCTATGGGCCACTATCAATTCACTCCCTTTTGTGTATTTCTTACTATGCTATTTCTTATCTAATCAGTAACCCTCTTCAAGCTTCCCCATTAATATCTGAATATCTTTCAAATGTCACCCAGGACAGTTTTGGCATTCCTGGTATTAGAATTACTTTGGTTTCCTTGTCATAGGAGATGACATCCTAACCAGTGATCAGTAGCAGTCTCTTGAAAGGGGAGCATGAGCAGGTGCATTCAGATCAGATCAGATCAGTCGCTCAGTCGTGTCTGACTCTTTGCAACCCCATGAATCGCAGCACGCCAGGCCTCCCTGTCCATCACCAACTCCCGGAGTTCACACAGACTCATGTCCGTCGAGTCAGTGATGCCATCCAGCGATCTCATCCTCTATCGTCCCTTTCTCCTCTTGCCCCCAATCCCTCCCAGCATCAGAGTCTTTTCCAATGAGCCAATTCTTCGCATGAGGTGGCCAAAGTACCTGAGTTTCAGCTTTAGCATCATTCCTTCCAAAGAAATCCCAGGGCTGATCTCCTTCAGAATGGACTGGTTGGATCTCCTTGCAGCCCAAGGGACTCTCAACAGTCTTCTCCAACACCACAGTTCAAAAGCATCAATTCTTCGGTGCTCAGCCTTCTTCACAGTCCAACTCTCACATCCATACATGACCACAGGAAAAACCATAGCCTTGACTAGACGAAACTTTGTTGGCAAAGCAATGTCTCTGCTTTTGAATATGCTATCTAGGTTGGTCATAACTTTCCTTCCAAGGAGTAAGCATCTTTTAATTTCATGGCTGCAGTCACCATCTGCAGTGATTTTGGAGCCCAGAAAAATAAAGTCTGACACTGTTTCCACTGTTTCCCCATCTATTTCCCATGAAGTGATGGGACCGGATGCCATGATCTTCATTTTCTGAATGTTGAGCTTTAAGCTAACATTTTCACTCTCTACTTTCACCTTCATCAAGAGGCTTTTGAGTTCCTCTTCACTTTCTGCCATAAGGGTGGTGTCATCCGCATATCTGAGGTTATTGATATTTCTCCCGGCAATCTTGATTCCAGTTGTGCTTCTTCCAGCCCAGCATTTCTCATGATGTACTCTGCATTTAAGTTAAACAGGGTGACAATATACAGCCTTGATGAACTCCTTTTCCTATTTGGAACCAGTCTGTTGTTCCATGTCCAGTTCTAACTGTTGCTTCCTGACCTGCATACAAATTTCTCAAGAGCCAGATCAGGTGGTCTGGTATTCCCATCTCTTGAAGAATTTTCCACAGTTTATTGTGATCCACATGGTCAAAGGCTTTGGCATAGTCAATAAAGCAGAAAGAGATGTTTTTCTGGAACTCTCTTGCTTTTTCTATGATCCAGCGGATGTTGGCAATTTGAACTCTGGTTTCTCTGCCTTTTCTAAAACCAGCTTGAACATCAGGAAGTTCACGGTTCACGTATTGCTAAAGCCTGGCTTGGAGAATTTTGAGCATTACTGTACTAGCGTGTGAGATGAGTTCAATTGTGTGGTAGTTTGAGCAGTCTTTGGCATTGCCTTTCTTTGGGATTGGAATGAAAACTGCCCTTTTCCAGTCCTGTGGCCACTGCTGAGTTTTCCAAATTTGCTGGCATATTGAGTGCAGTACTTTCACAGCATCATCTTTCAGGATTTGGAATAGCTCAACTGGAATTCTATCACCTCCACTAGCTTTGTTCGTAGTGATGCTTTCTAAGGTCCACTTGACTTCACATTCCAGGATGTCTGGCTCTAGGTCAGTGATCACACCATCGTGATTATCTGGGTCATGAAGATCTTTTTTGTACAGTTCTTCTGTGTATTCTTGCCATCTCTTCTTAATATCTTCTGCTTCTGTTAGGTCCATACCATTTCTGTCCTTTATCGAGCTCATCTTTGCATGAAATGTTCCTTTGGTATCTCTGATTTTCTTGAAGAGATCTCTAGTCTTTCCCATTCTGTTGTTTTCCTCTATTTCTTTGCATTGATTGCTGAAGAAGGCTTTCTTATCTCTTTTTGCTATTCTTTGGAACTCTGCATTCAGATGTTTATATCTTTCCTTTTCTCCTTTGCTTTTCACTTCTCTTCTTTTCACAGCTATTTGTAAGGCCTCCCCAGACAGCCATTTTGCTTTTTTGCATTTCTTTTCCATGGGGATGGTCTTGATCCCTGTCTCCTGTACAATGTCATGAACCTCATTCCATAGCTCATCAGGCACTCTATCTATCAGATCTAGTCCCTTAAATCTATTTCTCACTTCCACTGTATAATCATAAGGGATTTGATTTAGGTCATACCTGAATGGTCTAGTGGTTTTCCCTACTTTCTTCAATTTCAGTCTGAATTTGGCAATAAGGAGTTCATGGTCTGAGCCACAGTCAGCTCCTGGTCTTGTTTTTGCTGACTGTATAGGGCTTCTCCATCTTTGGCTGCAAAGAATATAATCAATCTGATTTCGGTGTTGACCATCTGGTGATGTCCATGTGTAGAGTCTTCTCTTGTTTTGTTGGAAGAGGGTGTTTGTTACGACCAGTGCATTTTCTTGGCAAAACTCTATTAGTCTTTGCCCTGCTTCATTCTGTATTCCAAGGCCAAATTTGCCTGTTACTAGCAGGTGCATTAGGTAATCATCAAAATTTTAAGTCCCAAGGCTAACACTTTTCCTTGATTCTGCCACAGTCTCCAAACTCACCAGGTCTCTCATGGAGACTATCGATATTATAGGGTCAATAAGCTCATAAGCGGAACTTCTCTGGTGGTTCAACAGTAAAGAATCCACTTGCAATGCAGGAGACGTGGGAGACGTGGGTTCGATCCCTGGGTCGGGAAGATCCCCTGGAGAAGGGAATGGCAACTCATTCCAGTATTCCTACCTGGAGAATCCCAAGGACAGAGGAGCCTGGTGAGCTATGGTCCATAGGGTCACAAAGAGTCAGATAGGACTGAAGTGACTTGGCACGCATGCATGCAAGCTCATAAGGACCCAGTGGGATCTGCTATATTTCTCCTCACTTAAAATCAGTCTTTTCATGTGAAATGTGGCAAATAGATTCCCAAAATATCCCCCAGGTATGGAACAGCTTGCTCAAAATCCAAATAATTCTATTAGCACATTTGTTTTCATCTCAAGGTGGAATCAGAAATGTTCTCAGCTTATTTTTCTAGTCAAGGATAGGTTTAAGATATGCTTATGATTTTTACCAGTCCTTTTACTTGGGTATGGGCTTCCCTGGTGGCTCAGTTGGTAAAGAATACCCCTGAAATTCAGGAGACTGTCTGCAGCACAGGAGACCCAGGTTCAATCCCTAGATCTGGAAGATCCCCTGGAAAAGGAAATGGCTACTCACTCCAGGATTTTTGCCTGGAAAATCTTATGAACAGAGGAGTTGGCAGGCTACAAACCATGGGGTCACAAGAGTCAGATATGACTTCGCAACTAAACCACAACCACCACATACTTAGGTATATTCACCAGCTAACTAAATTATATCATATATTCTATTATCTTGTACAAATAAGAATGTTCTTATCTTAAAATTTACGAGAATTGATTTTTTAAAATTTGGTTTAACTATTTCAAATAAAAAGTTATTACTTAAAAAAAGACAGTGGTTACCATGGTCAGATTTCTTCTTACTTATTACCATAAATAGAAGAATTAATGTAGCCCTAAGATAGTACAGTAAAATCATACTGCATTCTGTTCTATGTAAAAGCAAATGGTCTCTGCTTGACCTCTTAGGGTGAAGAAAAGGTATTATTAAGATAATATCAAGTTCAGTCATCGCATCCCATTCTTCCTCAGACTGCTTTCTTTACTACAATTATGGGGTTTATCTCAGAGTAAATGAAAGGTTCTGCCTAACATTTTCATAGCCAAATTGAGTGAAAGTGTAAAAAATTAGTATCCGTTAATACCCTTACAGTCACTGTTTCTTTAATTAGAAGTTCTATTTCCTAGATTATTTAATATGCATTAATTTGTATGTATAGCCCTAGATTGCCATACTTTTTCTTTGTATACATGTCAATAAAATTGATTTTTTTTAAAAGTTCTATTTCCTATTGTTTACAGAAAGCCTGAATTATTTAAAATTTATCTTACCTCTCAGCTTTTGTAAATCCAGAGATATGATAAGAGAATCCCATTTAGCATGACAAATTAAAATAAAGAAAAGGGTTCTTTTTTTTTTTTTTTAACCCTTGTCACCTCCATGATAGCCAAGAAGTTTTTCTTTCATTTGTGGTAATATGCATTCTAATTAAATATTTAGGTACTGGAATAATCACCATTTATCCACAGAATCTTGTTAGCAGTGTTTTATTGGTCTTTTGCCTCTTTTCCACTGCATCCCCAATTCCCTGAAATAAAGTTACTTTAAACCCTTTTCCAAGTATTTGGGAATTTCCTTGCAACGAGTCTCTGTATCCAGAAGTCCCATTTGTGCTGCTTTAGCTCCCTCTATTGGCTCCATGATTTTCACCAGAGCAATAAATAGCCAAGGCATGTCCCCAGTAGCTCAGCTGGTAAAGAATCCTCCTGCACAGCAGGAGAACCCGGTTCAATTCCTTGGTCAGGAAGATCCCCTGAAGAAAGGATAGGCTACCCACTCCAGTATTCTTGGGCTTCCCTGGTGGCTCAGCTGGTAAAGAATCCACCTGCAATATGGGAGATCTGGGCTTGATCCCTGGGTTGGGAAAATCCCCCGGAGAAGGAAACAACTACCCACTCCAGTATTCAGGCCTGAAGAATTCCATGAAGAGTCGGACACAACTGAGCAACTTTCACTTTCAAGGCATGTCAAGTTTACACTCTGAAAAAAACAAAAAGCTTTGCTCTATTTTAAGTTATTGGAACAGATCCAGAAGAATAAGGACTGTGCTTCACAAGTTTCTTCCTCTTACACATTTCAAGCCCTTACTAATCTCAAACCAGAGATGCTCATCTGATCAATCCAACACTGATACCCCCTTGGTCCCTTGTCCCTACTGGTTCTGGAGTTATGTCATTACTCTCACATCTGCCTCTAACCTGCAAGGTGACTATGGATAAATGTCAAGAGCAGACTTGGATTAATGACCAGACATCATTTCGATAAAGCAAACAACATTGCAGTCAGGATAAACAATGGAAGTATCTAGGGCAAACAAAGGTATAAGTTTTCAGATCCCCAAATCCTCACAAAGGGGAGTATGTATTTGGGCTTAAAAATACCCTGACTGATCATCACAGGAGGGTGAGATGTTTTCCTTTAGTTTTATGAGATTGGAGTACATTTTGCACATTAACTAGTCTGAATCACTCTTCTGGGTCTGATGTGTCCAACAATCAGATCAGATTGATCAGATCAAACAATCTGCCTAATCAGAGTTAGGCAGTAAACAGTATGACTACAGAGCTCAGCACAGTACAGAATGCTCAGGCATGAACTCAGCTCTCAGTCTCTCCAGGTAATGTTGTCTATTTTTACTCTTAAACTACAAAACTACATTAAGAGTCAGTTACTCAGACATCTCTGAATCATATTGATAAGTCCTTGCTGCTGCTGCTGCTGCTAAGTCACATAAGTTGTGTCCGACTCTGTGCGATCCCAAGACGGAAGCCCACCAGGTTCTTCTGTCCCTGGGATTCTCCGGGCAAGAACACTGGAGTGGGTTGCCATTTCCTTCTCCAATGCATGAAAGTGAAAAGTGAAAGTGAAGTCACTCAGTCATGTCTGACTCTTAGCGGCCCCATGGACTGTAGCCTGCCAGGCTCCTCCATCCATGGGATTTCCCAGGCAAGAGCTTGGATTAGCCAAATAGATCCACCTTACCATCTACAGAGACTTCTCTTTGGAGAAGTTCTATATCCTCCTCTGCTTTCTGTTTGCAGCTTCACAGCCTTTACCTCTGCTCCAGGACATCCCCAGAGTTCTCTCTGAGCCTGCAGGAATAGCCACGATTGACCTGAAGAAGAGCCTTTCCTCAACTCACAGAGCTTCCAGTTTCACAGACAGATCTTCCATTGTCTCACTCTTGCTTTTCTTCTCTCTTCTCCTTTGTCCCATAGGGTAATGATACAATGTTAGGTAAGATTTTATACTTTGTGTGACACTCATTGGTGGCCAAAGATTGTCCCAGCAGTGGTCCCATTCTCTGAGAACAGACCTATGTGGGCTATTGCTCTGGGACTCAGGAGAAGTTGTTACAAGGGGAACCAGAGCTTAAGGGAAGACAGATCAGTGTCCACATACCAATTTGCTCACTGAGTATAGTAGTAATGCAACCTTGAGCAAATTTCTTAACCTCTATCTTCGTTTAATCCGTAGAGTGGAGATAATCAGAGATTGCAAATTTCTTGTGAGGATTAAACAAGAGAATGTGCTTGAAACACTGGAACATGGAAAGTACTTAGCAAATGTACATCACCATCATCATCATTATTCTCAAGTCTAGTTCTGCCAGGATAATTTGCCTGGCTACTTTACAGAGGCTTCCCAGATGGTGCTAGTGGCAAAGAACACACCTGCCAACTAAGAAAAGGAGGAGACTCAAGAGACACAGGTTTGATCCCTGGCTCAGGAAGATCCCCTGGAGGAGGGCATCGCAATCCACTCCAGTATTCTTGCCTAGAGAATCCCATGGACAGAGGAGCCTGGTGGGCTACAGTCCATGGGGTTGCAAAGAGTCGGACATGACTGAAGTGACTTAGCATGCACTTTACAGAAACTCTGCAATTTGGCTTGTCCCGGTATGTTTGGTAGAAGGATGGAATGTTAAACTCTAATAGTAGTTACCCAAATAGTTTCATTTTCCTCCTCAAACTGTCAACAATTTTCAGAATAGCATCACATGAATTCCAGAGCCCTAGAACTTGAGAGTTCTGGTTCCATCTCTGCTATTAGCCATTAATAGGACCTTTGTCTTCTCAGACCCTCAGTTTTCTTAACTGGAAAATGGGAATATACATACTTTGCAGACTTGAGCAGAGAATTGATGAGGTAAGGTGTGTGAAGTTCTTCATACAGTATCTGGTATATTTCAGGGGTACCACAAATGCTGGTCATAGAAGGTCTCAAAGCCCTTGGCTTTCAGCCCCATGGTACTAAAGCCTCTTTCCCTACCTTTTTGGGATGCCTCATGCTGGAATCTGGGACCTGTTCTTCCTACTTTCCTTTGGTAAACTCTGTAGCTCTCCTGTACCTCTTGAAATCTTAGTATTTACATGTATTGGTCTAGTATCATTACATAATGCATTCTTTAAATTTTTGTACTGTATTTTGTATCAAAGCTATGAAGGCCATGACCTGATTTCCTTCCCAGACCTAATTCTCAGGCCATCTTTCTCATCTTGGTATATGACATTCCCTTCCATTCAATTCGTTAAATTAAAAATCAAGATCTCTCACATCCTCACTTTTCCTCACCACCTATATCCAAGCCAGGACAAGAAGTCCCATTGACTGTACCATTAAAACATATCCAAATACGTCAGCTGTCTGCATTTCTACCCTTGCTCTACTGGAGCAAGCCACCATCGTTCTGACACAGCGTTGCTATAGTAGCCTCCCAACCCATTTTACAGCTTCTTCTTTTGCTTACTTACAATTTATTCTCCACATCATAACCAGAGAGAGCTTTTCAAGACTGTGAACCAAATCGTGTTCTTCCCCTGCTTGATGTCCTTCACTTTCTTTTCTTTGGCCTTTCAAGGCCCTCCATTTTCTAGTATTACTTGTCTTTCCATTTTCATCTACCGCCATTCTCTCCATCTGCCATGCTTCCGTCACTCTGACCATCCTTCTGTTCTTGAACACCCTCAAGCTTACCTCTGTCTTAAGATTCTTGTACTAGCTACTTCCTTTGCCTGGAATGCTATCTCTCTCTCTCCTGAGCTTCGAGTGGCTGGCTGTCTTGGCATTTAAATCTAAAGTCATATATCACCTTCTTAGAGAGACTATTCTCAATATACCAATCCAAATTATCCACTGTATCACTCTCAACCACATCATCCTATTTCAATTCTCTACAGAGCAAGTATCACTAAGATTTTTCTTATTTAAACTTTAATTTTCTCTCATCCAGTAGAGTGTATGCTCCTTGAAGTCAGAATCCTGAGTCATCTTTTTTGATGCTGACAGCAGCATAATTCTAAGCACAGAGCCTAGAACCTTGCACAGCACAGAGTAAATATTCAATAAGTATCAATAATTTGTCATTACAAATTCCTTGCCTTCACTTTACATTAATATTTAGCATCTCACACCACTAGGGGGCAATATATTACCTAACTGAAATGAGCAAATGGGTATCCTTTTATGCCACTTTCAAGATGAACTTAGATTTTAATCATTAACGTAACAGATATTTATTGAAGAAAAACACTCTCCTTCCAAAAAAAAAAAAAAAGGAGTATGAAAAGGAAAAAAAAAGTCTTTTTGAGATTTTCAAACTAGCCACCTGGTACCAGCCCAAGAGAAAAAAGTTTGTTTATTCCAAGGTTACAAACATAGTGAAATAATTTAAAATATACTTTCTCTTTAAAGGTGTTATTTCAATTAAAAAAAAAAACACTTTTGATGTGAAATGAGAAAGTATTAACTTGAGTGATATGGAATTCTTTGGGAAGTCAGAAGGAAATTAACCAATATTGTATTTTCTCCATCTTTCACACACACACACACACACACACACACACACACACATTCCTGTCACTGATCCAATTTTGCTTTTAAAAGTGAGTGCTGGCCAGTCTCAGGGGAATAGAGATTCTGAAAGGAATTCTCTGTTTTCTATTTCCTTAACACCATTTCATTCTGAGCCTTTCTTTTATGTCTAAGCTTTTAAAGAAAGCAACCTGGTATGTTCAGGAAATGACAGCAAGCAATAAGACATCAACTGTTCCATTGACAAGTCTGCCTTGTGGCCAGAATAGCCTGAGTGACTAACGTCCAGCGATAAGGACCAGGTTTCTATTTCATGACCTGCAGCAGTGCTTGTCACTGGAGGTGCAGAGAAGGTGCAGTCACGCTGCTCTCTCTGTCTGTTGGGTGACCAGAGGAGGAGGCTGCAGAGCTCCCACTGAACTCCAGGTGGCAGCATAGAAATACTCAAGATGAATTTACCTGCGGAGGAACCTATTCCGTGAAGGACTCCCATACTGTTTGGTTGGTCCTAAAAACAGTTTCTAAAACCACATGTTTGACAAAGGAGGTGAGAATACACAACAGAGAAAAGACGGCCTCTTCAATAAGTGGTGCTGGGAAAACTGGACAGCTACATGTACAAGAATGAAACTAGAATACCTCCTGACACCATACACAACAATAAACTCAAAATGGATTAAAGACTTAAATGTTAGGCCAGAAACTATAAAGCTCCTAGAGGATAACATAGGCAGCACACTCTTTGACATAAATCACAGCAAGATCCTCTGTGACCCACCTCCTAGAATAACAGAAATAAAAACAAAAATAAACAACTGGGACTGAGTTAAACTTAAAGGCTTTTAGATAGCAAAGGAAACTATAAATAAGGTAAAAAGACAACCCTCAGAATGGGGGAAGATAATAACAAATGAATCAACTGACAAAGAATTATCTTCAAAATGTACAAACAGCTCATCCACTTAATACCAAAAAAACAAACAACCCAATCAAAAAGTAGGCTGAAGACCTAAACAGACATTTCTCCAAAGAAAACATACAGATGGCTAATAAACACATGAAAAGATGCTCAATGTAGCTCATTATTAGAGAAATGCAAATCAAAACTACAAAGAGGTATCACATCACACCGGTCAGAATGGCCATCATCAAAATCAGTTCAGTTCAGTTCAGTCACGCAGTTGTGTCTGACTCTTTGTGACTCCATGGACTGAAGCACACCAGGCTTCCCTATTCATCACCAATTCCCAGACCTTACTCAAACTCATGCCCATCGAGTCAGTGATGCCATCCAACCATCTCATCCTCTATCGTCCCCTTCTTCTCCCGCCTTCAATCTTTCCCAGCATCAGGGTCTTTTCAAATGAGTCAGCTCTTCGCATCAGGTGGCCAAAGTATTGGAGCTTCAGCTTCAGCATCAGTCCTTCCAATGACTATTCAGGACTGATTACCTTTAGAATGGACTGGTTGGATCTCCTTGCAGTCCAAGGGACTCTCGAGAGTCTTCTCCAACAACACATTCAAAAGCATCAATTCTTCTGCACTCAGCTTTCTTTATAGTCCAACCCTCACATCCATACATGACTACTGGAAAAACCATAGCTTTTTCTAGATAGAACTTTGTCAGCAAAGTAATGTCTCTGCTTTTTAATATGCTGTCTAGGTTGGTCATAGCTTTTCTTCCAAGGAGCAAGCGTCTTTTAATTTTATGGCTGCAGTCACCATCTGCAGTGATTTTGGAGCCCCCCCAAATAAAGTCTGTCACTGTTTCCATTGTTTCCCCATCTATTTGCTATGAAGTGATGGCACCGGATGCCATGATCTGAGTTTTCTGAATGTTGAGTTTTAAGCCAATTTTTTCACTCTCCTCTTTCACTTGCATCAAGAGGCTCTTTAATTTTTCTTTGCTTTCTTTCATAAGGGTGGTATCATCTGCATATCTGAGGTTACTGGTATTTCTCCCGGCAATCTTGATTCCAGCTTGTGCTTCTTCCAGCCCGGCATTTCACATGATGTACTCTGCATATAAGTTAAAGAAGCAGGGTGACAATGTATAGCCTTGACGTACTCCTTTCCCTATTTGGAACCAGTTTCTTGTTTCATGCCCAGTTCTAACTGTTGCTTCTTGACCTGCATACAGATTTCTCAGGAGGCAGGTCAGGTGGTCTGGTGTTCCCATCTCTTGAAGAATTTTCCACAGTTTGTTGTGATCCACACAGTCAAAGGCTTTAGCATAGTCAATAAGGCAGAAGTAGATGTTTTTCTGGAACTCTCTTGCTTTTTCTATGATCCAACAGATGTTGGCAATTTGATCTCTGGTTCCTCTGCCTTTTCTAAATCCAGCTTGAACATCTGAAAGTTCATGGTTCACATACTGTTGAAGCCTGGTCATCAGAAAATCCTCAAACAATAAATGCTGGAGAGGGTGTGGAGAAAACGGAGCCCTCTTGCACTGTTGGTGGGAATGTAAATTGATACAGCCACTACGGACAACAGTATGGAGATTCCTTAAAAAACTAGGAATATAAGTACCATATGACCCAACAATCCCATTACCGGGCATACACCCTGAAGAAACCATAACTGAAAAAGACACATGTACCCCAATGTTCACTGCAGCACCATTTACAGTAGCTAGGACATGGAAACAACCTAGATGTCCATCGACAGATGAATGCAGAAAGAAGTTGTGGTACATACATACAATGAAATATTACTCAGCCATTAAAAGGAACACACTGCAAGAGTTCTAATAGGGTGGAAGAACCTAGAGCCTATTATACAGAACGAAGTAAGTCAGAAAGAGAAAAACAAATACCATAGATTAACACATATGTATGGAATCTAGAAAGATGGTACTGATGAACATATTTACAGAGCAGCAATGGAGACACAGACATAGAGAACGGACTTATGGGCACAGTGGGGAAGGAGAGGGAGGCACGAATGGAAAGAGTAAGAATTTGCTGTTTGCCACAGTGCTTTGTAACCTGGAGGAATGGAATGGGGTGAGAGGTAGGAGGGGACATACATATATCTATGGCTGATTCATGTTGATGTATGAATTCATGTTGAAACTAGCACAATATTGAAAAGCAATTATCCTCCAATTAAAAAGAAAAAAAAAGAAAACCACATTAGGTCAGTCACCATGACAACTGGAAGGCTGTACTGGAATCCATGAGATTCTAGTGACTCTATCTTTAAAGGTGAGAAATGACTTGAAAAAAAAAGTTTGACGCTAGGTGGAGAAAACGATTTTTCACTCATGTGAAAAAATCTGCTCATGTGACTTACTATAGCATAAAGACTTCCCCACAATATGAGTGCTGAGGGTGGTGGGAACAGAGGTGGGTCAAATGAGGCTGAGACCATCAAGGATCCATTTCCAGAGATCTACTAGAGGGGAAGAGTGGCCTAAACTTCTCTAGACACTTAGTAACAATAAGAGTGGTTAAGGGCACTCACCATATGAGTTGTGAGAGGGAATAATCAAGATCAGCTTGCTTACTTCTTTGCATTCTTTTGAGTAGGGCAGAATCTATTGACTCCTCAGACCAATTATAATCTATTGCCAGTAACTCAGTAAAAGAATGCAAGAAGCACAAGAATGAGCCCCTGTGGCTCTTCTTCACTGAAGAAAGGAAACATTCTCTTCCATCCCCGTGTTCTCGATTTTGCACCACAAAAGATTGTTGCTGAGCACCCACAAAACACTTACTATTAAATACATTCAAGGAATCAAATGGAAATCGAGAATTAAGTTATGAGGTAACAATAAAATGTTACTGAGAACTCAAAGGACAAACACCTAGAGTCTTCAGTATGAGGATGTGTGTTAGTCGCTCAGCTGTGTCCTTAGTTGCTCAGTACTGTCCGACTCTTTGCAACCCCATAGACTGTAGCCCCCAGGCTCCTCTGCCCACGGAATTCTCCAGGCAAGAATACTGGAGTGGGTTGCCATTCCCTTCTCCAATTATGAGGATATCGAGTAATAATTCATGCAGCAATGTATTTTGCCTTCAAGAGTGAGTGCATTTTAGGCTGACAGAATTAGGTTGATGAAAGAAAGGATATCCCAAACCAGAGTAAGCAAATGTATGAAGGTGAGATAATCCAAATTGAGTTAGATATATAGAGAACAGGCAAAATACAGACTACAGGGAAGTACCAAGTGATAAAGCTTTTAAGCAGTGATTCTCAACCCAGAGAGATTTTGTCACTCAGGGGACATTTGGCAATGGCCTTAGAGTACAAAATGAAGCAGGGCAAAGGCTAACAGAGTTTTACCAAGAGAATACACTGGTCACAGCAAATACCCTCTTCCAACAACACAAGAGACAACTCTACACATGGACATCATCAGATTGTCAATATCAAAATCAGATTGGTTATATTCTTTGCAGTCGAAGATGGAGAAGCTCTATACACTCAGCAAAAACAAGACCGGGAGCTGACTGTGGCTCAGATCATGAACTCCTTATTGCTAAATTCAGACTTAAATTGAAGAAAGTAGGGAAAACCACTAGACCATTCAGGTATGACCCAATCAAATCCCTTATGACTATACAGTGGAAGTGATAAATAGACTCAAGGGATTAGATCTGATAGATAGAGTGCCTGAAGAACTATGGATGGAGGTTCATAACACTGTACAGGAGACAGTGATCAAAACCATCCCTGAGAAGAAGAAATGCAAAAAGACCAAATGGTTGTCTAAGGAGGCCTTACAAATAGCTGAGAAATAAAAGAAGCTAAAGGCAAAGGAGAAAATGAAAGATATACCCATTGGAATGCAGAGTTCCAAAGAATAGCAAGGAGAGATAAGAAAGCCTTCCTAAGTGATCAATGCAAAGAAATAGAGGAAAACAGAATGGGAAAGACTAGAGATCTCTTCAAGAAAATTAGAGATACCAAGGGAACATTTCATGCAAAGATGGGCTCAATAAAGGACAGAAATGTTATGGACCTAATAGAAGCGAAGATATTAAGAAGAGGTAGCAAGAATACACAGAAGAACTGTACAAAAAAGATCTTCATGACCCAGATAATCACAACGGTGTTATCACTCACCTAGAGCCAGACATCCTGGAATGCAAAGTCAAGTGGGCCTTAGGAAGCAGAACTATGAACAAAACTAGTGGAGGTGATGGAATTCCAGTTGAGCTATTTCACATCCTAAAAGATGATGCTGTGAAAGTGGTGACCTCAATATGCCAGCAAATTTGGAAAACTCAGCAGTGGCCACAGGACTGGAAAAGGTCAGTTTTCATTCCAATCCCAAAGAAAGGCAATGCCAACGATGTTCAAACTCCCACATAATTGCACTCATCTCACACACTAGCAAAGTAATACTCAAAATTCTCCAAGCTAGGCTCCAGCAGTACATGAACCGAGAACTTCCAGATGTTCAGGCTAGATTTAGAAAAGGCAGAAGAACCAGAGATCAAATTGCCAACATCCGCTGGATCATAGAAAAAGCAAGAGAATTCCAGAAAAACATTTATTTCTGCTTCATTTACTATGCTAAAGCCTTTGACTGTGTGGATCACAACAAACTGTGGAAAATTCTTCAAGAGATAGGAATATCAGATCACCTTACCTGCCTCCTGAGAATCTTATGCAGGTCAAGAAGCAGCAGTTTGAACCAGACATATAACAACGGATTGGTTCCAAATTGGGAAAGGAGTACATAAAGGCTGTATATTGCCACCTTGCTTATTTAACTTATATGCAGAGTACATCATGCAAAATGATGGGCTGGATGAAGCACAAGATGGAATCAAACTTGCCAGGAGAAGTATCAATAACCTCAGACATGCAGATGACACCACCCTTATGACAGAAAGTGAAGAACTAAAGAGCCTCTTGATGAAAGTGAAAGAGAAGAGTGAAAAAGCTGGCTTAAAACTCAACATTCAAAAAATGAAGATGATAGCATCTGGTCCCATCACTTCACTGCAAATAGACAAGGAAACAACGGAAACAGTGACAGACTGTATTTTTTTGGTCTCCAAAATCACTGCAGATGATGACTGCAGCCATGAAATTAAAAGATGCTTGCCCCTTGGAAAAAAAGCTATGACAAAATCTAGACAGCATATTAAAAAACAGAGACACTACTTTACCAACAAAGGCCCACCTAGTCAAAGCTATAGTTTTTCTAGTAGTCATGTGTGTATGTTTGAGTTGGACCATAAAGAAAGCTGAGCAACAAAGAATTGATGCTTTTGAACTGTGGTGTTGGAGAAGACACTTGAGAGTCCCTTGAACAGCAAGGCAATCAAACCAGTCAATCCTAAAGAAAATCAGTCCTGAATATTCATTGGAAGGACTGATGTTGAAGCTCCAATTCTTTTTTTTTTTTTTATTTTACCCTCCTCCCTCCTCCCTCCCCTACCATCCCTCTGGGTCATCCCAGTGCACTAGCCCCAAGCATCCAGTATCGTGCATCGAACCTGGACTGGCATCTCGTTTCTTACATGATATTTTACATGTTTCAATGCCATTCTCCCAAATCTTCCCACCCTCTCCCTCTCCCACAGAGTCCATAAGACTGATCTATACATCAGTGTCTCTTTTGCTGTCTCGTACACCAGGTTATTGTTACCATCTTTCTAAATTCCATATATATGCATTAGTATACTGTATTGGTGTTTTTCTTTCTGGCTTACTTCACTCTGTATAATAGGCTCCAGTTTCATCCACCTCATTAGAACTGATTCAAATGTATTCTTTTTAAGGGCTGAGTAATACTCCATTGTGTATATGTACCACTGCTTTCTTATCCATTCATCTGCTGATGGATATCTAGGTTGCTTCCATGTCCTGGCTATTATAAACAGTGCTGCGATGAACATTGGGGTACACGTGTCTCTTTCCCTTCTGGTTTCCTCAGTGTGTATGCCCACACACTGAGTGTATACACACTGAGGGCATACACACTGAAGCTCCAATTCTTTGGCCACTTGATGTGAAGAACTGACTCATTGGAAAAGACTCTGATGCTGGGTAAGATTGAAGGTAGGAGGAGAAGGGGACAATAGAGATGAGATGGTTGGATGGCATCACCAACTCAGTGGACATAAGTTTGAGCAAGTTCTGGGAGTTGGTGATGGACAGGGAAGCCTGGCATGCTGCAGTCCATGGGGTTGCAAAGAGTTGAACACAACTGATGGACTGAACTGAGGGACATTTCTGGTTGTTACAATTAAGTGGAGAAGTGCTACTGGCATCTAGCAAGTTGCAGCCAGGGAAGCTGGTTCATATCCTACATTGCACAAGACAGGTCCTCACAACAAATCTCACCCAGCCCAAAATGTCAGTAAGTGCCAGTACTGGGAAACCCTGTTTTTAAGGAAGGTTGTGCTGTGCTGTGCTTAGCTGCTCAGTCGTGTCCAACTATTTCCGACCTCATGGACTGTAACCCGCCAGGCTCCTCTGTCCATAGGGATTCTTTGTCCATAGGGATTCCAGAGAATACTGGAGTGGGTTGCCATGCCCTCCTCAGGGACTGAACCCAAGTCTCCCGCTTTGCAGGCTGATGCTTTACCGTTTGAACCACCAGGGAAGCCCTTAAAGAAGGGTGGTCTTGGTTATATATCAGGTGACCTATTTGGTAGGCAAAGAGAGATGCAGATGGTTTTTAAATGGGAGAATACATTTATCAGTATTATGATTTATTGGAGTTATATGGATAAAAATGTTTCTAGCATTTCCCCTTCCTTCATCATTCAGAAAAACCCTGTTTGCAAAGCTTGGCTAGTTAGCCTCTGTTGTACTTGTGGGGAGTCAGTGGAGATGCAGAATTGGAGAAACCTAGATAAGCTAAATTAATATCCACATACAAGGACATGGACCTCTAAGGGAAGAAAAGATCTAAGAGGTACGAATGAGAGAAGCAAGAGAAAAGAGTGAGGGAATGAGGAAAAGAGTCATCACAAATTGAAGTTATAATACATGGAATTGAACTACGGGGAGATAATAAAATCAAGACCTTGATTCTGCCCTTGATGAGTCTAAAATTTCCTAAAGATCACACAGGTCTGTAGTCAGGTCTCGGGTATTCACAGAAAAGGATATATGCGTCTTCTTCACATTTATGTCATTTCTCAGAACTTTCACTGGATGCATGAAATCAAGGTGGCTTCACTTTAGGGGTAGAAGCTATTTGGGGATGCTTTTCTTATGAGTTTTTCTTACTTTGACCCTGAAAAAAAAAACTGACACAATCCATCCAAGTCTGGTATTAAATTATTTCTATCTTCTGGGCTGAAGATGAATTTGACACAGATGAGTAAATCTAGCCAGTTAGAGGTGGGTCATCACAAATTTGGCTGATGGGAAGATGCAGTGAAGACACCGTTAAGTCGGCAAGAATATTGGTTCTTCATGTCATAGTTGGTTGCTCTGGTCTGTGCGCCTCTGCCAACTTCCAGTGGCTAATAAGTCTTTGGCCCAGTGATGAAAGCACTAGTGCCAATGACAAAGATAAACAAGGTCCTCTGCCAGGAACAAAAGCTGAAGTCTTTCTGGTAATTGCAACCTGGCATGTGCATGGCCCCAAGATCGGGGGCCATCTCTACCATAGCCATTTACTATCTGTAGTGGCTCCAAGGGTCTCATACTATATGATAGCTGCCATGGCTGCTCTATTATCATGAATATGCCAAGGCAGAATAGTCATGTTCTTTTTGTAACTTCCCAGAGCAAATGGAACTGGAAATGGACATTAGGAAGGACACCTGCGGAGCTCAGCCTATCTTGGTGGTAGTTAATCAGAGATGAATTCCATGTACCATATTAAGGAAAGCTAATTATGGGTAGATTTTAAAGAAGGGGTGGGAAGAAAATTTTGTTTCTGCTTCTAGTTGGAAGTACTCTAGATCATATAGAAATGCTTTTGTTTGCTACTTACAGCAAATCCAATATTGATGGCTTATTATTTTATTGCATGAGAAGAAATCCCACATGGGTGGTTTTTCTCTGTTCTCTGTGCCTCGTTCTTAGCAAATTGGCTTTTTAGTTTCCATTTCTGCCTATTCTATCAAGAAAGGAGAAATTTTTCCCTGTGTATAATGGCCAGAAGGGGATCATGTGGTCATCCCAAGCTCCAATGGAGGCTGAAGAAATGAATGTCTAACAGGAAGAGGATTGTCATGACTGGCCTAAACCAGCCGTAATTTATCTCCAAGAATCGGGGCTCTAGTAGCAAGAAAAAAGAAGAGTTATTGGGTAGACAGTTAACAGCATCTGTCATAATCCCTTGCAATGCCAGATTCAGTGGTTTTTTCACTGGTGTGGGATGGAAATATTACAACAGGCTCCATCACTCTTTGCCTCAGATACCTTCTCCTTCCCTTCCCTCCCTCTTCTGAACTAACCTTTTTCTCCTCATATACACAGGTAGATCGCAAGCAAATCCCTTCTCATCCTTAAGATCCTACTGGAATCATCTTCATGAGCCCTTTCTTGGCCTGACATCCCAGTCTTAGGCATCATGCCTACTCCCACAACAAACTCTACCCTGGCATACATCACACTGAGTTGCCACTGTCTCTTTCTTATCTTTGTTCACCCCCAGATTGAGTTTCTAGAGGAATCTTATTCATTTATATCTTCTTATTCATATTCCTGGTAAAGCGTCTGCCTACAATGTGGGAGATCCAGGTTTGATCCTTGGGTTGGGAAGATCCCATGGGTAAGGAAATGGCAACCCACTCCAGTACTCTTGCCTGGAAAAATCCCACGGATGGAGGATCCTGGCAAGCTACAGTCCATGGGGTTGCAAAGAGTCGGACGCGACTGAGTGACTTCACTTTCACTTTCATTCATATTCTTAAGGCTGAGCACAAAGCCTGGCACAGGCTAACTGAATGCATGGGAGCTCCAAAAAGAGTTTTGCTATATGCTGTAACTCCTTAAGAAACGGTGGTTTTGGATAAAGCATATACAGAAGAGTTCATTTATTTGCAATTACAAAAGAGCACACCTTTCAAGGAAAAAGTACTCTGTCTCAAAGAGAAGCTGATCCTGTATGACTTTCTTGCCTTTGTGTGCTGGACTCTAGTTCCATCCCTTGACATACACATATTCTCCAAATGTTCATGGTGAAGTGAGACTGCCCTCATCCAGGGGCCATCTCTGGGAAGGCAGTCTTCCCAGAGATGAGCTGGGAAGTCTGAGTCTTGGCTCAGCTATTATCGGATTCTATTAAAAATCAAAATGAGTTAGTCTGTTAACTAACCTCACTGATCTTCAGTTTGCTTATTGGTAGAGTGTGATATAACAGAACATGGATAATAGCCTCAGAGGGTTAAGTATTAAATGGCATAATATATTGTAAAATGCTCAGCACATGGTAGAAACTAAAAAAATTATTTGTGTTAGTTAGCTTCTTGGATCTTCAATTGTATAGTTTTATCAGATCAAAGTTCTCTTATTTGCAGATTATTTCACTGCCCTAGATCCAAAAAGTTCTTTATCACATAATAAAGTTGAGAAGTTTCTTAGCTCCATATCATGTATATAGATACTACTCTATTAAAAAGAAAAACAAACTTGGTGATAATTGTAGCCCCTGTTTCAAGGAAATATCACCAAATTCCCCCTTAGGAATTGCTGTGTATTTTACGTATCAATATAATGTAAGCATAAAGACTTATTTATAGGTATAAATGTTTTACAATGTTGTGTTAGTTTCTGCTGTACAGCAAAGTGAAGCAGTTATATATATATATACACACACATCTTCCCTCTTTTTTAGATTTCCTTTCCATTTAGGTCATCACAGAGCACTGAGTTGAGTTCTCTGTGCTATACAGTAGGTTCTCATTAGTTATCTGTTTTATATATGTGCTTAGCCACTCAGTCATGCCCAACTCCTTGTGATCCCATAGACTACAGCCTGCCAGGCTCCTCTGTCCATAGGATTTTCCAGGCACAAATACTGGAGTGGGTGGCCGTGTCCTCCTCCAGGGGATCTTCCTGACCCAGGGATCAAACCCAGGTCTCCCGCATTGCAGGCAGATTCTTTACCATCTGAGCCACAAGGGAAGCCCATTTTATAAATAGTAGTGTATATTATATCAATCCCAATTCCAAATCATCCCACTCCCATGCCAACTCCCCCGTTCTTCCCTTGGTACCCATAAGTGAGAACAATATAAATCTTGTTGCATGTCTTCATCAGAGCCCTTGGGTGACCAGGTGCATTGTCAATGAGCAGTAGTATTTTGAAAGGCATCATTTTTTTCTGAACAGTAGATCTCAACAGTGGGCTTAAATAGTAAACCATGTTATAATCAGATATGCTGTCATCTAGGCTTTGTTGTTTCATTTATAAAGCATACGCAGAGTAGATTTATCATAATTCTTAAGGGCCCTAGGATTTTCAGAATGGTAAATGATGACTGGCTTCATCTTAAAGTCACTGGCTGCATCGGCCTCTGACAAGAGAATCAGCCTGTCCATTTTGAAGTTTTGAAGCTAGGCATTGACTTCTCCACTCCAGCAAGGAAAGTTCTAGATGGAATCTTCTTCCAATACAAGACTGCTTTATCTACATTGAAAATCTGTTGTTTAGTGTAATGACCTTCATTAATGACCTTAGCTGGATCTTCTGTATAATTTGCTACAGCTTCTACATCAGCACTTGCTGCTTCACCTAGCACTTCTATGTTACAGAGATGGCTTCTTCCTCAAACCTCATGGACCAATCTCTACTAGCTTCAGACTTTTCTTCAATAGCTTCCTCACCTCTCTTGGCCTTTAAGTGAGTTAGGACCTTGATCTCAATTAGGCTCCAGTTTAAGGGAATGTTGCAGTTGGTTTGATCTTCTATTCAGATCACTAAACTTCCTCCATATCAGCAATAAGGCTGTTTTACTTTCTTATCATTCATGTGTTCACTGGAGTAACACTTTTTTTAAAAAAGCTATTTTTAAAATTGATATAGTTAATAAGTGTAGTTAATTTACAATATTGTTCAGCTGTACAAAGTGATTCAGATAGATAGATATCTTCAGATTCTTTTCCTGGTGTCTCAGTGGTAAAGAATCTGCCTGGCAATGCAGGAGACATGGGTTCAATCCCTGGGTCAGGAAGATCCCTTGGAGAAGGAAATGGCAACCCATTCCAGTATTCTTGCCTGGAAAATCCCATGGACAGATGAGCCAGGCAGGCTACAGTCCATGGGGGTCTCAAAAGAGTTAGACATGACTTAGTGACCAAACAACATAAGATAATTAAATATATCTTAATATATTAAGCTATACAGTAGGTCCTTGTTGTCTATCTTATATATAGTAGTGTGTATTATGTTAATTCCAAACTCCTAATTTATCTCTCCCCTCCCCTTTCACTGCTGGAGTAGCACTTTCAATTTTCTTCAAGAGCTTTTCCATTGCACTGACATCTTGACTAACTGGTACAAGAGACCTAGCTTGCAACCTATCTTCACTTTCAACATGCCTTTCTCATTAAGCTTAAATCATTTCTAGTTTTTTATTTAAAATGAGACACATGTGGGTCTTCCCTTCACTGGAACACCTAGAGACCACTGGAAGGTTATCAACTGGCCTAATTTCAATATTGATGTGTCTTGGGGAATAGGGAGGCCTGAGGAGAGGGGAAGAGATGGGGGAACAGCCAGTTGGTAGGGCAGTCAAAATACATACATTTATCAATTAAGTCTAATGTCTTATAAAGGTGTAGTGCATGACACCAAAACAATTACAACATTAGGACCAAAGATCACTGATTACAAATCACTTATCACTATGAAACTGAGTCCCCCTAATTCTGAGTTCCTTGACAAGTTTATTATTAACCTCTCTATCCAAAACTTTATTTCCTTTTTTGTCCTGCCCCTGTTCCCTTCAGAATTAGGGAGTATCAGATAAAAGGAGGGACTGAAACCAAGCAGGACCCTGCGGGCTCTCTTAGGTACAAAAGCCCCTCCTATCCCCTGTTTCTTGTTTGTTGAAAAAGGCTTTAGTCTCTAAGGCTTTCCTTGAGTTTCAAAGAGCAGACTAAAAATAGTTACTTATTAAGAAATTGAGCAAGAATGCCTTGGAAGAAATGGAGTAGCCATCATAGTCAACAAAAGAGTCCAAAATGCAGTACTTGGATGCAGTCTCAAAAACAACAGAATGACCTCTGTTCATATCAAAGGCAAACCATTCAATATCATGGTAATCCAAGTCTCTGCCCTGACCAGTAACACTGAAGAAGCTGAGGTTGAATGGTTCTATGAAGACCTATAAGACCTTCTAGAATTAACATCCAAAAAAGATGTCCTTTTCATTATAGGGAATAGGAATGCAAAAGTAAGAAGTCAAGAAACACCTGGAGTAACAGGCAAATTTGGCCTTGGAGTACAGAATGGAGCAGGGCAAAAACTAATAGGGTTCTGCCAAGAAAATGCACTGGTCATAGCAAACCCCTTCTTCCAACAACATCAAAGAAGACTCTACACATGGACATCACCAGATGGTCAAGACCGAAATCAGATTGATTATATTTTTTGCAGCCAAAGATGGAGCAGCTCTATACAGTCAGCAAAAACAAGAGCAGGAGCTGACTGTGTTTCAGATCATGAATTCCTTATTGCCAAATTCAGACTTAAATTGAAGAAAGTAGGGAAAACCACTAGACCATTCAGGTATGACATAAATCAAATCCCTTATGATTATACAGTGGAAGTGAGAAATAGATTTAAGGGACTAGATCTGATAGATAGACTGCCTGCTGAACTATGGACGGAGGTTCATGACATTGTACCTGAGACAGGGAACAAGAACATCCCCAAGAAAAAGTAATGAAAAAAAGAAAAATGGCTGTCTGAGGAGGCCTTACAAATAGCTGAAAAATAAAAGAAGCTAAAGGCAAAGGAGAAAATGAAAGATACACCTATTGGAATGCAGAGTTCCAAAGAATAGCAAGGAGAGATAAGAAAGCTTTCCTCAGTGATCAGTGCAAAGAAATCGAGGAAAACAATAGAATGAGAAAGAAAGAAAATTAGAGATACCAAGGGAACATTTCATGCAAAGATGGGCTTGATAAAGGACAGAAATGGTATGGACCTAACAGAAGCAGCAGATATTAAGAAGAGGTAGCAAGAATACACAGAAGAACTGTACAAAAAAGATCTTCATGACCCAGATAACCACAATGGTGTGATCACTCATCTAGAGCCAGACATCCTGGAATGTGAAGTCAAGTGGGCCTTAGAAAGCCTCCCTATGAACAAAGCTAGTGGAGGTGATGGAATTCCAGTTGAGCTATTTCAAATCCTAAAAGATGATGCTGTGAAAGTGCTGACCTCAATATGCCAGTAAATTTGGAAAACTCAGCAGTGGCCACAGGACTGGAAAAGGGCAGTTTTCATTCTAATCCCTAAGAAAGGCAATGCCAAAGAATGTACAAACTACCACACAATTGTACTCATCTCACATGCTAGTACAGTAATGCTCAAAATTCTCCAAGCCAGGCTTCAGCAATACATGAACTGTGAACTTCCAGAGGTTCAAGCTGGATTTAGAAAAGGCAGAGGAACCAGAGATCAAATTGGCAACATCTGCTGGATCATCAAAAAAGCACAAGAGTTCCAGAAAAACATCTATTTCTGCTTTATTGACTATGGCAAAGCCTTTGACTGTGTGGATCACAATAAACTGTGGAAAATTCTGAAAGAGATGGGAATACCAGACCACCTGACCTGCCTCTTGAGAAATCTGTATGCAGGTCAGGAAGCAACAGTTAGAAATGGACATGGAACAACAGACTGGTTCCAAATAGGAAAAAGAGTACGTAAAGGCTGCATATCGTCACTCTGTTTATTTAACTTATATGCAGAGTACATCATGAGAAACGCTGGGCTGGATGAAGCACAGGCTGGAACTAAGATTGAAGTATCAATAACCTCAGATATGCAGATGACACCACCCTTATGGCAGAAAGTGAAGAAGAACAAGAGAGAGTCTTGATGCAAATGAAAGAGGAGAGTGAAGTGAAAGAGGAGAGTGAAAAAGTTGGCTTAAAGCTCAATATTCAGAAAACAAAGATCATGGCATCCGGTCCCAACACTTCATGGCAAATAGATGGGGGAACAATGGAAACAGTGACAGATTGTATTTTCTTGGGCTCCAAAATCACTGCAGATGGTGACTGCAGCCATGAAATAAAAAGACACTTACTCCTTGGAAGAAAAGTTATAACCAACCTAGACAGCATATTAAGAAGCAGAGACATTACTTTGCTGACAAAGGTTTGTCTAGTCAAGGCTATGGTTTTTCCAATAGTCAGGTGTGGATGTGAGAGTTGGACTATAAAGAAAGCTGAGCACAGAAGAACTGATGTTTTTGAACCGTGTTGTTGGAGAAGACTCTCTAGAGTCCCTTGGAATGCACGGAGATCCAACCAGTCCATCCTAAAGGAAATCAGTCTTGAATATTCATTGGAAGGACTGATGTTGAAGCTGAAACTCCAACACTTTGGCCACCTGATGTGAAGAGCTGACTCATTTGAAAAGACCTTGATGCTGGGAAAGATTGAAGGCAGGAGGAGGAGGGGACAACAGAGGATGAGATGGTTGGTTGGCGTCACCAACTCAATGGACATGAGTTTGAGTAAACTCCAGAGTTGGTGATGGACAGGAAAGCCTGGCGTGCTGCAGTCCATGGGGTTGCAAAGACTTGGACAGCACTGAGCAACTGAACTGAACTGATCTTAAGGAAGTGCAGGAATTCAGAAACAAAGGAAATGTGTGTAAAACAGAATCCTAGTACCTCTTCAAAGGATATAGATAACAATCTGATGCATATCAGAATCCTAGTTCCTTTTCAAAGGATATACATTAACAATCTGATGCATATCTTCGTGCTGTTCTGCAGAAACCAAAACTCCCTCCCCCAAACTGCCCAGGTAGAGGATGATGAATACATGCCAACCACAAAAACACAGACCTCAGGCTGGTTTGAACCAGAAGGTTGATGATTAGAGTCCCCAAACTTCACCGTGTTATCTCACCACCAACTAATCAGACGAAAGTCAGCAAGCTGCAACCCCCACCTCAAATGCTGTCTTTAAGAACCCATTTCTGAAAGAGTTTTGATCTTGTGACCATAAGATGCCCATTCTCATTGCTTGGTGCCTTGCAATAAATACTATGCTTTCCTTCACCACACAATCCTGTGTCAGCAGATTGGCTTTGCTATGTGTCGGGTGAACAGACCCAAGTCTGGTTCAGTAATAATCATAATAAATATAGTAATAATGAAAAAATTTGAGATATTGCAAGAATTACCAAAAGGTAACACAGTTCAGTTCAGTTCAGTCACTCAGTTGTGTCCGACTATTTGCAACCCCATGAATAGCAGCACGCCAGGCCTCCCTGTCCATCACCAACTCCCAGAGTTCACTCAAACTCATGTCCATCAAGTCGGTGAAGCCATCCAGCCATCTCATCCTCTGTCGTCCCCTTTTCCTCCTGCCCCCAATCCCTCCCAGCATCAGAGTCTTTTCCAATGAGTCAACTCTTCACATGAGGTGGCCAAAGTATTGGAGTTTCAGCTTTAGCATCAATCCTTCCAATGAACACCCAGGACTGATCTCCTTTAGGATGGACTGGTTGGACCTCCTTGCAGTCCAAGGGACTCTCAAGCATCTTCTTCAACACCACAGTTCAAAAGCATCAATTCTTCAGTGCTCAGCTTTCTTCACAGTCCAACTCTCACAACCATACATGACCACTGGAAAAACCATAGCCTTGACTAGACAAACCTTTGTTGGCAAAGTAATGTCTTTGCTTTTCAATATGCTATCTAGGTTGGTCATAAGTTTCCTTCCAAAGAGTAAGCGTCTTTTAATTTCATGGCTGCAGTCACCATCTGCAGTGATTTTGGAGCCCCCAAAATAACACAGTGACACAAAATAAGCAAATGCTATTGGAAAAGTGGTGCCAATAGACTTGGTCAACATTGGGTTGCTACAAACCCTCAATTTGTAAAAATTCAATACCTGTGAAGTGCAGTAAAGCAAAGCCCCGTAAAACAACATACACCTATATTTACTATTTATACACACACATATATACCTACATAGAGAGACGTATATCCACAAATTTATGTATATATACACCTACACATACAGACAAAGCAAGGAAAGAAAGATTGATTTATTGTAAAGAATTGATTTATGCAGCTATGGCAAGTCTGAAATTCAAAGGGCAGGCTGTCAGGAAGGGCAAACTGAACCTCTCAGGCACAGGCGGAAGCTGCTGTCCATAGCCAGAATTTCTTCTTCAGGGAAGTCTCAGTTCTGCTCTTTCAACTGATTGAATCAGGCCCACCTAGATTATCTAGGATAATCTTCCTTAAAGTAAACTGATTATAGACTTTAGTCACATTTACAAAACACAAAATACCTCCACAGCAATACCTAGAGTTTGACTGAATGACAGGAGACTGTAGCTCAGGAAAGCTGACACATGAAAGTATCACTGCTTAAATGTCTCTGTATGCCAGCACCATGCACTCTTGATTACTACAGCTTAGTGATTAAGTTTTGGAATTTTCTAACTTTGTCCTTCCTTTTCAGATTGAGTTGGCTCTTCTGGGTCCTTTGCATTTATTTCCATATGAATTTTAGGATCAATTTGTCAATTTCTGTACCCCCATTCTTTTTTTTTAACTTTATTTTTCAACTTTTTTGGCCACACCTTTCAGCACGCAAGATCTTAGTTCCCCAACCAGTAATCAAGCCTGTGCCTCCTGCAGTATAAGTGTGGAGTCTTAACCACTAGACCACCAGGGAAGTTCCTCATTTTTATAGTAAGTTGATAAATCAGTAACTTCAAAATCTAATCCATGTGACTCAAGATGCTCTGCTTTGTCTCTCAGGATCAATTCTAGTGTTCCCTACCTTGCGCAAGCAAAAGTGTATTCCAGCAGCCGGTGTGAATGATGAAGATGAAAAAAGCATCATAGAAATTAATGAAATAATGTGACATCCAATAAGCAATTCCACTTCTCAAATACTATAACTTAAATAGTACTTTGCTCTCCTGACTATTAAAAGAGAAAAAAAGTAGCATGTTTCACTTTTGTTACTTAACATGGCTGCTAGTGACAAATGATGTTTTCACCTTCTTCTGGAAGGGGGCACCCAAATGTCCTTTCAAAATCAATTCATTTGGTTACCCACAAACCTCTTTTGAGTCTTCACAAAGCCCCAAGCCCTGCGAAATGGCTTGTGGCTAGAGAGATGAATAAGCATGGCTTCTGCCCTTGGGAATCTCGGGGTGACGGTCATGGCAAACATAAGTCAAAAGAGGAAACCAGGAGCCGATTTGTCTTGCCTTTGACCCAAGTATCAAATATGCATTTCCAGTCCTCACTGACTGGGCATTTTCTTGTCATTCCTACATGACTGACTTTTTCAAAGATACTCCAAATTGGGTAGAACTAATTGTGATGTCTTGGCCTCTTTCAGAACAAGAGGGTAAGTGAAAGTCCCACTGGTAATTGCAGCCTGCTCCATCCCCTGTCTTCTCCGTCCGCTGCTCAGTTTTCTGGGAAGATTTCTCAGCACTTAGGCAACCTAAAGTGACTTGATAGACAATGCGTATTGTTAAGAATCAGTTAATAGCCACTTGCCTAGAAAAATACCTAATTATCAACTGGCCCTTTTTGACATTTACTCTGAGGGCCCCTCACCTCTGCTCATTATGGGGTTTCAGAATTCTTACAAGAGAATGAGCTGAAAGTTTTTAGAGAATGAAAAAATAGGGCTGCATTTTATTGAGACTTTCTTCTTTTCTTTTTCTCACTCAATAATCAGATGCCTGTGAAAGAGATATGACATGGAGGGTAGGTATTGAGAAACTCAGTGTCCCCCATTGCTCAAAACCACACCCATAGTTGATATGGGGAATGAGGAAGAAGGTGGTCATTGAATTCTAATTGAAGGCATTATGCGCTATGTGATGAACACCATAGTCTCCTTTGCCACTGTGAATGAGTGAGTTTTTAAAGGACCGTGGAAAATATACCACTTACAGAACACACCAAAATCTGTATAACAATGGTCATTATGACTATGCATTTAAGTGTAAAAGGACGTTTTATCAAAATCTAGGTGGTCTGCACAGAGACATTGATTGTTTTTGAGATTCTCACACCAGTGAGTCAGAACCTGGTGCCCTCTGCCTCCCACGCCCCCACTCCCGGCCAGTTTAAAATCAGCATGAATGCTGTGTAATCTAGCCAACAGGATTGATCCCAGTCAGGTATTAAGGGCTAAAATGGATTAAACAACAGACATCCCCTCTTGTGACAAGAAGGAAAAACTTCAAAGGTGGGATTTGTTCTTGTTATGACAAAGGAAGTGGATTTACAAACTGCCTTAAGGCACACCCCTTGGTGGCTTTCAATTTGCTCTTCTCTGTATGGGGAGGGTTTTTTTTTTTTTTCTCCCTTCTTTTTCCCCCCAGCTCTCAGAGTTCTACCCAGAATAAGAACCCCAGATTAAGAAAATCAGATTGAAAATGCTTTGGTGAGGAGGTGGCGGGGGAGGTAGGGGGAGCTTGTTTTTAAAGACCAGGCACCAAGCATCTCCCTGATGAAATGATTCTCAGGTTCAGGCACTTCCCTAGGAAGTGTCTCAGTGACGATGAACAGGTGAACTAGTAAGTGCCATTTACATCTTTCCAGCAGAGCAGACTCAACTCTCCATTCCTGTGCTTGCGTTTGGCATGAAAATTCCACGGAGAAAAATGCAAACAAGAAACAACGTATCCTAATGGGTTAATATGATTCTACTCCATGACGGGAATTATTAATAACATAGTTCAACTGCATAAACTTAAGAGTCCTGGGTTGGGATTAGCCATGTTGGGCTTTATTTTCAATTTCCTGATGCAATGTTATAATAACATTTTATTGTAAGACTATATATGTAGATATAATTTATCTTCTAGGATTTCAAAGCATTTTGGAGTTTTGGGTAAGATGTATACAAGTTTATGTTCACACACACATATACTCTTTTTCTTTAATCAATTATTTTGCTCAAATTACTCTTAAAATACCTAAGTTCTCTGGGATAAAAATGGAAATTGTCCTAGTATATAAATGTTGCATCAAAGTTTCTCAGTGTGAGTACCATAAAATCCCTTTCAAAGAAGCTCCCATTGATGCCCAGATGTTGACTTCAATTATGTTTATAATAATATTACTTAAACATGTATGAACATAAAACTCATGATGAATTCACTCTCTTGCAGTTCTTATTCAATTATAAAGCCAAAGTCTGTGCACTAATTACAAACGAATTGCAAACCTAATAAAATTCAAATTAAAAACATTAATGTAATAGATCCATAATGTTTCTCTGAAATTGAATTACCACGTACAACATGACTATGTGCTGCCTGCCCTTCCCTCATTCTGTTGAGCTGGGCATACCAATGAAACTGCCTGAATTCCTGGAAAATGTTTTTCAAACCAAATACCTTGACATCATTTGATCCTTATTACTTACTGATCAAAGCATCACTTCTCTGAATAAGTGTTGCCATAATGTTCTTTTCAACCACAATATACATTCTACTTCATATTTCTGATGCAATTGTGAAAATCTAATATGTGATTTATGTATTGAGCTTGTGGTGTTCTCTATTCATTAGCCTGAAACTGTGAAAGTACTACTAGACTCCAATAATACTACAATCACAGACTTTGGTGCTGAAATTACATGGCAGGACTTCATTATATTTGTCATCCAGATGGCCCAGAACACGACATTTTTAAAAAACTGCCTTTTACATAAAGTCAATGATTTTTTTATAGACAGTGAAATGTCCCATGAGAATACACACTTGGTCCTGGATTTAAAGATTCTAAATAAATTTTACATGCTAAGCAGTGTCTTTGTCCCCAGAATTCATTCTCTTGCTACAGGATTGAGAATCTCAGTAAAAGAACAAAAATATCCCTTCTGTATTATGAGGCAAGAGTGTAGGTCCTGATCAAATAACTAGTCTTCTCTAGGCAATTAGTATTCTCCAGGGAATAAATGTAAGCCTGTGTGCTTCTTCTTAAGGAGCTTACAATTTCCTTGAGGAGATAAGACATAAACATAAAAACTTCCATATTTAAATGTATTCAAAGTTTGCTAATGAAGAATCAACATTTCTCAGTCAACTCACAAGGTTTAAATAAAGTTATGGAAACATTACTTGTCATTTACATTTGAATACTTCATAAAACTTCAAATCATATTGTGATCTTGCTGTGCAGTGAAAAACACACCATCTGGAAGATGCCATCAGTGGTATGAAATGAAGATAGCCTGAAAGCATTTAGATGCATCTGAAAAACACCTTTGCCATTAACATGACCTTGAAAGTTGTGACCAAAATACTCAAAGCCATGAGAAATGTCTATAATCCAACTGGGCATTATTTTATACTTAAAAAAGTTCTATGAAACTGCTGAAACCCACCTACCCTAGAACCTGTGCTCTACAACAAGAGAATCTACCTCAATAAGAAGCCCTCACACTGCAAAGAAGAGTAGCCCCCACCCCCACACTGCTTGCCACAACCAGAGAAATCCCATATGCAGCAATGAAGACCCAGCACAGCCAAAACTAAATAAATAAAATAAAAAATTTTTAAAGGAAAAAGATATTAAATACAACATTATAAATCAACTATATCCTAACAAAAATTAATTTTAAATAAAGATGTAAATTGCAGCCTTTGGCTCGGCTGGTAAAGAATCTACCTGCAATGCGGGAGACCTGGGTTCGATCCCTGGGTTGGGAAGATCCACCAGAGAAGGGAACAGCTACCCACTCCAGTGTTCTGGCCTGGAGAATTCCATGAACTGTATAGTCCATGGGTTTGCAAAGAGTCGGACATGACTTGAGTGACTTTCACATCAGTTGCAGGTAAGATTATCTTTCTAATTGTTGCTGTTCAGTTGCCAAGTTGTGTCCAACTCTTGGCAACCCCATGGACTGCAGCACATCAGGCTTATCTGTCCTTCACCATTTCCTGGAGTTTCCCCAAGTTCATGACCAATGAATCAGTGATGCCATCCAGTCATTTCATATATCTAATTAGCAATTTCAATAATGACCAAAGGACTCAAAGATAATGAAGACACTATATCTCTTTTTCTACAATATCCCATTTAATGGCTCATTTTAAAACTTACTCCAGGACTGAAGGTCATCTAAGATACAGTTTAATAATAAAGAGATCTTTTCCAGATTAAATAAAAGAGCAATCTCATAGTTGCTGATGGAACTGTGTGGTAAATAGCAACGATGGCCCCAAATTTTAATTCCTCCCTGTATCCATGCCCTTTGTCACATCCCTTTGCCTTCCTCCATGGGCAGGATAGCCTGATGGTAGCACCCTGTGCTACCAAAAGCCAACTCATTGGGAAAGACTCTGATGCTGGGAAAGAATGAAGACAAAAGGAGAAGAGGGTGGCAGAGGATGAGATGGTTAGAGAGCATCACCAACTCAAGGGACATGAATTTGAGCAAACTCCAGGAGACAGTATAGGATAGGGAAGTGTGGAACACACATACAGAGCACCCTGTGGCTGACACTGAGCTCACCATGTATCTTTCTATGTTCAGTACAGTACAGTTCAGTCACTCAGTCGTGTCTGACCCCATGGACTGCAGCACGCCAGACCTCCCTGTCCATCACCAACTCCCGGAGTCCACCCAAACCCATGTCCATTGACTCAGTGATGCCACCCAACCATCTCATCCTCTGTCATCCCCTTCTCCTCCTGCACTCAATCTTTCCCAGCATCAGGGTCTTTTCAAATGAGTCAGCTCTTCGCATCTGGTGACCAAAGTATTGGAGTTTCAGCTTCAACATCAGTCCTTCCAAAGAATATTCAGAGCTGATTTCCTTTAGGATTGACTGGTTGGATCTCTTTGCATTCCAAGGGACTCTCAACAGTCTTCTCCAACAACACAGTTCAAAAGCATCAATTCTTTGGTGCTCAGCTTTCTCCATAGTCCAACTCTCACATCCACACATGACTACTGGAAAAAACCATAGCCTTGACTAGACGGACCTTTGTTGGCAAAGTAATGTCTCTGCTTTTTGATACGCTGTCTAAGTGTCAAAACTTTTCTCCCAAGGAGCAAACGTCTTTTAATTTCATGGCTGCAGTCACCATCTGCAGTGATTTTGGAGCCCCCCAAAATAAAGTCTGCCACAATTTCCACTGTTTCTTCATCTATTTGCCATGAAGTGATGGGACTAGATGCCATGATCTTTGTTTTCTGAATGTTGAGCTTTAAGCCAACTTTTTCACTCTCCACTTTCACTTGCATCAAGAGGCGCTTTAGTTCTTTTTCACGTTCTGCCATAAGGGTGGTGTAATCTGCATATCTGAGGTTATTGATATTTCTCCCGGCAATCTTGATTCCAGCTTGTGCTTCATCCAGCCCAGCATTTCTCATGATGTACTCCGTATATTAGTTAAATAAGCAGGGTGACAGTATACAGCCTTGACGTACTCCTTTTCCTATTTGGAACCAGTCTGTTGTTCCATGTCCAGTTCTAACTGTTGCTTCCTGACCTGCATACAGATTTCTCAGGAGGCAGGTCAGGTGGTCTGGTATTCCCATCTCTTTCAGAATTTTCCACAGTTTATTGTGATCCACACAGTCAAAGGCTTTGCCATAGTCAATAAAGCAGAAATAGATGTTTTTCTGGAACTCTTATGCTTTTTTAATGATCCAGCAGATATTGCCAATTTGATCTCTGGTTCCTCTGCCTTTTCTAAATCCAGCTTGAACCTCTGGAAGTTCACAGTTCATGTACTGTTGAAGCCTGGCTTGGAGAATTTTGAGCATTACTTTACTAGTGTGTGAGATGAGTGCAATTATGCTGTAGTTTGAGCCTTCTTTGGCATTGCCTTTCTTAGGGATTGGAATGAAAACTGACCTTTTCCAGTCCTGTGGCCACTGCTGAGTTTTCCAAATTTACTGGCATATTGAGGTCAGCACTTTCACAGCATCATCTTCCAGGATTTGAAATAGCTCAACTAGAATTCCATCACCTCCACTAGCTTTGTTCATAGTGACGCTTTCTAAGGCCCACTTGACTTCACATTCCAGAATGTCTGGCTCTAGGTGAGTGATCACACAATTGTGATTATCTGGGTCATGAAGATCTTTTTTGTATAGTTATTCTGTGTATTCTTGCCACCTCTTCTTAATATCTGCTGCTTCTGTTAGGTCTATACCACTTCTGTCCTTTATTAAGCCCATCTTTGCATGAAATGTTCCCTTGGTATCTCTAATTTTCTTGAAAAGATCGCTAGTCTTTCCTATTCTATTGTTTTCCTCGATTTCTTTGCACTGATCACTAAGGAAGGCTTTCTTATCTCTCCTTGCTATTCTTTGGAACTCTGCATTCCAATGAGTATATCTTTCCTTTTCTCCTTTGCTTTTTGCTTCTTTTCTTTTCACAGCTATTTGTAAGGCCTCCTCAGACAGCCATTTTGCTTTTTTTCATTTCTTTTTCTTGGGGATGTTCTTGTTCTCTGTCTCAGGTACAATGTCACAAACCTCCGTCTATAGTTCAACAGGCACTCTGTCTATCAGATCTAGTCCCTTAAATCTATTTCTCACTTCCACTGTATAATCGTTAGAGATTTGATTTACATCTTTCTATGTTTAAGGCAATGTTAAAAGATAGGCTGCAAGCAGAGGTTTGATATGGGCTCAGGCACTGATTTTGCTCTCCCTTGAACTTCTGCCATCACCAGGGGACAAGCTGAGGCTAGCCTGATGCTGTCACTCCAGTCACATAGCCTAGACCAATCGACAGCAAGCCTAACACCTAACAGGAAAGCCAGCGTGATCAAGGTCAGCAGGACTTCCAAGCTGACCTCCAGATGGCCACAGACGCAGGACCTAAAATACAACTGACACGGACAGCAAACATGGGAAACACGCTCTGCCCAGTCATTCCCACTGGTAGAGGTGATGATGGTGTTTCTTTGCATACCTGACTGAAAAACGTTCAGAGAGCTGAAGCTGGTATGAAAAGAATTGGGCTCTGACCTACAAACATGGCTTCAAGGTCTGTCATCAAACCAAACAATGAAGTCTGTCAAATCTAACAGAATTATTTTCAGAGTTACTTGAAGATAACCTTCACATGAGGATATTCCTATTTAATTTTGCCTAAAATTATTTTTGACATGAAGTAATTATTCTGTCGGAAATACAGCCATTTTATCACCCTAATCTTGGCAAGTAAATGTATCTTCAGATTATCATTAAAGAATCTGTGAGGTGACAGAAAAGATGTGTCTTTCAGGGGCTGGAGGAGTGTCTCATCCCAACAATGTTCTTTTTTTTTAAATCTAAATTGGACCTTAGCAAACTAAGAACAATGTTTGATGAACACTCTTCCCTTGCTCCTTGGATAAGAGAAAAAAGCCTAATAGATCTCTCACATCTCTAATTCCTATGATTTAGATCCCAGTAATGGAACAAGAAGGAAGCTCCCTGAATAATTTTTAATCTGAGCCTTTTCTCTGAGGAAAGGTCCCTGAGGAGCTGATGTCATGTCACTAAGTAATTGGATCTCCATTGCTTAGCAAGGATTCTAAACCAAAGGCAGGGTAATTCTATTAGAAAATGAAACCACAACATTGTACCGTTCTGAACCTATCAGATTTGTATTTAATTATCCAGGTAATGTAATTATGCAATCAGTTCTAATCTGATATCAAGACGAAAAGTTCTTGGTGTGTGTGGTTTTTTTTTGCAAGGTTTTATGAAAGGGCCATGCAATTAATATGACACACTTAATTACTGAAATGTAAAGATATCTTTGCAAGAATATATCCTTATCCAAGCATGTACGCTATATTAGCTGCTTAGATCTCTGCCATCACTAATGTATTTGTGGCTTCTTATCTTATAATGACCCATGGTAATAATTAGCTCCATAATAAAACAAAGACCTTAGCACTATATTGCAAAACTCAATTCTGCATATTATTCCAAAGAACAGAGAAACAATAAGGATTCAAAAAAGAATTTAGAGTCTCTTATATGCTCATAAAAAATGTTTTTAAATAGATCCAAATCATGAAGATCCACCTAAAGCACAGATTTTCAAATAATGGGAGAAAAAAAGGAAAATCAAATATGTGTAATAGATAATGAGGTGGATTGACATGTGCCACTAAAGTAAGACTCTTCCCTTATAGCTGATAATCTCTTATAAATACACACTTCAGAAAGTTCCTTAAACAGTAGGTTTGATTCTTAAGGCTAATATCTGCTCTGCTTAACCAAGACAGTTAATTAAATTCCATTTTTCTTTTCTAGCCCATCTCTACTACATAAAGTTTCCTACATGCTTGATTTTACTTGATTGTTTCTTTAAGATTTTAGTTGTTTGCACTATGGCCCCCCTGAGAAACAGCAAGCTTAGTAGCCTAAAGAAACAATGTGCAGAAAGGAACTGAAGTGTTTACCTTTTGGTAAGCCTTCCTTTTCCTATCTTGAACTGTGGAATTTTCCAAAGGCTTCTATTACCATTTTTGAAATTAAGTGAGCCTACTAAAAATGTCACCTGAAATCAGAAACTATTCTTGTGTGTTGTTTCTCCTCACTTGTTTATCCCTTTGGCCAATAGCTGCACAGATGATTTTGTTTCCCATCACGGGCAGAAGCTTGATGTGTGGCTGTTATTACTTAATGTCGTTTGAAATCTTGTTCCTGGAGGGTGAACATTCAAGATAAGTGAGCTGGAAGTGTAGGGAAGCATGTGCATTTGCTGATGGGAAAGCCAAGAAACAGAGCGATGCAGCGACTAGCTGGGACCAGAAAGCATTTTCTTTATAACCAGAAAAGGAACTTGCTGCCATAGAGGTTGGGAATGAGTTTTCTACTGCTATGAAACAATTGACCACCAACTTGGTGATTCAAAACAACACAAATTTATTTCTCATAGTTTCTGGAGGGCAGAATCCACTGGGCTCTAATCAAAGTGTCAGCCGAGGCCACGGTTCTCATCTGGGGTCTGAGGTCTTTTTGAGACAGAATCCACTTCCTATGGTTGTAGGACTGAGATCTTTGTTTTTCTATTTTCCTGCTAGCAGTTGGCTGGGGACCTCCTTCAGCTCCCAGAGGCTGCCCACAATTCTTTGCCATGTGGCCTCCTGCAGGCAGTTAACAACGTGGATGTTTTTCTTTCTGCCAGGTCAGCCAAGGTGTGTTCCTCTGCCTTCCCCTTCTATGTTCAGCCTGAGAAAAATCTCTGCTTCTAAAGTACTTCTATGATTAAGTAGGCTCTCTGTTTTAAGGTCCACTGATATGGAACCTTAATTACATCTGCAAAATCCCTTCAAAATATCATCTAATTAGTGTTGCATTGGATAACTAGGAGAAGGGGTGTGTCTCCCATAGCCTGGAACCCTCAGTTTTGCCCAGCACAGGAGACCTGTCAGGGCCTTGATCTCTTCTTTGAAATTGCTGTGGCACCTGAAACTTTCTCATGACAAAGTTATTTCTTTGGGCTTAAGATTAGTATTTGTAAGAATGTCCTATAAACAAAAACCAACTACTTCATCTACTTCTGTAATACCACTGTTGAGCACCTACCATTTGCCAAAGACTGTATCTTATTTTATCTTTTCAGTAACCCTGTAAGAAAAGCATTGTTATACATACTTTATAATGTTCAGGAGAAACTGAGGATCTGAGAGACAAAAAGTATGCACAGAATAGTGCAACTATTTATCGATAGGCTGGTATTAAAATTCAGGGCTGTCTGACCATAGCATTATTTACAGTTGTCAAGATATGGAAGCAAGCTAAATATCCATTAACAGATGAATGGATAAAGATGTGGTGTGTGTGTGTATATATATATATATATATGATATATATATATATGTTAGTTGCTCGGTGTATATATATATATATATATTTATAGTGTGGTGAAAATGTCAGTTGCTCAGTCATGTCCAACTCTTTGCAACCCCATGGACTATAGCCCATCAGGCTCCTCTGTCCATGGAATTCTCCAGGCAAGAATACTGGAGTGGGTAGCCATTCTCTTCTCCAGGAGATGTTCCCAATTCAGGGATCAAACCTGGATCTCCAGCATTGCAGGCAGATTCTTTACCACCTGAGCTACCAGGGAAGCTCCAAGAATACTGGAGTGGGTAGCCACTGCCTCTCCAAGGGATCTTCTTGACCCAGGGGTCAAACCTAGGACTTCAGCATCGCAGGCAGATTCCGTACCATCTGAACCAGGGAAGCCACCAGGTAATACCTATCTATACACACACACACACACACACACACACACACACGTATACACACACACACACACATGTATACGTATACGTGTGTGTGTGTGTTAAGTGTTTCAATCATGTCTGACTCTTTGCAACCCTATGGACTATAGCCCACCAGGCTCCTCTGTTCATGGGATTCTCCAGGCAAGAATACTGGAGTGGGTTGTCATTTCCTCCTCCTGTATGTATATGTGTATATATATACATACTGTATATATGTGTGTGTGTATGTATACAATCAATGTAAATCTACTCAGCCATAAAAAAGAATGAAATTTTGCCATTTGCAACAACATGAGTAGATTTGGTAGATATTATGCTAAGTGAAAAAATCAGAAAAAGACATACTATATGCTATCATTGATACATAAATTCTAAAAAATATAGTAAAGTAGTGAATATAACAAAAAAGAAACAGACTTACAGATCTAGAGAACTAATTAATGGTTACCAATGGGGAGAGGGAAGGTGGGAAGGGCAATAAACAGGTAGGGGATTAAGAGATACAAACTTACATATAAAACCAGCTACAAGTAAATATTTTACAACACAGGGAATAGTCAATATTTTATAATAACTATAAATGCAGTAAAACTTTTAAAAATTGTGAACCACTATATTGTATATCTGTAACATACAATATTGCACATCAACTATACTTCAATTAAAAAAAAAAAAATCCAGGACTGTCTGACCAGTGATGGTTTTTCTCACCATACTATTCTCTCTCTCTGTATTAGTCAGAGTTCTCATGGGAAACAAATAGCATACTCAGAAAGGTCTAATCAAAGAGAGCTTAGTAAACTTAGGATCCTTTATAGAGGTGTGGTTAGGGGGTTAAGAGAATCGACAAGAGGAGAGAGCATCTGTGGATGAGGAGTGACAAGAAGCCATGGCCATTGTAGGCCTACAGAAACAAGGGGAGGGGATGCAGATGACATCCTAGAGATAGTTCTTGCTGGGAAGAAGCCAGGCTTTGACACAAAACTGGCCCTTAAGGAGAGGGGCTACAATGACTAATTTAGCTGTCTTTTCCACCTCTCCTCCCCTGCTGTTAATTTCCATTGTCTAAGCCCAGTTGGAAGCCTAAGAGCAAGAGAGCCTAGGTGATGCAATCCCCCAGTTCAGCATCTCTGAGAACCAAGCAGAGCATCATGGGATGGCAGCTGGGGCTAGCTAGAGAGGGAAGTGGAGAATCGCCCCTAACATGCAAGTACCTCTGCACAGGCAACACATGACAAGCTTTTTGAAGCCAAAATCGCTGCCTTCTATTTTTTGTCTGAGTACAATTTTCAAAGACTAACTGATTAGCGCTTGATTTATCAGTGGTTGGCATCTTCACAAGTGTATTAGATTGTTAGGGCTGCCTTAAGAAAACACCATCGGAGAAGGCAATGGCACCCCACTCTTGCCTGGAAAATCCCATGGACGGAGGAGCCTGGTAGGCTGCAGTCCATGGGGTTGCGAAGAGTCGGACACGACTGAGTGACTTCACTTTCACTTTTCACTTTCATGCATTGGAGAAGGAAATGGCAACCCACTCCAGTGTTCTTGCCTGGAGAATCCCAGGGATGGGGGAGCCTGGTGGGCTGCCGTCTACGGGGTCACACAGAGTCGAACACAACTGAAGTGACTTAGCAGCAACAAAACACCATAGACTGAATGTCTTAAACAACAGGAATGTATTTTCTCCTAGTTCTCCTAGAGCAGGAAGTCCAAGATCAAGGTGTTGCAGGTTTGGTTTCTTCTCAGCCTCTCTCCTTGGCTTGCAGATCACCACCACCTTGTGCATTTACAAGGTCTTCTTCTGTGTGCATGCCCCTCTGATGTTTCTTTGTGTGTCTAAATTTCGAAGAACAAAAGTGTTAAGGAGAAAAGATCAACTGGACTGGATGTTCCTCATAGTCAAATAAACTGAGGATGAGGAGTGTGCACTGGATTCAGCAAGGTAAAGGTCATGATGACTTGGGCAAAGGCAGTTCTGAAGGAGTAGCAGGGATGAGAATCTGACTGTAGTGAGTTCAAGGGAAAGGAAGGGAGCTGGAGATACTAAGTATAGACAGCTGTTGAGGGCAAATTTATGTTTTTCAAATATCCTTTTTTCATTCAAGGTTGGGGCAAACTCTATACATGGAATGATGTGTGAAAGCAAGAGGGCAGGTCAGTCTGCCACTTCTCAAAAGGCAGAGTCCACCCAGGCCTGGGCAGGCTGATGTACATCCTGTGTCCTGTTCTCCCTGTCTGGTTCCCATCCTAGTGCTGCTCCCATTCAGGATCTGGAGGTCTACCCTTTCACCTCCTGCTGGAGAGCAGTCACTGAAAAAGTGCCAATCAATTCATGCCTCTCTGGAGAATATTTTCCAGCAGGGAGAGGAAGCTTTGCCAGGTCAAGGAACCTTGCCCAGGACTCCTCTGATTCAGTGGTATCTGCAGCTGGACACTTTGCCTGTAGATAAAGCTCAACCTACTATCACAAGTCTTAAATGTTTCTAAAAAAGGAAAACCAAGATGAACCCAAATAGAGACAACCTAAAAAAGTGTCTTGCCTGAGCAACAGGGAGGAGGAAGCAGGCCTCATCTCTCCTCCTCTGAGAGCCATAATGCTCCAGGGCCTCAAAGAATGTCCCAATTTATACAACTCACTGCTGCAGAATTAAGCCTGAATGGCATTTGGTGGCAGATAAAGTCTCTCTGAGTCATACAGCAGAGGGCTATGTGGCCAGATCTTGTTTAGAATTACATTTAAAACCTGGAAATCAAATGATATGTCCAGATAACTTCTGTGGTAAACCCCAAACCAGTTATGCTTCAGGTTAAGCCTCTGCATTTCTAAAGAACATGCCTTTATTCTCTCCAGGCCAATACTCGGACCTTCCTGCCAGCAATATCAAATAGCAAGAGGCTGAATGTACCCTCTGTGTGAGCATTAAAGGATAAGCTGCCAAGGGTGGCAGGGCCTCTCTGCTAAGAAAATCTCCATTTTTTTTATATTATTTATTTTTTAATTGAAGGATAATAGCTTTACAGAATTTTGTTGTTTTCTGTCAAACATCAACACAAAAATCTCCATCTTTGAGACATCTCCTAAATACACACGTCCAATTCGATCATTCCCTCTTGGTTTCTTATTTGCTAATCTCTAAAATTTGAAAAACAAACCAAAAAGTTAAACGACCTCTAAAACATCCTGTCACTTCATAAAAATAGAACTCCTAGTTTTCTGAATTTTTCTTTCTCTGTCTCACTTTAAATCTCTCCTAGTCATTGAATGGCATCTTTTTGCTGTATCTTGTTTCATAGGATCTCAGAGCTTGGATGTACTAGGAAAACTGACAGACCCTCCTGGTGGCCCTTTGGGGCAGGAAAATTAATCCAGTCCTGGCAAAAGAGTGAGAAAAGGGACAACATTGGTCTATGTTATTTCATCCTCATTTTATTGCTGAGGAAATCACAGCCTACAAGGTGATGTGATATCATGATCAAACTTGGAGGATGTGTCCATGATGCTGACAGGGCCTGTGCTAATGTATGTCCCTTTTGAGTGAAACCCCTTGTCTCAGGAAATCATTCTGGCCTTCCTTCTTCTCCTATAAAGGAATCTATTAGACTCATGTGCTCATGGTCACATCAGGCACCAGGGGAAGCCCTGAAGCATCTACATTGGTATACTCTGGCTCAGCATCCATTTAAGATCAGAACTCATAAATGAGTTGCTGAGATTTTCTGCTGCACATACTCCCCCAAAGTACTATCTGACACATAGAGGGAAATATATAAACTCGGACACTGAGCACATGTCAGTCCACTGGGGCAGGGATGTACCCTCTGCAGCAGTCAACTAGGCATAGTTTTATCACTTTAGAAGTAAGAGAAGGATATTTTTCCCCTTTGGGGAAAAAATGTTGCAGTAGATTCTTTTGCTAAAAGAGTCATTTAAATATTACTGGTCACGTCACATTGTAGTTGTTTGGAAATAATTATATCCATATCACAGACAGTAAATAATAGATGTGCGTTCACTAACGTTTTATTCATGTTCTGTTTTAATATGGCAAACTTAGAAGTAATTTAATCTCCCAGTAAATTGAAGTGGTGGGGGGTTCTTCACACAGAAGACTGCAAGTTATTAATTCCGGGCAGTCTTCATCTTGTACAATTAGTCACTGTTTGCAGCTGGAAATGTTTTATTAATTTTCCATAGCAGTTGATTTTCCACAGTTTTCTCAGTTTAAATTAAGCAGTAAGAGCTGCTGTTTCTTCTTAAATAAATTTTCTTTCCACAAAAACACATGCCTCTGGCTATGTCAATTTTCCCGTTTGATTAAAGTGCCAGCAGGCAATTAATAACTTAATGCATTTTAAAGTACTTTTGGAAAAAGTAATTTGAATAGCCAAACTTGTGTATTTGAATTGATTGTTGCAGAAGATTTAGCAGGCATTTGAAAATCCTAAAACATTGGAAAGGACGAATAGAGCCCAGCAACCAAGTCTGGGGGAATGTGGGGTGGTCTCCATAAAACGCCCACAGGTGGTATTCACGTTTTGGGGGAGGGCAGATGATCATCACTTTGCAGGAGATTAGGGGAAGAAAGGCAACCTCAAAACGGTCTTCATCATTGTACAATGGGGTTTAGAGACTCTAGGCTATGATGGTGTGGTCTGAGTAGGAAAACCATTGACACACACACACTACCATATTTTAAATGGATAACCAACGAAGACTATATAGCACAGGAAACTCTGCTCAGTATTATGTAACAAACTAAATGGGAAAATAATTTGAAAAAGAATAGATACATGCGTATGCATAACTGAATCACTTTGCTCTATACCTGAAACCAACACAATATTGTTAATCAACTATACTCCAATATGAAATAAAATGTTTTTTAAAAAAAGCAATGAGACAACATGGATGAACCTTGAAGACATGCTACGTGGAATAAACCAGGCACTAAAGTATAGATAGTATAGATTTCATCTATATGAAGTATTAATATCTAGAATAGTCAACTGCATAGAGACAGAAAGTAACTTGGTGGCTGCCAGTGGCTGAGGGGAGGGGAATGGGGAAACATTTGTGTTTAATGGGTATAGAGTTTGTTAGTAGTCATAAAAAATAAAGGCAAAACCAATACAATATTGTAAAGTAATTAGCCTCCAATTAAAATAAATAAATTTAAATTTAAAAAAATAAAAATAAAGTTCTGAAGATAGTGATGATGACGGCACAACGTGAGATTGAATTCAATGCCACTGAATTACATACCCAAGAAAGCTTAAAAGAGTAAATGTTGTTACATAGAGTTTACCACAATGGAAAAAATAAAAAAGCAATGTGGTTTTTTACCAGGTTCCAGATGTAGAAACAAGGATGCGGTGGTTCCTCCTGTGCAAAATCCTGCATTTCCTGGGGTCTTCTGGTAGGAGCCATGATCAACTGTGCTAACAGCACAGGAGCCAGAATTCTGTATACTATCTCTGTGAAGTGGATCGAGGGACAGACGAACAGATTCCTGCTTCTGGTGCAGGAGACATGATGATGATCACAGTCAAGAGAGAAAAGCAGAGTTCAGGAGGAAGGTGCATTCAGCAGTGGTAATTCAACAGTGGAAGTCATCCCAGAGAAAGACGGTGTGTTCCATTATTTTGGCCATCATGTGAAAGTCATAATAAACAGTAAAGGTTAAGTGAAAGGTTCTGCCATCACAAGGCCAGCTGCAAAGGCATAAACAGACTTGTGTCCAGTGCTGGCAGCATTGTATGATTCTCCAGTATTTTTGTTTAAAAAAAAAATCCCATTAAGAATTACTTGCTCCCAGTCCCCCAAGAAATAAGTAATAAGGATATTAAAGCTAATTGGTTCCTTTTTTAATTTATTTATTTTTTAATTGAAGGATAATTGCTTTACAGAATTTTGTTGTCTTCTGTCAAACCTCAACATGAATCAGCCATAGGTGTACATATATCCCCTCCCTTCTGAGCCTCCCTCCCATCTCCCTCCCCATCCCACCCTTCTAGGTTGATACAGAGCCCCTGTTTGAGTTTCCTGAGTCATATACAGCAAACTGGCTCCTTTTTTTAAAAGAAAGCACACACAAAGGGTAACATGCTGCAGTGTCTTCTGTAGTGAGAGTTGGGGCTTCTGTTTGACAGTGCAGACTCTAACTGACCTCTGCTTAACTGACTCAGGGGATTAACCAACACCATCCTCTGCGTCTGTAGGAGCTACTGACGGAGGATCAGGAAAAGCTGATGCTTATCACCACTACATATACTTGTGCACTCTGCTCCCACTGGTTTGTTGAACGCCTTCTAAGATTCAGTTAAGACTGTTCCCAAACCTGTTTAGATCAAGTTATTTTAATTGTGCAATTTAATTAAATATTACATAAGTAGATGAAATGTGAGCTAACAAAGAAAGTTATTACTATGAAAACCAGATTGAATGCCTTAGTAAAACTTGATAAAGTTGAGTTCTAAAAAAAATATTGCAAATGTACTAGGTGTGGGCAAAGTAGTTAAATTGAAGGAGAACATTACAAAAATAAAAAGGAATTCTGAATTTAGGTTAATTTATAGGTATCTACAATGTTTTTATCAATACTTTACTTGAAAGACACTGAAACTAGAAACCAGGGAGGAGAAATCCTGAACATGTTTTAAACCTAGATAATTGGAAACTTCAGCCAACTTGAAGGCACCAGGAAGGTCATGGATCCCATCCAACCACATTAGATAAAATATATAACTTTGACAAAATTTTCAAGCATCCAGAGCAGGGGACCAACAGTCATTTTTATGGCATAGCCGATGGATTGGTAGGAGCTGCTTAGGTGTTGAACTGAGAAGGAGCCTCAAATTAAATTTGAACTCAGTAAGCAGGAGTGCAAAGAATCATCAATGTTTTCCAGGAGTATGAAAGGAAAAGAGTGAGACCACATATTCACCACAAGTGTTCCAGAAAAAGATAAGCACAAATTAAAAACCAGACATTCTAACTGCTGGTTATTCTTTTTGAATTCTTTGCCAGATCTAAGCCCAAGTCTACATTATTCAAGTAAATGGCAGGAGTCTTCAAAACACCCTTCTCGTTTCAATCCTACAGGCACCTACTCATGATCAGAATGAGATACCCCTTGCCTTGTGAGAGAAGTAAATTAGGTCCCACAGATCCTGCTGATCTACCCCAGGACTCTCTGCTGCAGAATATCCTATTTGCTCATCGACTTTCTAAAGAAATATAAACAATAATTGTGACAATTGTGTTGGATTTCTTTTGAAAACTCATTCTTAGAAGCTAGTCAGTTTGTTACTTCAAACATCCACCTGCTTACAGAAAGTGTAAAGTTCTTTTTAAAGATGTTTTGAAGAATGACATCTTGTTTTGGGGAGAGGTGTTGGATTATTTTCCCAGCACTGAGCTGGCATGCTCCTGACAACCCTAATATGGATGTTGAATCATGTGCATGGTCCCAGGAAAGAAAGGAATGGTGATTTATGTTACAGGTATCAGGTTTTCACACATCTAAAAGTGTGATGTGCACCAGTTGAGGGCTTCAATTCACTTGGTGCAAGAGGAAACAGCAGCTGGGTTGCACTGATTACAAAAAAATATCATGAAATAGTTGAGACTGATGCTTTCACCAGCTATTGCTGAGAAGTAGAAGGTCAGTCTGATGCATTGTCATGTTTGTTACTAAGCATCAGAGTATCAGAATGGGTTCTTCTTCTGGAGACTTGCTGATGGAAGAAAGGGAAATTTAAAACTGTCAAATCACACATCCTTTCAGAAATGTCTTTTATTTAGCCTTTTCATGCCTTATTTCTTTAGCCAAATGTGTTGTTTTGTTTTTATTGTTTGTCTATTTTGTATAATATGGAGCTATTAGATATACTTCAGTGTATCAATAGGTTCTTTAGCTCTAGGTCTCTAAGAAAATCTTTCTCAGCTTTGCCCATCTAAAAAGAGCATATTTGTGTAACTTAATAGAAAACAGAACCATAAACAGGTATAAAAAGCAAATATATCTTCTTAGTTTAGTTTTAACCACAATAATAGCATGAACCAAAAAACTCAAACAAAAAAACAAACAGAGGCTTAAACAAGACAGAGGTATCTTTCTTTTTCTCATAAAAGAAGTCAAAGGAAGGACAATGTTTCTTTGCAGTAGGGTACACTGTGCAATGAGGGTACAGGGAATATAGGAAAAGTCTTTGCATCTTCCTCTCAACTTTACTGTAAACCTAAAACTGCTTTTTATAAAGCCTTATTTTTTTTAAAGAAGTTAAAGATAATGAATATTAGAGGTAAATAACCTTCTTGCCCTCAAAAGAATATTCATAATCTGTGAGGTCAGTTTAAGAGAAGGTAATCTTTGTATTTACCTTCAAAATTCCCCTGTTGTCACTATGAGAATACATATATATTTAAGTGGATCCTTGGAGGAATGCAGTCAGAGTTTCTTTGCTAGAATTTTGTTTTAGAGCACTAATGCTACTCTCACTATCAAATGTGAAATGTTTCAACTATTTCAAGGAGGCAAATTCAGAACACTTGGGCAATGTTTGCTTCATTGTGCTTCCCAGGGAGTCCCAGACCATCCCTGTCCTCCTACCCCAACCCCAGAAAACTTCTAGACCAAGAATCCATTATGTCTTATCTTTTAACACTAAAAAGGAAAAGAAAACCAAGTGATGCAAATTTCTATCTAATTGTTGGCAAAGTTTAGAAGTTCAGTCATTATAGATAAAATGCAGAATTTAGGAGAGTTGCCATTTCTCTCTGCCATCTGTGAATGTGTGTAGTTGATTTATTTTGGGGGGTGGTGTATTTCTCTACCTTCCTGAATCCCTTCTTTTCCCTTCCTTCTTCCTTCCCTCCACCTTCCCTCCCTTCCTTCTTCCTTCCCTCCTGTCTTTAAATCATCACAAAAGACTCAGAGTTGGTACACAACTCCTAACAAACACAAAAGCTCTAAGTCTGTGGTTCTTTGGTTGCTGAAGAAGAAGAGTGGGCCGCTTAGGGCCACAGGAGACAGCTATCAGATGCAGGCTCTGGTAACAGGCCTCCCATGCAGGCTTCTGCCAAGACCTCTGCCCCAGCCCACTGCCAGCCAAGGGTGCTTCAGAGTCAGCACACTTATCTGCCTTTCTGAAGAGTTTTTTTCCGCTGGGCTGTGCTCCTGCCGGTTCTCCCTGAACTCACTTGCACTGATTCCTAAAAATCATCAATATCTAAGCTTTTTTTCTTTATTTGACTGCTTGCAAGTATTAAGCACAAGGAAACTTTTCTGAAAAGTTAAATGGAAAAGGTGAGTTAACAGGTTATTAGATGTATAATGCCCTTTACTCTTGGTTGAGGGAAAGAGCCTTCTAAGCAATAATTTTAAATCCTTTTTAGTGGATACCTCAAAGTAATGAAAAGTGTAAAAAGGCAAGCTCCGTGGAGAGTATTAGGCAATTATCACTAAAAATTATTTAAGCTTAAATAACTAAAATAATTTATTCTACAAAATCATATGAAGTACTGGAAAGGATTCTGCATGGTCATTTTTCTTTCTCATGTACCAGCTGAAGAGGTAAGTAAAAATGTTGAATTCTGAAAGTCTCAACTTAGTGAATTAATATAGATTTGGGGGAGGCATTAAATACCTGAAGATGATGAAGAGTCACTGCCATAGACACACTAGCAAATGGGATTAAATGATTTCCAATGATATGAAAATGTAAAATGAAAACATTGAGTCCCCCACAAGTGATGACCCTCTCTGCCATGAAATGAACACTTTTCGGTATTTAGAGGGAACCACTAGAATGTGGTGGTTATAAACATAGACTCTGGAGTCGGGTCACCTGAACTTGAATCACAATTCTGCTGATTCAAGCTATGTGTCCTTGGGCAAGTTAAGTAAGCACTCTGTGCCTTGGTCTCCTCACCTGACAAGTAGAGCCCATGAGTTACTAGTATAAGTGCTTAGAGACAGGCCAGGCACACAATTCAGTTCAGTTCAGTCACTCAGTCGTGTCCGACTCTTTGCGACCTCATGGATTGCAGCACGCCAGGCTTCCCTGTCCATCACCAGCTCCTGGAGCTTGCTCAAACTCATGTTCATCGAGTTGGTGATGCCATCCAACCATCTCATCCTCTATCGTCACCTTCTCCTCCTGCCTTCAATCTTTCCCTACATTACAGTCTTTTCCAATGAGTCAGTTCTTCACATCAGATGGCCAAAGTATTGGAGCTTCAGCATCAGTCCTTCCAATGAATATTCAAGACTGATTTCCTTTAGGATTGACTGGTTTGATCTCCTTGCAGTCCAAGGGATTCTCAAAAGTCCTCTCCAATGCCACAGTTCAAAAGCATCAATTCTTCGGTGCTCAGCTCTCTTTATGGTCCAACTCTCACATCCATACATGACTACTGGAAAAACCATAGTTTTGACTATATGGACCTTTGTCAGCAAAGTAATGTCTATATTTTTTAATATGCTGTCTAGCTTTTCTTCATAGCTTTTCTTCCAAGGAGCAAGAGTCTTTTAATTTCATGGCTGCAGTCACTGTCTGCAGAGATTTTGGAGCCCAAGAAAATAAAGTTTCTCACTGTTTCCACTGTTTCCCCATCTATTTGCCATGAAGTGATGGGACCAGATGCCATGATCTTAGTTTTTTGAATGTTGAATTTTAAGTCAGCATTTTCACTGTCCTCTTTCACTTTCATCAAGAGACTCTTTAGTTCCTCTTTGCTTTCTGTCATAAGGGTGGTGTCACCTGCATATCTGAGGTTACTGGTATTTCCCCCAGCAATCTTGATTCCAGCTTATGCTTCATCCAGCCTGGCATTTCTCATGATGTACTCTGCATATAAGTTAAATAAGCAGGGTGACAGTATACAGCCGTGTTGTGCTATTCCTATTACACACACATTCTTGGAACGGTGAGTGTTGGAGGAACTACACACATCAGCATGCTATATGCAGTGGTCCTTACAAGGGAATGCTCACACTCCATGGCTCCTATCACTCCTGGAAGTAGGGGTAGGATTATGCATGTTTATAATCCTACCCCCAAACACTGGACTGGAAGAAACACAAGCTGGAATCAAGATTGCCGGGAGAAATATCAATAACCTCATATATGCAGATGACACCACCCTTATGGTAGAAAGTGAAGAGGAACTCAAAAGCTTCTTGATGAAAGTGAAAGAGGAGAGTGAAAAAGTTGGCTTAAAGCTCAACATTCAGAAAACGAAGATCATGGCATCCGGTCCCATCACTTCATGGGAAATAGATGGGGAAACAGTGGAAACAGTGTCAGACTTTATTTTTCTGGGCTCCAAAATCACTGCAGATGGTGACTGCAGCCATGAAATTAAAAGATGCTCACTCCTTGGAAGGAAAGTTATGACCAACCTAGATAGCATATTCAACAGCAGAGACGTTACTTTGCCAACAAAGGTCCGTCTGGTCAAGGCTATGGTTTTTCCTGTGGTCATGTATGGATGTGAGAGTTGGACTGTGAAGAAGGCTGAGCGCCGAAGAATTGATGCTTTTGAACTGTGGTGTTGGAGAAGACTCTTGAGAGTCCCCTGGACTGCAAGAAGATCCAACCAGTTCATTCTAAAGGAGATCATCCCTGTGATTTCTTTGGAAGGAATGATGCTCAAGCTGAAACTCCAGTACTTTGGCCACCTCATGCAAAGAGTTGACTCATTGGAAAAGACTCTGATGCTGAGAGGGATTGGGAGCAAGAGGAGAAGGGGACAACAGAGGATGAGATGGCTGGATGGCATCACTGACTCAATGGACATGAGTCTGAGTGAACTCCGGGAGTTGGTGATGGACAGGGAAGCCTGGCGTGCTGCATTTCATGGGATCGCAAAGAGTCGGACACGACTGAGTGACTGATCTGATCTGATCTGGGTTGGGGGAGTATATTCTCATTTCGCTCCCGCTGCTCAGAATGTTCACTACCATTTTTGTGGAGGGGTCCAGTAGTTGTCTGTTTCTGCCTTCAGGACTCTACTCAACAAAGATTTCTTGAGCACCTGCCATGTGACAGCCCCTGGTGAAGTGCTGGTGATAAGAGATTGACAGGCACTGCATGCCCTGGGGGCCATGGTGAGACACGTGTGACACAGTGAGACAAACACAGAGGCAGGCAAGAACTGCTGTGAGAGCCAATAGGATGCACCAACTGGGCTTTGGAAGGATCAGGAAAGACTTTATCCAGAGGGTGACTTATTTAATTGAACGTTGAAGAACTGACAGAATTCTCCACATAGGAAAGAAGGGATGAGACTGGAGAAACCAAGCACCAAGGTGCCCAGAATGTGACTAGTTAGGGGAATGATTAAGTCATGTTTTATGGATCCTGCCCTGGTCTTGGGTTAATCCTCTGGAAAGGCTGTGGCTTGTTCACATGGCACCTTCCTAGGTAAAAGGGCAGAGTTCAAGCTTGGTGAGTTGGGCAATCTACTCTACTGAATCACACTACTGCTCCTGGGCTAGGAGCCCTATGCTTTGATCCTGAGCTCTGGCTCCCACAGTCCTTATTACAACATGTTGCTGTCTTTCTCCTCAAGGTTAGGGACTACATGTGACTCTTCTCTCTATATTTCTGTGACAGCATCTTAAGCTGGGTTTCTTGAACTACCTACAGCATAATCATATGGGAGCAGGTTTAAAATGCAGATTTCCATCCCCTAGCAAGCACTACTGAAGCAAATATACTGGAGTGAGTGCTGGAAATCTTCATTTCTAATAAAGAAAAAGCCTGAGGTGGAAATACATTTTTAAAACATATTCCCCCAGATAATTCTGAGGGTCAGAATTCAATGGTCAGTTTATATCATAAATTCCGGGTAAATATATCCAAATGAGTATATTTCAAATTCCAAGTAACAGCTTTATAAACATAGTCCTTCTAAAGCCCTGGTTTTCAACCTTGGCTGCACACTGGAATCACCAGAGGAACATATAAAACTACTCTTGCTAAGTCTCAAGCCCAGAGATTCTGAGTTACTGGCATGGGTACAGCCTAGGCACTGGGGATTCTTTTCAGTTCCTGAAGGGATTCTGATGTGAATCAGACATCCTATAGAGACATCATCATCTGAGGAATTCCCGTGGTAGAGTCTTCAAGCCTCCTGACAAGTCGGTCCATGGAAGGGTAGTTGGGGGAAGGAGGGTAAAAAAACCCCAATGGCCGTGCCCCTGAGCTGGATAAAGGGAAGCTCAGCAAAAAGGTGCTCATGACCATCTAAAGTATGGTCATGAAATGGAAGGCATTTCCTTCTAGAAATGGAAGGAAATGAAGAATTGCAACAGGTTGGAAGGAATTCTTTGATAAATAGCCTGATGTTTAAAATGATTACCCACCCCCATAGGGCATGCTATGAGGGGCAGACAATGGTTTCCAAACTGTCTTATAAGAAGAATGAGCTCCATTAACTGCAGGAGTTTTGTTTTACTGGGTGGGAATTGAAATCTGGGGACAGAGCAGAATCGTTGATACCAGCAATTGGTGTTTCCCAACCTTGCCACTTTAAGCCTTCAGTTTTTCAACATACTGATCAAAAATGTAAAGCATATCACTTTGAAAGGGATCCAAATTACTAAACTCACTTGTCTCTGGATCTTCCCATCATCTCTTCTACCTTCCTGGAAAAAAGGCTCCTGGTCCAGGACCTGCCTCGGCACAGACAGTGACATCCAGTCCAGACTGCCACTGATAACAAAGGAAATATCAAAATATTCTTCCTTCTGAGATAGCATTTTTATTACAGCTATTGTAAAACCTCTAGCCAATTGAGATTACTTTTTTAATTGTGCAATTATAAAGTACATTTGTGAGCATGTTTCAGTGTTTTAAAAAAAATCCTTACTAATGCTGATACTTAATAAGCATTTTTAAAAACTTTATTTCTTTTCTTAGTCAATTATTAATCTTATTTAACAGGCACAAAAGTGAAAGGATAGGTTGCCTGGAAAGGGATCCTGAGCAGAAAATGCCATCTTTCTGGCAACTGGTTGGATGGCAAGGTGATAAACAGCTAGAGTTCCCAATGAGGGGGCATTACGGGTCTTGCAACAACCAGCTGAAGTCAACCTGGTTGCACCCACACAGCTAGCGCATTTTCAATGTCATGACCCCATTTGCTTGGGATGCTGCCAAAGAGGTCCCTTATCTTCACCTATAAACTACTAAGTAAACTAATTCAACAGGCATTTTATTTGAAACCAAGCCCTGAAGAAAGTGTTCAGTGGGTGTTTTCTCTTCTCTCTCTTCTCTATAATCTTGATAGGGAGAGAAAGTATATTTATCCATATTAAGCAGTTATACTGTATGTGTGTGTGTTCAGTCATGTCTGACTCTTTGCGACTCCAGGACTGTAGCACGCCAGGCTCCTCTGTCCATGGTGTTCTCCTGGCAAGAATACTGGAGTGAGCTGCCATTTCTTTCTACAGGGGATCTTCCCGAACCAGGGATCGACCCCAAATCTCCTATGTCATCTGCACTGGCAGGTGGATTCTTTACCACTGAGTCACCAGGGAAGCCCTAAGCAGTTATAGAGCCAAGTCTATCTCAGCATAGATTAGAGGATACACCATGTACCCACATTTTAAGTCGGTTACTTTATCTGCAAAATAATGATACTTACACACTGGGCTGCTACTAAGCAAAATAACTATACATCATTGAAACAAAATATTTAAATAACCTGAGCATTAAGTAACAGATCAAGAAATGTTACTTCTTTTCCATCTATTAATCGAGGGGAGAAAGAACTTAAAGATTATCCAGTCTAGTAATTTCATTTTAAAGATAAGGAAACTGAGACCCAGAAAAGTAAAATGACTTGCCCAAAGTCATAGCTAGGAACAGGCAGAGCAAATAAATAAAGGAATTGTGTGTATTTGTGTTTGGATTTCTCAGAAAATCAGGGCTCTCCAAAATTCCACACTGCCCTCTAAAATGAATGCCCTAGAACAATGACCTGAGATCACTTAAATGACAAAATATAAGTCCCCCGTCTAGGCATAAAGCCACGTTCATCTGTTTTCTGTTGAGAAAGCTGCTAATGGCTCTCACCCTACCTTTCCCAGTTGAAGCACAGAACTAAAACATTTGCAGCCTAAGGATTCCCTCCCACTGTTTGTAGATCAAACACAAACAGAAACAGTGGGAGACCAGGCCATCTCTAACTGAGAGAATCAATATCAATGAAACAGACAAAATCCCAAAATCTCAAAATAATGAAAACAAAGATATCCAAGTAATAAAATCTGCTAGAATCACAAAGACAACACAACTCCGATCTCAGCTGGCTCAAAGAAAGTGTCCATTAACAAGGGATTAACACAAGGGAAGTACACAGCCAGTCAATAGGAAATGAAAACATTTCACACAGTCTAGTCCCATTTGAGCCCACCCTTGGATTATGGATGAGGGTGTGTTCAGATGGTGTGGTTCTGACTAGAGAAAGAGTCTCCAGAAACCCTCAGCTATATTCCAACTTAAAGAAACATCCCAAACTGCTATTAGCTGGAGTGAAAATTTGGTACTGATGAGCCAGAAGATGAGACCATAGCACTGATTAACTGCTCTTTTTAGTCTTGTTCATTGTAATTTTCAGCAGACAGTGGGAAAGAAAGCCTTAATTACTGTAGTACCTTTTAAAATATGCATTTTAAAATATCAAAGTTCCTGAATGCCAGGGTGGGAGGGAAAGGGGGAAAAAAAAAACTGAAGTAAAACAAACAAAAAAACCCCACTGTGGAATAAAATTTTATTAGCTTATCATAAAATGGCATTTTCCATGCCCTATATGAAGATAATGTAGGCATTTTTTAATATAAAATACCATAATCTGAATGAAATCAGAAGCAAATCTCAAATGAATATAGTTGACTTGTAAGCATGAATTAATAATCAAATTCCTATGGTGGTTGTAATACTCTAGTTAATAGCCACACAGCCCATAAATGTGCATTCTCATGCTCTTACATGAAAAAATTCAAACATTTCATCAGGTTAACTTCTAAATTAAAATAATTATTTATTTTTGCTTATTTTTTGCTTTAATTTATGTTTTGCTTATTTATTCTATCTTGGGGGGAAGCTATAACTACACCCATCTGATCAGCATATCTGCAACCAGGTACAATAACTTCAGAGAAAACATTCTGTGAGTTTGCTGATGACTACCACCTGATCTGCCTCTTGAGAAATTTGTATGCAGGTCAGGAAGCAACAGTTAGAACTGGACGTGGAACAACAGACTGGTTCCAAATAGGAAAAGGAGTTCGTCAAGGCTGTATATTGTCACCCTGTTTATTTAACTTATATGCAGAGTACATCATGAGAAACGCTGGACTGGAAGAAACACAAGCTGGAATCAAGATTGCCGGGAGAAATATCAATAACCTCAGATATGCAGATGACACCACCCTTCTGGCAGAAAGTGAAGAGGAACTCAAAAGCCTCTTGATGAAAGTGAAAGTGGAGAGTGAAAAAGTTGGCTTAAAGCTCAACATTCAGAAAACGAAGATCATGGCATCTGGTCCCACCACTTCATGGGAAATAGATGGGGAAACAGTGGAAACAGTGTCAGGCTTTATTTTTCTGGGCTCCAAAACCACTACAGACGGTGACTGCAGCCATGAAATTAAAAGACGCTTACTCCTTGGAAGGAAAGTTATGACCAACTTAGATGGCATATTCAAAAGCAGAGACATTACTTTGCCAACAAAGGTTCGTCTAGTCAAGGCTATGGTTTTTCCTGTGGTCATGTATGGATGTGAGAGGTGGACTGTGAAGAAGGCTGAGCGCCAAAGAATTGATGCTTTTGAACTGTGGTGTTGGAGAAGACTCTTGAGAGTCCCTTGGACTGCAAGGAGATCCAACCAGTCCATTCTGAAGGAGATCAGCCCTGGGATTTCTTTGGAAGGAATGATGCTCAAGCTGAAACTCCAGTACTTTGGCCACCTCATGCGAAGAGTTGATTCATTGGAAAAGACTCTGATGCTGGGAGGGATTGGTGGCAGGAGGAGAAGGGGATGACAGAGGATGAGATGGCTGGATGGCATCACTGACTCGATGGACGTGAATCTGAGTGAACTCCGGGAGTTGGTGATGGACAGGGAGGCCTGGCGTGCTGTGATTCATGGGGTGGCAAAGAGTCAGACACGACTGAGCGACTGATCTGATCTGATCTGAGCAACTCCAAGAAGATCCTCCATTCAAAAAGATTGCCTGTCACTCATTATCAGAGAAATGCAAATCAAAACCACTATGAGGTACCATTTCACACCAGTCAGAATGGCTGCGATCCATAAGTCTACAAGCAATAAATGCTGGAGAGGGTGTGGAGAAAAGGGAACCCTCTTACACTGTTGGTGGGAATGCAAACTAGTACAGCCACTATGGAGAACAGTGTGGAGATTCCTTAAAAAACTGGAAATAGAACTGCCTTATGATCCAGCAATCCCACTGCTGGGCATACACACCGAGGAAACCAGAAGGGAAAGAGACACGTGTACCCCAATGTTCATCGCAGCACTGTTTATAATAGCCAGGACATGGAAGCAACCTAGATGCCCATCAGCAGATGAATGGATAAGAAAGCTGTGGTACATATACACAATGGAGTATTACTCAGCCATTAAAAAGAATACATTTGAATCAGTTCTAATGAGATGGATGAAACTGGAACCTATTATACAGAGTGAAGTAAGCCAGAAAGAAAAACACCAATACAGTATACTAACGCATATATATGGAATTTAGAAAGATGGTAACAATAACCCTGTACGAGACAGCAAAAGAGACATTGATGTATAGATCAGTCTTATGGACTCTGTGGGAGAGGGAGAGGGTGGGGAGATTTGGGAGAATGGCATTGAAACATATATAATATCATGTATGAAACGAGTCGCCAGTCCAGGTTAGATGCATGATACTGGATGCTTGGGGCTGGTGCACTGGGATGACCCAGAGGGAGGGTATGGGGAGGGAGGAGGGAGGAGGGTTCAGGATGGGGAATACAGGTATACCTGTGGCAGATTCATTTCGATATTTGGCAAAAGTAATACAATATTGTAAAGTTTAAAAATAAAATTAAAAAAAAAAAAAGATTGCCTGGCACTGTGGCCACAGCAAACTCTGTGGTCTGAACTGCAGAACTGCCTTGACCTGAAAATACAGCTTTTACACCTGGGAACTTATTACAACAAAAGGAAAAGAGTAACGAACAAAGAAGAGGGAATAGCCAAACTTTGAATCCCTCACAGAAACTGAGCCTGAAGAGGTTCAGGTCATTTTAATTGAAAATGTCCCAATTATCATCAGCTAAGGGGCCGTATTTCACACATGACTGACTAATCAGGACACACTATCAAGCATTTGATCTGCAACAGGACAGGATACTTAAAACTGGGACAGCCACAGAAGGTCTGACTAATCCGTGAGTTTCCCTATAATGGATTCTGCTGCTGTCTTAGAAGAAAGTAATATTTATGGTGATTTCTATTGTTCCTGCCTGAGTTCTGCAATCCAGGGTCTAACTCATCAACTGCTATCTCTGAAAAAAATCTCTCTTCCACAGCTTCCATGTCTACATGTTTGCATTCACAGGCTCACAATAATCACCCACTTGTTTCCTAATTATTAAAATACTTCTTGTTTTTATCTATAGCATCCCATGTCTCCTAAGAAGAAAATACTATTTTACCAAAAATGTGAAGCTTAGTTCCAGTAACTTGCCACCCAAAGGCAAAGGATTTGAGGCAGCTCTTTGGGGCTAAAAACTATTAGTAAAAGCTTAGACAAAATAAGGAACAAAAGTTAGTTTTGGAATTGTTTTCTCTATCTAGCTAGAGAAAAATCTTTTTATGTAGAAAGTTTCCAAACCTTAAAAAAAAATCACTTAGCATTCCTGCTTTAAAAAAAAAAAAAGACTATTTTATTTATTTATTTAATTTTTTTGGCCACAGCACATGGCATGTGGGATCTTAGTTCTCCGACCAGGGATTGAAACAGTGTCCCTTGCACTGGAAGCAGAGTCTTAACCAGTGGACTGCCAAGGAAGTCCTAGCATTCCTGCCTTAAAAAAAAAAAAAATTATCTAAACAGAACACCCACTCCAGTGTTCTTGCCTGGAGAATCCCAGGGATGGGGAAGCCTGGTGGGCTGCCCCACCAGGGTCACTATGGGGTCACACAGAGTCGGACATGACTGAAGTGACTTAGCAGCAATAGCAGTAGCAAACAGAGACTATCTTAACATTGTACAGCTAAACTATATAGCCACTGTTGCTGCATTCATCATCATCCAAGGGAGATTATAAGGAAGGTGGGACACTAAACTTTCTCTGGTAGGATTTCAACATGGTGCCTGAAGTTACAAAACCTGTGTGCCAACTTGTGCCAGTCAAGCGTGGGAATGTGGTAGGGTCCTTAGGAGCCTGCAAAACACTTAAGACCTGAGTATGGGTTTTGGACTGAGATAACCCTGGAATCCAACCCCAAAGTGACAGGTGTTAAATTACTTGTCTAATCAGTCTCTTCTTACTTCTTGCTAAAGAATCCAGCTTTAAGTTCATTATTCAGACAAAAAATACTGCCCTTGAGTTTTCTTGCAGATAGAAGTAGCCATGAGACATGTTCTGTCCAATGAGATGCTGGATATGATTCTGAGGAAATTTTTAAATTATTATAAGAAGGGAAGTCTCAGTTGGCAGGGTCCTTCACCTCTCTATCCTCCCCTGTTCCTGCTAGAGATCTAGTAATCACACAGCAATGATGAATCCAAAGACAGAAGCCAACTTACTCTGAATGGCAGAGAGAAAAGACACAAAGAGGGTCTTTGAGCCAATGCAGTAACCCTAGATGGCCTCCCCACAATACCTTGTTGCATGGGCCAAGTAAATTCCAACTTGCATAAGCCACAAGGTGTCAAGTGTTCTAGTATTTGCAATTAGGCATTTCTCAGTGATAAACCAGTGTCTCGGAGCTTCATTTCTTCACCTACAGAATGGGGATCTAATCTTTATCAACTTTGAAAATTTGCTGTAAAGCCTCATTGTACGTGCATGCTCTGTTGCTTCAGTTGTGTCTGACTCTTTGCTACCCCATGGACTGTAGCCTGCCAGGCTCCTCGGTCTATGGGATTTTCCTGGCAAGAATACCAGAGAGGGTTGCCACGCTCTCCTCCAGGATCTTCCTGACTCAGGGATCAAATCTAAGTCTCATGTGTCTCTGGCTTGCAGGCAGATTCTTTACCGCTGAGGCATCAGGGAAGCCCTAGTTGATATACCTATAATTCCTAGCCCAACGCCTAACTCAGTAATAGCTAGAGGCTGTTATTATTATTATTTATTGGTAAGACTGAAATGAGTATTTCTTTTTCTTTCCAGAAACTTAAAGGAGCAGAGCTCACCTTTCCCTGAGCTGGGGACTGTTCTGGGCAAAAAGTTGAGGTCATATTGGGTTGGAAGCCTTAGTTTAGTAGGATGATCTATAAATAGTCAATATCCAAAAACTTCATCCTTCTGTTCTTACTTTAGGAGATTTTTCTGGCTTACTGCTAATGCATACTAGCTGTTTCTAACACTCAGCAAGCTGTTGCGTTGTTTATACTGAAACCAAATTCCTTGACTATATTTCATTCCTGACACAATAATCACAGCAGCAAACTGCAAAATTAGCATTTAATAGGGCATTTCAATTAAAAGCTAGAGAAGTATTCTCTGAACAGATTCTTGCCTCTAAAGATAACATTTTCTTTTTTTTTTTTCTTGAGTATGTGCAATTGCCATAACTCTGCTTTATTTAATGTGATATGCTTTTGGCTTCCTGGTTCCAATTTTGAGGACAAAATGACCAATTGAGGCTTTTTCAACTTGTATAAATTAGTTTCAGGAGACGGCTGTTGATTTTTGGACTAGCACAAACATTACAAGGGACTCAAAAATTATTTTGATCATGTGTGGTGATATAGAACATCCCTACAACTCAGCCCAATAACAATAACACCTCTTTTTCTGAACTTCAGCTAACTGAATTAAGAATGTTAATCAATGAAGGGTGAGATTTGGTCTAAGACAGATAAAAGAGCCCCTATTTGCTAGGCAGCCTGTTTGAGGAGTGGTAACCTAGACAGCATATTAAAAAGCAGAGACATTACTTTGTCAACAAAGGTCCATCTAGTCAAGGCTATGGTTTTTCCAGGGGTCATGTATGGATGTGAGAGTTGGACTATAAAGAAAGCTGAGCACAGAAGAATTGATGCTTTTGAACTGTGGTGTTGGAGAAGACTCTTGAGAGTCCCTTGGACTGCAAGAAGATCCAACCAGTCCATTGTAAAGGAGATCAGTCCTGGGTGTTCATTGGAAGGACTGATGTTGAAGCTGAAGCTCCAATACTTTGGCCACTTGATGCAAAGCACTGACTCATTTGAAAAGACCCTGATGCTGGGAAAGATTGAGGGCAGGAGGAGAAGGGGACGACAGAGGATCAGATGGTTGGATGGCATCACCGACTCAATGGACATGGGTTTGGGTGGACTCCGGGAGCTGGTGATGGACAGGGAGGCCTGGCGTGCACGGGGTCGCAAAGAGTCGGTGGGGTCGCAAAGAGTCAGACACGACTGAGTGACTGAACTGAACTGAACTAGAGAAAAAAGCTATAATGAGTCTCTCCATCAGTAAAGCAGTTTTCCATACTATAAAAATTTCAGTCCACTATTCTGAGGTATTTTAAGCTGCTCAGTTTCCTAGAGGAAGTTGTACTGCTAGCATTGTCCAACAGAAACAGTATGAACTACACATGCCAGCCACATATGTAATTTTAAGTTTTTTAGTAGTCATATTTTTTAAAAAGTAGAAAGACACAGGTAAAATTAATTTCAATAATATGTTTTGCCTAAAAGTATATCCAACATATTACCATTCCAACATGTAATCAATAAAAAAGCTAATGAGATATTTTTTACCTTTTGGTAATACATACTTAAAATCTAGTGTATATTTTATACTTACAGCACATATCAGTGTAGTCTAGTCACATTTCAGGTGTTCAATGCCACACGTGGCCAGTGGCTAACCTCTTAGATTGTAAGCACTAAAATTTCATGTGCTGCCTTGATCTCTTCGCGCCTCACAGGCCAAGTCCTAACTCAGTTCTCCTGCTCTTGCCAGATATGCCTCCCTCCCCCTCGGGGGGACAGGCTTCCTATCCAGCTAGTTCCCCTGGCAGCCAGACCAGCTGCTCCCCACATGGTCCTCCACCTAATGAGTTTCACCTTTCTGCAAGCCTGTGGCATTTTTCAAACAATCCTCCTGTGGGAACCAGACTTATCCCACCCTCTTGTTACTACAGAGCCAGCCTCCTACAGCCCCTGCTGCTTCACTCTGCAACCTGTGTGTGGCGCTGCATAGTATGTGGTGTCCTCCCCAGGCTGTGAGTATACGGGACAAGAAAACTGCTGTCAGGATCATCTGTTCTGTCCAGTATCACATATTCAGTCCTCCCTGGAACCTTGGGGTAAGACTCTCTCTCCTACCCACGAGATTAAGAGAATATGAGCAAAACAACAGCATGAGTCTTTTTTTTTCAATTGGAGGCTAATTACTTTACAATATTGTGGTTGTTTTTGCCATAAATTCACATGAATCAGCAGTGGGGGTACATGAGTTCCCCATCCTGAACGCCCCCCTCCCACCTCCCTCCCCATCCCATCCCTCAGGTTCATCCCAGTGCACCAGCCCTGAGCACCCTGTCTCATGCATCCAACCTGGACTGGCGATCTAATTTACATATGATAATACTACATGTTTCAATGCCATTCTCTCAAATCATCCCACCCTCGCCTTCTCCCTCAGAGTCCAAAAGTCTGTTCTATACATCAGTGTCTCTTTTGCTGTCTCGCATATAGGGTCATTGTTACCATCTTTCTAAATTCCACATATATGCGTTAATATACTGTATTGGTGTTTTTCTTTCTGACTTACTTCGCTCTGTATAATAGGAATGCATGAGTCTTTTATAGTCAATTTTTCAAAATATCTGGAAGGATTTGGAGTCAGCTCTTAGCTTTCCAACATTTATATTTATAGCACATTGTAATTTACATTTACCTTGCCTGAAAAGGTTTGGTGGTAACTTTGTAACATATTTTCTTACTTGGTTAATATTTTTGATATTTCCTGGTACTGATCTTTAACTCAGCTTTGCAGATAGTTATGTGTTGGTTCTGCATTATCTTGTTGGAACTTCTGGTTTTTAGCATTCATGCTGAAGATGACCAATAAAACATCGTTATTAGGCAATATTTTGAGTTTCCTTCAAAGATAAAGGCCTTCTCCACGGCAAACCGCTCATTTAGGCTGGAAAGGATGACATATGCCTGGCAAGTGTGCTGCCACTGCTCTTCCTGTGCCTGTGGCAAAATCATTAAGCCACTTCTCCACCTCAGAATCTCTTAGCATTCCAAAGGAAATCTGATTGTTATTTCTGGTCTAGAATCTCTGAGCTATCCTGAGCCTTCTACATGATCCCCAAACTCTAAACAGGAGTCAGGAGGCTGCCTCCCTCTCTCCCACCATTCTACTTCCAAACATCTTTTGAATATATTTTTATCTTCTTCATGTACCCTGTGCAAACTCTCATCCAGGTCTTTGGCAGGTCTAAGGTAGCCCATCAGATTCAAGGTGCAATGGGTCTTTCAGACTCCAATACCTCTAGCTTCCTTCCATCCTCCACTCTGCTGCCCAGGTGGTATAGAACTCAGAGCTTATTTATGACTTTTTATTTTAAACATTTCCAACTGCGCCCTACTCTTATGGGGTAACACCCAAATCCCTTAGACTGGTAATCAAGACCCTTAAAAATCAAGCCCCAGTCTGTCCTTTCATTTTAGTCTTCACTCACCTAATCTCATGCATCCCTGTTCCAAACTATTTCCCATCAGTTCAGTTCAGTTCAGTTCAGTAACTCAGTCATGTTCAACTCTTTGCGACCCCATCACCAACTCCCAGAGTCCACCCAAACCCATGTCCATTGAGTCGGTGCTGCCATCCAACCATCTCATCCTCCATCGTCCCCTTCTCCTCCTGCCCTCAATCTTTCCCAGCATCCGGATCTTTTCCAATGAGTCAGCTCTTCACATCAGGTGGCCAAAGTATTGGAGTTTCAGCTTCAACATCAGTCCTTCCAATGAACACCCAGGACTGATCTCCTTTAGGATGGACTGGTTGGATCTCCTTGCAGTCCAAGGGACTCTCAAGAGTCTTCTCCAACACCACAGTTCAAAAGCATCAATTCTTCTGCGCTCAGCTTTCTTTATAGTCCAATTCTCACATCCATACATGACCACTGGAAAAACCATAGCTTTGACTAGAGGGACCTTTGTTGACAAGGTAATGTCTCTGCTTTTTAATATGCTGTCTAGGTTGGTCATAACTTTCCTTCTAACCATACACCCCACATTAACCTAGCACCTTCATGCCATGGTACCTCTTTTTAAAATATCTATTTATTTATTGGCTGTGCTGGGTCTCCGTTGCTGTGCGGGCTTTCTCTAGTTGCAGTGAGTGGGGGCTACTCTCTAGTTGTGATGCGTGGGCTTCTCATTGTGGTGGCTTCTCTTATTGAGGAGCCTGGACTCTAGGGTGCTTGGGCTTCAGTAGTTGTGGCGAGAGGGCTTAGTTGCCCTGTGGGATGTGGAGTTTCCCCAGACCAGGGAATGAATCCATGTTCCCTGCATTGGCAGGAGGATTCTTAACCACTGGACCACGAGGGAAGTCTCTATGGTATCTTTATGGACACTACTCTCTACATGGCTTGCCCCTAATTCCTACCTAAAAGAAACGATAGACTGAATTGAGCTTACTAAAATTACACAGCAATGCAGGACACTGTCCATGAGTTCTCCCTCCAGGGCCGTGCACAATCCCCTCCATCAGCCATGCCAGACATAACAGGTAGCTTTCGAGTCTCGGCTGCTCCCAACAGATTTATTTGTGTGATCTGCTTTATCAGTAAAAGTAACTATAAAGAAAAGTTCATCCATAACACAACATGAAATAAAAGTTGAATTTCACTTCATATAGTCTTTGAGGCTCAGCTTTGTAAGAATGACTCCTAGGACAGTATAAAGAACACCACCTCTGCATTCATTCAGAAGGGCCTGGAAATCCTAGCTTTTTCAATTAGAAGACATATTTTGCTTCTCTTGCCTCAGTTTTCTCATCTGTAAAAAGCAATAAGTTACTTACCTCCAGAAGTTCTGAAGGATTTAATGAAAAATTCCACACTATATACTTACACAGAACATATAAATGGTACTATTATTATGTAATTTCACAAGCTTATTTTTAATTTTAACAACTATCACAGGAATTGTCTTAGAAAACTCTCTTTGATTGGAAAAAATACTTTAATAAATACATACTATAGATTATGCCTTCCCTCATAGCTCAGTTGATAAAGAATCCACCTGCAATGCAGGAGACCCGGTTTGATTCCTGGGCCAGGAAGATCCCCTAGAGAAGGGATAGGCTACCCACTCCAATATTCTTGGGCTTTCCTTGTGGCTCAGCTGGTAAAGAATCTGCCCGCAATGTCGGAGACCTGGGTTCGATCCCTGGGTTGGGAAGACTCCCTGGAGAAGGGAAAGGCTACCCACTCCAGTATTCTGGGCGACTTTCACTTTCACTTTTCACTATAGAATATGGGACCACAAAAGCCTCTTTTTTTTTTTTTTAATTGTTTTTTAATATCACAAGAATACACCATTTGTGATGACCCCACCAGTGATTAGAATCAGAGGGTAGAGGTATTTTGCTATCTCCAGTGCCTGGTATCTAGTAAAAGCAGAAAGCGTCCTTAGATATAGCCTGGTAACTAGGCTACTGTTAGAGTTTCTTTCCCCTTGACAGTCATTTAGCTACCTATTTCAGCCTGGAGAAAGTTTAGATTTTTCTTCCTGAAAATAGATGCTTTAAACAGAAGACACAGGGGTGTAGAGACTCACCAGGGAGGGAGAGGAGCACGAGAAGAGGGAACGTGCCCAGACAAATTTCTCCCCCTTCATCCCTCTCTAAGGCTGGCACTGAGAAAATTATCATCTTAAATAACAAGAAAAAAGGGAGTGAATATTTACTGAGTATCTACCTCACTCATGTACTTTGCTAGTACTTTATTATAATTAAAAACAATATTAGCTATCATTTAAAAACTAAGCATTTGCTATACTTTGGCCACCTGAGGCAAAGAACGGACTCATTGGAAAAGACCTTGATGCTGGGAAAAATTGAAGGCAGGAGGAGATGGAGACGACAGAGGACGAGATGGTTGGATGGCATCACCAACTCGATGGACATGAGTTTGAGCAAACTCCAGGAGTTAGTGATGGACAGGGAAGCCTGGCGTGCTGCAATCCATGGGGTCGCAAAGAATCGGACATGACTGAGTGACTGAACAGAACTGAGGCATTGTACTAATTGTCTTACATCTGTTTTTTTCAGTTCATCCTCATGACCATGTTATGAAGCATTATAGGAGATGGAAACAGGAGATAGAGGAGGAAGTAGAAGCTCAGAAAGGCTAAGTCATTTACCCTAGGTTGAATAGATAGTTATCCTAATTCCAGCACCTGGAACATAGAAGCTGGAGCCACCTGACTTCAGTACCTGTGCTCTTTTCCAGGTACCACAGTACCTCTCAAAAGGCAAAGATCTCCATGGGAAGGATTGCCCTTTCTTATTAATTTTCATATACCCAGTCCTACTTGGAATCCCTCACTCATAGTAGGTGCTCAGTAAATGTTTATAGAATGAATAATAGCAGAGAAAAGACTGGAGAATAGTACAGGTGTTGCAAAGAAGCAATCGAGGGATTGAGAAAAGGGACAAGTGGATGTCCTTCATAATTCAGAGTGACACTACAGAACACACCGCACCATCCTTGTATGGCTACATTAAATGATGTCCACACCTGATTTACACGGTCAGAAATAAAGTCAACTGCAGCAACTATCATTTTGTGAGCCTGGTCAGGCTCTTCATACCTGCTGATTTTCATTAAATGCTGTTTAGAAAAATAATTGTGTGACTCTGCCCTGTTGGCATTAAATATAAATCGTTGGTTTGGCTGCTAAAATACAACATTCAAGGAGTGCAGAGAGAGGGGCAATTTAAAAAAATGCTTTAGCTGAAGACAGGAGCTACTAGATGGCTTCCCATCGCAATCGGCCACATGTGTGTGGCTCGCTCTGCTGGAGGCGCTGTGCTGTCCGTGTCACAGAGCCATCAGTCACGGATTATGGGCTGCAAGGGGTGCCTGGGTTTAATCTCATTTTTGAATGAATTAATATTATTAGTTTTGACAAATTAATGGTATTAAATGTGCAAGGTTAGTGTGAATTATGTCCACATCCACCTATTACTAGAGGTGCCTTACTCTTGTGTGAAAGCTTATTGAATAGATTCAGTGGAATTGTCTTTTCTATTTTCTAAAATATTTTCTTTGAAGCCTTCAAAATATGGACTAGTATATCTATGGACACGAGTTTCCTGATACAAATCAGTACTTAAGTCCATGCTATGAGGGGCTATACAACTGAGTCAACCGGATGAAGATATAAGTTTCTTGTAGTTTATTATTTATTACAGATAATAAACTAATCACTGGGGAAATGCTATCTTCTAGAAAAGTTTCAAGTCTCCCCTCCTGCTCTTTTCCCTTCCAATTAAAAAAAAAGTCAGTGCTAAGATATACCCATTTCCTTTGCAGGGAAGGAAGGAAGGTAGGAAGGGAGGGAAGAAGGAAGAAAGGAAGAAAAACAGGCCCATATGCTTCTGTGTATCGTTTTCAATTTGAAATCTAAATGAAACACATATTGTTAGAGTATTATGTCAGCAGAACTAAATTTCATGCCCATGGTTGATCACATATGAATGTGCACAAATGGTCTTTTAAATAAAAATTTTGGACTTTCCTGGTGGTCCACTGGTTAAGAATCCACCTGTCAATGCAGGGGACACGGGTTTGATCCCTAGTCTGGGAAGATTCCACATGCTGAGAGGCTACTAAGCCCTCGAGCCACATCTACTGAACCTGCACTCTATAACTCGTGCTCCACAACAAGAGAAGCCCCGCGACGAGAAGCTCGCATACCACACCTAGAGAGTAGCCCTCTTCATCGCACTTAGCAGTGAAGACCCAGAACGACCAAAAATAAAATAAATAAATAAAAGAGAAACAGTTAATGTTAGTATTATGTTTAACTCAATATTTTATTTCAACATATAATCAATATGAAAAACTTAGGTATTTTACTTTCTCTTTTTCAGATTAAGTCTTTGTTCCAGTATGTCTTGTATACAACAGTACATCTCAATACGCAATAGCCATTAGTGGCCAGACTTTCTTTCTCCCAGTCCAACTTATCCTATTGACCAGATAATTTCATACCATTTCAATGTTTCAAAGTGTTACCTTCCCCAAGCTATCTAACTTCTACTCATTTTGTATCTTTCAATTTAATAAATATGTACTATTTAATACTGACTATAAAAAATGAAGGAAATATTTCCTACTTTTGAGCCATTTACCTGTTTGATGAAGAGTGCCCTACTCGGAACTAAGGGCTCCTCCTCCCTCCCCGTCATGTTTTATATGCACCTGCCTTAATGTACGGAGAAGGCAATGGCACCCCACTCCAGCACTCTTGCCTGGAAAATCCCATGGACGGAGGAGCCAGGTGGGCCGCAGTCCATGGGGTCGCTAAGAGTCGGACAAGACTCAGCGACTTCACTTTCACTTTTCACTTTCATGCATTGGAGAAGGAAATGGAAACCCACTCCAGTGTTCTTGTCTGGAGAATCCCAGGGACGGGGGAGCCTCCTGGGCTGCCGTCTATGGGATCGCACAGGGTCAGACACGACTGAAGCGACTTAGCAGCAGCAGCAGCCTTACTGTAATTGTTGGCCTTTCTGCACGCAGGGAATGGCTAGAGAGACAGAGCACCGATTCTGCTTATAAGAGAGATTTTTTCTTATTTACTAGTGATAAATATAATTTTGTATCACTGAGGCTTAAATTGGAAGAGCCTTCAGAAGGTGGGATGGTTAATTTTATGTGTCAACTTGACTGGGCCATGGGGTATCCAGGTATTTGGTAGAACATGATGATGTCTCTGTGAGGGAAATTTCAGATACAATTAACATTTAAATCAGTTGACTGAGTAAACTGAATTGCCCTCCATAATATGGGTGGGCCTCATCCAATCAAGGTCTAAACAGAACAAAAGACTGACCTTCCCCAAGTAACAGAATTCTTTGTCTGAAGGCTTTAGAACTGAGCAGCTTTTTTTTTTTTTTTTTGGCCTTCAAACTCAAACTGAAGCATGAGCTCTTCCCAGGTTTCGAGTCTGCTTGCCTCCAGATGAGAACTATGCCATCAACTTTCCTGCTGACTCACCAGCCTCCATAATTACATGAACCAATTCCTTATAATAAATAAATAAATATCCTATTGGTTCTATTTCTCTGGAGAACCCTGACTAATACAGAAGGCATTTCATCCAACCTCCTCTTTCTAGAGTTGAATCAACTACGGCAAAGAGAGATTAGTGACTTGCTTAAGGTCACACAGCCAGTCAAGGATGAATCACTACCAGAAACCAAGTCCTTAAATTCCTACCTTCAGTGCTCTTGCACACTGTACCCATGTGTACAGTTCCACACTGGCATTTTACATTCACACACACATTTTAAAAAGGGAAGTAACGTACTTCAATGAGAACTTTGCTTTTATACATAGCAGGAAATACTTTTGGAACTCAAGTCATGATTAAATAGTCCATCTGGAGGAGGGCATGGCAACCCACTCCAGTATTCTTGCCTGGAGAATCCAATGGACTGAGGAGCCTGGCAAGCTACAGGGTTGCAAAGGGTCAGACATGACTTAGGCAACCGATCATGCATGCACAGTTACATGAAGAGAATTCATTACTTAGGAGGCCCATTAAGGTTGGTGGTAAAACAGCTGTGGTTTTTCAATCAGTGGATAAACCTGGCTGGAACTGTGGCCGTATCAGTGGATCTGGCTTAATGATTTTATGAGTAAGCTGACCTGACATCTGAGGTTTCTGTTTGGCACATTCTCCTAGTACACTGTGTTCCAACCCAGAAGTGTCAGAACATTGAGAAGCTCAGGGGTCTATGTTAGAAAATAGCAGAGCTGGAGTGAGCCAGAGACACCAGCACAGAGGCAGCACTTGGCTGCTGAGATAGCCTCTCTTCACCAAGGAGAGTGAGAAGAGTAGCCACTGTCTACTGGGTGCCATGAGCCAGACAGCCTGCTAAGCCTTCCGCTGGAATTCATCATTTAATACAATAGTAATTCTGTGAGGAGGTGCTGTCTTTACCCCCTTTTTTTACCTGTGGTGAAACTGGGGTACACAAAGGTCAGGAAATGGTGGGTCTGGGGTCCAGCTCCAGTGGTCTGGCTGAAGAGCCTGTGCCTTTAACACACAGAAGCTTCGGCATATTTCCTCAGAAAACTTGAAGTTTTACATTTAATTCAAATATCTGACTTTCACCACTGTATCCCGGGTTAGAGTGAGGAGACCTGAGTTAGTCCTAGCTCTGCCACTAGTTAGCCACTTGCCCTCCGGCAAGCCACACCACCGCTCTAGGCAACCATTTCCTCATTTACAAATTATGTTGTCAGTTTAATTCCCACAACCACACCTAGCTATGAAGTCCTATGAGCCTAATCCCTCACTCGGAGATTATCCTATTTAAACCTTAGTTTTATCATTGTGGTTGTTGTTTAGTCCCTAAATTGTGTCCGACTCTTTGCGACCCCATGGACTGCAGCATGCCAGGCTCCTCTGTCCTTCACTGTCTCCTGTGAAGGTTTGCTCAGATTTATGTCTACTGAGTCAGTGATGCTATCTAACCATCTCATCCTCTGCCGCCCTCTTCTCCTTTTGCCTTCAATCTTTTCCAGCAACAGGGTCCTTTTCAATGAGTCAGCTCTTCGCATCAGGCGGCCAAAATATCAGACCTTCAGCTTCAGCATCAGTCCTTCCAATGAATATTCAGGACTGATTTCCTTTAGGATGGACTGGTTGGATCTCCTTGCTGTCCAAGGGATTCTCAAGAGTCTTCTTCAGCACCACAGTTCAAAAGCATCAGTTCTTCAGTGCTCAGCCTTCTTTATGGTCCAACTCTCACATCCATACATGACTAATGGAAAAACCATAGCTTTGACTATATGGACCTTTGTTGGCAAAGTGATGTCTCTGCTTTTTAATACACTGTCTAGGTTTGTCATAGCTTTTCTTCCAAGAAGCAAGCATTTTTTAATTTCATGGCTGCAGTCACCATCTGCAATGATTCTGGAGCCCAAGAAAATAAAATCTGTCACTGCTTCCACTCTTCCCTCTTCTATTTGCCATGAAGTGATGAGACTGGATGCCATGATCTTAGTTTTTTGAATGTTGAGTTTTAAGCCAACTTTTTCACTCTCCTCTCTTATCACTACATAGATTCCTAAAATTTTTTTCCTTATATTCAGGAGAAAATTTAATAATAAATAGATGACTTAACTAATTTGTGAGTAAAATTCTGAGGGTATATATTTTATCCTCTGAATGATATTTTAACATCATACCCTTCTAATATTTTCAAATGGGATCAGAAAAGAGAAAGGATTTCAGGAGGAATTTTTCTAAGAGAAGGCCGAGACTTGTGTTAAGGGAAGTCCCCATAAAACAATGATTCTTTTGGTTGAGTAGAGACAATTGTTCATCTTCCTGATCTTCGTGTGTGTGTGTGTGTGTGTGTGTGTGTGTGTGTGTGCCAAAGCTGCTGCTTTCAAACTTGAGTCTTGCCAGTCTCTAACTCCTTCTAAGTGCTTCTGTAAAGATTCTGGGTGTTCTTTTTGTACCACACCTACCAACCCCCAAGTAGGTACTAATCCCCCACAGTGACTAGCCCTAACCAATATTTAAGTGCTTAATTTTTTTCAAGCTCTGTTTGTTTTGCCCATGACACTAATTTATGGTTAGGTTATAACATTGGCTATTTAAATTGCTGGGGACTTCATTTGTGGGAGAGAAAAATCCCTCAAGTATTGTTTATCATTATTTTTGTTTTAAAATTCTTACAGGATTTTCTCTCCACACTTTATCTCATTCTAGGTATTTTAGGAAAAACTAACAGTGAACTTGTCTAAGTAAAACTGCCCTGAGCTATTCTTTAAGTTAATTATCACTTCTTTTGGTTCTGTGAATGGCTGTTCAATGACACTGTCAGCAAGTGGAATGAACCAAATTACTTTAATTATGGAGTAATTGCACAGAGTGATGGTAATTAAATCTTGATCAGTTTAAGTGAGTGAATTAATTGCTCTAACTTGGAATGCACACCACAGCAAGAGGAGTTGTTTTGTAGTTTAATTAACACCATCCACTAAAGTCTTATCGTATCTAAAATGTAGACAATTAATGAGTTTGATATTATTCTCACCTTCACAAGAACTAGGACAGAATACATGCTGAGAAAGGTAGTGTACTAAGGGAATGACAGAAAACTTAATATTCTTGTCACTTGTATAGATATACTGGTTGCAATCTCTACTTTGCCTTCTGGAGAAATGTGCAAATAGGAATATTTCCATGTAATTAGCTTCTGGCCCCATTTCATTTCAACATTCCCTGATCTATGCAACAGTATACATTTCCAAATTTGTTAAAGTCTTAAATTTCTACCACCTGGATTTCATTGTGAATCATACATCATTTACTTCCTTTTAGTTTGAAGGAGTACTACCCTTATGAAGGTGTGCCTGGGGTCTTCATAAAATTTGATCATTTATCAATCACTTATTGGATATAGATTTCCACACCTGTTTTATTATCCATTCCCCAGTCCTAGTAAATGCTTTATGTTTTTAGAGGAACTTTCCTGCCAAGATCCAGATAAGTGATGTTCAGCCTTGACCATAAATTAAACCTATAAAGCTTTAAAACATTATTCATGCCCAGGTAGCCCTCCAGAATTTAGAGGGTAGATCCAGGCAGGTTTCAAAAGCTCCTTGCTGCTGCTGCTGCTGCTAAGTCACTTCAGTCGTGTCCGACTCTGTGCGATCCCATAGACGGCAGCCCACCCGGCTCCCCCATCCCTGGGATTCTCCAGGCAAGAACACTGGAGTCGGTTGCCATTTCCTTCTCCAATGCATGAAAGTGAAAAGTGAAAGTGAAGTCACTCAGTCGTGTCCGACTCTTAGCGACCCCATGGACTGCAGCCTACCAGGCTCCTCCGTCCATGGGATTTTCCAGGCAAGAGTACTGGAGTGGGTTGCCACTGCCTTCTCCGTCAAAAGCTCCTTAGGTGATCCTAATGTGCACCACAGGTCAAGAACCATTGATTTAGAAAGTTCACACAGCTCGTCGATTAACTCTCAGAGGAAGATGGTATTATCACAAATTTTCAGGTGGAGACCCTCTGGCTTGGTCATGTGGTCAGGACAGAATTTGAGGATTAAGACCTGGGTGTAATCCTCGGACCCTCTGCTGATGCCTCTTAAGAGCCAATTCTTCATAGTTGTTTTACACCTGTGCACTAGAATAAATCGAATTGATAATTCCCAGTTTACAAACTAGAGAAACAAAGAAAAGGAACACGATTTATTTAGGCATCTTGGGCATTCTCTTATTAAGCTCCAAATAAGAAAAGATGTAGTGTTCTCAGCCCCAAGACTGTTAATATGTGTGCATTTGGTTTCAGGGTCATTTCTTAAGTGTCAATGATGGTGGTAATAATCAAACAGAATTTGTTGGGGGAATAGCATTTGCTAGTTCAGCCCTGATTTGAGTAATAAGTAAGCTTCTCAACATCATGCATTGCCAAAGCCAGAACCTGAATCTGGTCTTCCCCGATATCAAGGTCCACAGACTTTGAACCTCTCCATCATAGGCTCTACCCACTCCAGTGTTCTTGCCTGGAGAATCCCAGGGACTGGGGAACCTGGTGGGCTGCCGTCTATGGGGTCGCACAGAGTCGGACACTACTGACGCGACTTAGCAGCATCATAGGCTCTGGCTGAGTATCAACACCAAACAATGGGAAATTGACCCAAGGAAGAATGTTGGTTCTTAGAAGTGTTCACACATAAGTTGACATGGGAGCTGGATTTTGAAAAGATAAGAGTTTAACTAAATAGACATTTCTCCAAAGAAGACATACAGATGGCTAACAAACACATGAAAAGATGCTCAACATCACTCATTATCAGAGAAATGCAAATCAAAACCACTATGAGGTACCATTTCACACCAGTCAGAATGGCTGCGATCCAAAAGTCTACAAATAATAAATGCTAGAGAGGGTGTGGAGAAAAGGGAACCCTCTTACACTGTTGGTGGGAATGCAAACTAGTACAGCCACTATGGAGAACAGTGTGGAGATTCCTTAAAAAACTGGAAATAGAACTGCCTTATGATCCAGCAATCCCACTGCTGGGCATACACACCAAGGAAACCAGAAGGGAAAGAGACACGTGTACCCCAATGTTCATCGCAGCACTGTTTATAATAGCCAGGACATGGAAGCAACCTAGATGCCCATCAGCAGATGAATGGATAAGAAAGCTGTGGTACATATACACAATGGAGTATTACTCAGCCATCAAAAAGAATACATTTGAATCAGTTCTAATGAGGTGGATGAAACTGGAGCCTATTATACAGAGTGAAGTAAGCCAGAAGGAAAAACACCAATACAGTATACTAACGCATATATATGGAATTTAGAAAGATGGTAACAATAACCCTGTGTACGAGACAGCAAAAGAGACACTGATGTATAGAACAGTCTTATGGACTCTATGGGAGAGGGAGAGGGTGGGAAGATTTGGGAAAATGGCATTGAAACATGTAAAATATCATGTATGAAACGAGATGCCAGTCCAGGTTCGATGCACGATACTGGATGCTTGGGGCTAGAGCACTGGGACGACCCAGAGGGATGGTATGGGGAGGGAGGAGGGAGGAGGGTTCAGGATGGGGAACACATGTATACCGGTGGTGGATTCATTTTGATATTTGGCAAAACTAATACAATTATGTAAAGTTTAAAAATAAAATAAAATAAAAAAATTAAAAAAAAGAGTTTTCTATGTGGAGATAGGGAGAAAAAAGTTCCTAGAAGCCAAGGTAGCCGCCTGGGCTAAATGACACAAGTTTGGGAAACTGCATGTGGGCTTGCTGTGATGAGAGCATCTGCTGTGGCAGGGAGAGATGTGTTAAAGCCCATGGACCAAAATTATTGATAACCTAAACCTGGGCAGAAAAGGCAAATTTATCAGGCTCGTTGCAGCAAGAGAGAATGATCAGCGAAGGTAAAAGGAAGTTGTGAGGGATTCACTCTGGCTTCTGCAGAGCAGGTCTAAGGAAGGAGTAAGAAAGTGCAGACTTGTTCTGGATGGTGTGCTATCCAGAACAAGGGCTATTCAGTGGTTGGGTATTTGATAATGTGATCAAGGAGCTGGATGGACTAAATCAGAGTTAACACTGTTGTGGTAAAGTTTTCCATGTTAGCTGGAAAAAGGGGATATTTAGTTGCCTCTGTGGTTGCAAATTGGAGAAGGCAATGGCACCCCACTCCAGTACTCTTGCCTGGAAAATCTCATGGACAGAGGAGTCTGGTAGGCTGCAGTCCAGGGGGTCGAGAAGAGTCGGATACACTGAGAGACTTCACTTTCACTTTTCACTTTCATGCATTGGAGAAGGAAATGGAAACCCACTCCAGTGTTCTTGCCTGGAGAATCCCAGGGACCGGGGAGCCTGGTGGGCTGCCGTCTATGGGGTCACACAGAGTAGGACACAACTGAAGTGACGTAGCAGCAGCAGTGGTTGCAAAGCATCCTTGCCTGTTTTAGACAAGGTTATAGAGGGAAGCTGATTACTGTTCTGTGAGCAGTTTATGTACAGTTGAGAACATCACAGGTGAGCTGCTTCACATGTTTTTATTTTCTCAAGCAACCATGCCATGATTGCCATTTTAAGGAGCTAGAACTTACATGTAAGGAGTTTTTAAAAGTGAAATAACATATAAAGTTTCTGTTTGGGGAAGATCACTCAGGTGGCTATGCAGAAGAAGGTTTTGAATGTGGCAAGACCAGATATAGGTGGTCCAACAGGAGTAGAGGAAAGAAAATGCCCGGGGAATGGGGACAGAGAGGAAAGCGCTGCTGACAGATGCTTTAGGAGAAAAGAGAAAAAGTGCTACACAACAGTTCAGAGAAAAATAGCAACACAAAGCTACTGGGGCAAATCACAGGATGTGTCTCTATCTCCATGGTTTCACTGGGAAAACTACTTCTGGGGAAAACTGTAAAGGGTTTCCTTTGCCTTGAAAACTAAAACCCAGTGTTTACTAAGTTCTTACAGGGCAAATAAAATTTCTTAGACACCTGAAACTTGTTTCAGCTCTCGTAATGGCCCTACAGTAGCCTTTTCTTACCTCAGATGCAAAAAGTTTGCAATTTATTCTTCCTGGTACAATCAGAGCAAATTGATAAAGCACAGACATACCTGGCCCCAGGTTTTCCTGGGAGATGGACTCGGGTGGTCTAAGAATGTGAGTCCTGAACCAGCTGTCAGAAGCCTGAGCAGCAGATAGGAAGGACCAGTGGTAAAACAGAGTCAGGTCATCCAGTTCCTAGTCCCCACTGAAAAGAGCAAACGGGCCATTCTGGAGAGACAAGAAACTAGTAGAATATAGTAGAACCCTGGAAATTGGGAAGGAAAAAAACAGAAAAGAAGGAAAATTTTCTGTAATGTCAGGTGGGAGATTGGGAGTAACTGCGCACAGAGGAGAGGAGACCATCTTCTTTTTGGAAACAGTGCTAATTATACTGTTGTCCTGCTTTTCTTTTAATCCATAAAATTGTCATTTACTGATATAAAAATGGACACATAGAGAAGACTCATGTAATAGAGGGGGAAATGAAAAGAAAAATGAAATCAGTAAAATAAATCATATAGTATTATAACTATTAATGACCATAAGATAGATATTTTGGCCATTTAGAAGGAAAAAGGATATGGAAAAATCCAGTCTTCCCTTTTAGTCTTGTTTTGTTCTGGGGAGACTGCCTCGAGTCACAATTCTAATCTGTGACAGCACAGTTACATAAATAGCTTTGAGCAGAGTGCTTCTTAACACTTACTCCATTTAACACTACTCCATTTAACATAAATATTTTGAAGAGCAGACATTACTTTAAGAGCAACATTTCCTAAAACTCAGATGTCTTATTTATCCAGTTCTTCCACAAGCCTATTCTGCAGATTAATCTTTTCTAAAAATGTTTTTTAAAGCCAAATGAAACACTCAGAAAGTGAGGATACTATTAGTTCACGACCTTATGTTTTAGTGGAGAAAAAGTGGCTTTGCAACCCATAAAATGTGTTAATGTAGGGATAGAAATCTTTATCCTTCCACTGATACTAGGTCCAATCAATAGGGCAGATTAGACCTAAATAATCTGACAGTATTAAAATATATTTTAAAACATGTGTATCCATTACTGGTACATTACGTATGGAGCTTTATTTCTTGGTATTAAGACATATCCTGACCCCAAAAACACTGAGTAGAAATCATGACTATATGTGAACTTGGGTAGGGGATACAGATAACGACTTACATCACTTTTTCAATTAGTAGCAAAGATTTGATGGCCATTTAAGAACTGATTAGCGAGTCAATAGATTAAAAAGAGGGTACCTTGTGACATATTTTGCTTCCCTGCCTTGGAATGTGTTCAACAGCAGTGAAGGACATCTGCCATGATCAACCAACACACCAGTGTTCAGATTTCATGACCAAACAATGTGGTAATAAGCACAAAAGGCGTGTCAAAGTCTCCAAAAAGCAAAAACCAATTTTTACTGTAATGACAGAAATAAAGAAATACTGAATTTTAAAAAGCATAAATCAGTTCTATTAACAAACTGGAAGTAGCATTACAACAGCTATTTATATGGTTAAATTATCATCTGAAAATATGATTTTATGTGTTTAGAATGTATTCATTTTCCATTCAACTGCCTCGGTTTTTCTAGCATGTAATTATCAGTAAGTAGCTCATTTCTTTAATATATTTTGTTTTGAGCTGAAAACACTAAGATCATGGCATCTGATCTCATCATTTCATGGCAAGTAGATGGGGAAAAAATGGAAATGGTGACAGACTTTATTTTCCTGGGCTCCAAAATCACTGTGGACAGTGACTGCAACCATGATATTAAAAGATGCTTGCTCCTTGGAAGAAAAGCTGTGAACAACCTAGACAGCATATTAAAAAGCAAAGACATCACTTTGCCAACAAAGTTCCATATAGTCAAAGATATGGGTATTTCCATATTGAACGGTATTTCCATTCAATAATGAATGGATGTGAGAGTTAGATCATAAAGAAGGCTGACTTCTGAAGAATTGATGCTTTCTAACTGGTGCTGGAGAAGACTCTTGGGAGTCCCTTGGACCGCAAGGAGATCAAACCAGTCAATCCTAAAGGAAATGTACCTGAATATTCATTGGAAGGACTGATGCTGAATGTCTAATACTTTGGCCACCTGGTGCAAAGAGCCAACTCACTGGAAAAGACCCCGACGCTGGGAAAGATTGAGGACAGGATTAGAAGGGGGTGACAAAGAATTAGATGGTTGGAGGACATCATTGACTCAATGGACATGAGTTTGAGCAAACTCCAGGACACTGAAGGACAGGGGAGCCTGGCATTCTGCAGTCCATGGGGTCACAAAGAGTCAGACTCAACTTAGTGACTGAACAACAATCTTGAGCACCACCCATTCACTTTCATGCTGACAAACCCCATGTAGTAAATAGATAGCACACTCTTCCTGCTCTAATGGAGCTTACAATCCACATGAAGAATCATTTAAGGTTAAATGGAAAAATGTTAAGAAGACAACTCTGAAATATCCTAAGCCACAATATATTGCTTAAGTTTAAATAAATGGAATAGATTGTACACACGCTCTCAAGCCATGGCAGGCAGGGAGTCCTTGTTGAGTTGGAGTTCAAGCTTTAAGAGGAAATGAGTATTAAGCTGGTTCATGGAAGATGTATGGATAGGAGCAGGGGTGTGCTGGTGGGCTGGAGTAGCCTGATTTGTAGCATCTGCGATTTCCACAAGTACTCCCACCATGGTTGACTGAAAGCTACCAACTTGATTTTACTGAATGTGAAGTGGGAGAGTGCTGTGTTGTGCTTAGTTTCTCAGTTGTGCCCAACTCTTTGCGACTCCATGGACTGTAGCCTGCCAGGCTCCTCTGTCCATGGGGATTCTCCAAGCAAGAACACTGGAGTGGGTTGTCATGTCCTCCTCCAGGGGATCTTCCCAACCCAGGGATCAAACCCAGGTCTCCCACATTGCAGGCGGATTCTTTACCATCTGAGCCACCAGGGAAGCCCAAGAATACTGGAGTGGGGTGGGAGAGAAATGTTCACAACTGGCTCTTGTGAGCCAGTGCAAGCTGATATTGATACCACCAAATACGTCTACAAGTGATGAAGATTCATTCAACAAGTATCTGAAAAGAAGAAAAGGCTGGTGTGGTTTTTGAGGTCTTCCTAAAAAATAAAATAGCATTTTTGCCTATCTCTTTTCCCTTATCAACCCCCAATTAAAACACAGTCCTAATTATAAATTGAATACTTTTGAAAGCTACAGAAGGCTCTTTCCTATTAAAGGTACAATGCTGACCTATCACCAGCAATGCCTTTGAAGTGCTTTTCCCAGGGGTGATGGTGGTAGTCTTGCCCTGATCGATTTACCCCTTCTTTCTCAGTATCTCTTATGAACAGGACACACATTTTGCATCTCTTATTAGCAGGACCATGGGGCCCAGATTAGAAGTGCAGGCTGTGTTCCTAAAACAGATCAAAGTTACACACAACCACAAAATTAGACTGGATTTAAAACTTGGTAGAACTTGGCTAATTTGCTCTCTCTCTCAGCTGTACATTTGAAGTGTTTGGTGGGGACCCCAAGTCCTGATCTCATCGCTCAGGAAATGTTAAAATGCCTCTAGTGAATCTGACTTTAATTCACCATGACTGCTAAAACACAGGCTTTGAAAGCTAAAGGAGTAGCAATTTCCTATGTGAAATCAGAGCTCATAGGAGGATATTCTGCACCAGCTGCTTTGGATATATATGGGGATCCAAAAAATAACCTAACAGATACTTCTAGCAACTTTCCAAGTGCAAATGCATGGCTGAGGGGTTAAAGAGGCAAGTCATTCATTTGGTTCTAAAAGGATTAGAACAGACTTCATTTTCCTTGCTTCAAACTTTGCCTCCTTTCTTTCCCTTTTATCCCTTTTATTTTCTCCAGCCCATCCCGTTGTGGCTACCTCCCCCATTCATGACTCTGATTAACAGACAACCTCTAAGCTTACAAAAACAGCTCTTGAAAGAACTATTCTGATAGTTGCTGGGATGAGACTGCTCAGTGATCTCCAGCAAGAATCAGGAACACTCAGAGTAATCTCTGACCATTTGCTGCAAGGAAAATTTTGCAACAGTTAGAGATCAAGAAAATTGCAAGCTCGGCTAGACCACAAGGTCACATACTCCTTGCTTCTCAATTTATAAGATGCCAATACTGCTTCATTTTCAAGAGTTTCTGGGTCTTCAGGGCCAGATTTGCATCAGCTGAACAAAGCCTTTAACCTCTATTTGGATCACTTGAACGATTTCTTTTTCCCTCCAATACAACAAATATTTATTGAGTATCTCCTCTGGCCAAGCACCAACCTTGATGCTTTGGGGACACAAGTGAACAATATAAAGAAAGGACACCTACTCACATGGGGTTACATCCCTGCTATCCACAACACCATGGGCTTACTGATTTTTGGATAGTACAGCAGGTTTATATAGGGGAGCCGAAAGTAAAACTGAAAGAAAAATTCTAGGATTCTAGACCCATTGCCCATTCCCTGAATATTGTTTACATACACAGTCCTGTCACTGACATCACATTTTCATTCTAACTTCGAATGATGATCTGACTTTTTACACTAGACTTTTCAAGAAGAGGTGAGAGATTGAAAATAAAACACAACTTATCTGACAGAAGGAATTGGGAAATCCAATACTTAAGAAAGACTACGGATTTCTTTGAGAGTAATATCAAAGCACACAGCTCGTACTGTTGGGCAATAAAGGACTACTACCAGACAGTCTTGTATTGTCTAGAATTGCTGATACACCGTGATAATAAAGAGTGGACTTTTAGTTGGTTTTATTGTTTTTAGATTTTCTCCAGAGAACACACCTTCCTTTTACCTGCACCCCGGGGTAACCACTCTCCCTGCCCCTTGGTACACTATGGCTCTTGCTTCAACTATTTTCTTAGGTTCATCTCATCTGTCACATCTTTTTGACCAGCCCCTGTCAAGCCAACTCCTAGTCTGCGAAGATCTTCTGTAGCCATCATACTCTGTCCATCTTCACTAGCCCTTATCTAAACACAAACTTAAATGCTAATTACTCCTTTCTGTACATCCTGTTCCTCCTCAAAGAGAACATCACAAGGACAGGTCTGGGTCCAGCATCCAGCACTTGTTGAATGACCTAACCGGTGCACAGTTACTGTTTAGCTGGTGGTGGAAGAGGGTGGGGATGGCGATGTGCCCCCACAGGCCCTACTCCTCTTGCAGAGGGAAAGAGCATCAGCATCCCAGCCTGACCCAAGCTGTGCTCCCTGCAGAGATTCAGTTCTGCGTGTCCAGCAATGTCTAATGAGTGCAGGTGGGGCAAAGAGGAAGTCGGGCCGCTAAGTATGATCTGGTAAAAACATTTAAGAAATAAAGGGCGGAATACACTTCTGAGTACAAGGTAAGGACTTGCGCCTGGGTCAGAGAGAGAAAAGGAAGAAAGTAAAAGCTTAGTGAGACTTTGGAACCCAAGTAGTGCTGCCATAAGAACAGTGTAACAAAATTCATCTCCCAAAAGGCTGGGACTCTTCCCATCTTTGCCATAAGCCCCAGTGTGGTCTCCAGATCATGGTAGGAGCATCATGAGGAAACAATCTGATGGGGGAGAAACAGCAGTGTTAGGGGCCTGCCAACCAAATGGGGCCTTGTCGGGTGGCTGAGCCCAGCATGTGTCACCTATTAATGGTAAAGAAAAACCCTAACATGTACTGAAAACATACTTTGTTCCAAACACTAGGCTAATGTAATTTAGGTATGTTATTTATTTACTATTCACAATCCTTTGAGGTAGCTTGAGGTCTCAGATACAGTGCAACAGAACAAGGAAGGTAATAGACTGGATTTGTTCCAGAACACACATGAGCACCACCCCCAACCCCATCCTCAGGAAACAGATGTTTGTGGGGTGATCTCCCAAGTGCTAAATATTGGGGCAAGTTTTTCTGCTATTTTAATCAAAGCCCATTTAATTTCATTGGCTGGAGAGACCGCAGAAAATTCTGCTATTTTAATCAAAGCCCATTTGATTTCATTGGCTGGAGAAACCTCAGAAAACACAGGTGACTATATAATAACCATACTGGGTTAAGGAGAAGATAATCACAAATCACAAATAAACAATGTAGTCCTAGTTCAAATATCCAAAGAGATGGAGCTGTGCAGTGCTGATGTCCCCAGAGCAGAAATATAACTAGGGAGATGCTGATTAGCACTGATGGCTGGCAGATTGCTGTTCAGGTAAGATCAAAAAGAAGAAAGAGAAGCCTTAGGGGTGTGTATGGGAGGAGAGGGGCAGCCTCTCTCCCTCCTCCTCTCTCTACACCACCCCTGGGGAAGGTTAATTAGCCAGTGCCTATTACCAGGCTCCTCAGCTTACAGGTAGATGAGTGATTCTCAGTCTAGGCTGAACATTTGAACCACCTGAGGCTTTAAAATACCCTGCCTCGTTGACTCCCTCAGGGAGTATCTTTTAATTGGACTGCAGTATGGTGGAAGTGGGGAGGCGGAATCGGGATTTTTCTAAACTCCTTCCGGTGATTCTTATGTGCAGCTGCCAAGGTGCCAAGTTTGAAAACTGGATAAGAGCAAGCCCTGATGGGAGTTAATTGTACCTGATATTTATTGAGCAACTATTATCCCCAGGCATTGCACTGGGCACTCTACACGGATTCTTTCCAGGCCTTAACATCTGACTTGCAGATAGGTATGCTCATCCCGCTTTGAGAAGTGAGTACACTCAAATCAGTCATAGACAGTCTAGGCCATTTGCCTGCCCCCAAACCTCATCCTTTCCTGGTCTAACTGCTGCTCTCCTGGAAGGACAGTACCATAAACACTGAAAAGAGAAGTAGAGAGACCAGAGATGCTCTTCTCAAACATTCTTCATGAGAGACTGTAAAGACAAGAGGGCTCTCTGATACCTTTTCTGCCGATATCACAAATTGTCCTTGAACCTAGGTCTTCTTCCTTGTATCTGTACTGCATTGCCTCTGGAAAGGTTTGCTTCTGAAACTTAGTTACTTCATCTTTTTTGTTCTGCTGATGGCGCCATGCTAGGTGCTAAGAGATCTACCAGGGAGCTAGAATATGCAGTGCTTGTCTTCAGGAGAGCTCTTGTTGAGTTGAGTAAGAATTCTTAAATGAAACTTCTTTGAAATAGTATTGAGGGGCAAGTATTTGAAAGGCCAGTAAATTGGTCTAGCCCCTAATTATTTAAAATGAGGTCCTCAGAGACTTCCCTGGTGGTCCAGTGGTTAAGATTTTGCCTTCCAATGAAATGGGTATGCATTCAATTCCTGGTCTGGAAGCTCTCACATATCTCATGGCCAGAAAACCAAAACATAAAACAAAAGTTGTAACACACATGTAGCACACATGAGTAACAAGTTCAATAAAGACTTTATAAATGGTCCACATCAAAAAAAAAAAAAACTTAAAAAATAAAATATGGTCCTCAGACTAGCTGCACCAATATCCTGTGGGAGCTTGTCAGAAATGCAGATTCTGAGGCCCTACCCCTGACCTACTGGTTCACAATCTGTATCTTACACAATCCCCAGGTGATAGAATATTTACGCATTAAAGTTGGAAGCAGTAGTCAGGAGAAACATTGACATTACGTCTGTCCCACTTTGTTGCTTTAGGAATATCTGTTTTATCCTTTTTCCTAAGAATGTCTCTCATACACATTTTTAAAAAAGAGCGTAGCTGCAAATCTCCGATTCTTCCTGCCCTTCTTGAAGCACATGAAGCCATGATGAGCAGAGAACTGGGATCTTGTTCATAACTAAGTCTTTTGTCAGTCTCCTTATATGGCCCCAGGTGCCCTGGCACAGCTGCTGATATTTAGTTACGTTCTGCACCAGCAGTTCTAGCATTTGGGAAGTGAAATTCCTTTTTCTCTGTCTGGCTTTATGAAAGCCTAGGGCAAAGGAGGTAAAGAAAGGGGAGCTTGGAGGAAATCAGCCTTGGAAGTATCAAGTGTAGCAGCGAGGTCAAACCATTTTCATTTTAGGTCCTGGCGTTTCATTTAGGCCTTGGCAAGCTATCTCTTTAAATGGCGATGTGAGAATTTCTTTACCAAGGCCACAAACAAAGGTTTGTAGTTCTAAAGGGTTCAACATTTGACTCACAAGTCCTTATACTAAGTTACACCTTAAATAGGGCTTGTGCTCTGCTTTGTGTTTGGAATGATAACTCTCGAAATGTCAAGAGAAGTCCTCTCAAGCATGATCTTCAGACACGGGTAATATTAATTGTTCCATTTAATAAGGGAACTGCAGCCCCACCGATCCTGACATGGATACGATTTTAATTTAGTCAAGTAATAAGGTGAATTACATTCTCAGATCCCAGATCTCTTCTTTCATAAACCCATTCTGTTCCTTGTTTTAGCATTGAGAATAAAAGACCTACCTTTGCTATTGAACAGATTCACAAGCAAAACCTACTCAAAGCAGGGAATGAATTTGCACATATTGGGAAACTCTTTGGAGTTTAAGGATGTAGGTGACTTTGAAACTGACTGTATTATTCTTGCAAAGTTGCAGAATTATGCTATATAATGTTTGCGTTTGGAAAAATTAATTATGATCCTAAAGTCATGGGTTAGAAATATAATTAAACTGATTAGTGTCATAGGATAAAAATAAAAAGCAAGGCCTGTGACAGCTTCCCACTTTCCCTCCACTCCCCAGAAAGGCTCTTAAAGGAACATTTAAAACACGAGTCTTTGTTCCCTCAATCTATGGTGCTCAGGTCAGGTGGACCCTGCAGCGTGGCTGCAATATTTCAAGCAGGCACTCACAAATGTGTCATTTGACCTGCTGTTCTTCCAAAGAGGTAGGAAAAATGTGTTTCTTGCTGAGATAACTTGAAATCAAATAAACATAATCTCTTTAATTCTTTCTAAATAGTTCCATATTTTAAGTCTAAACACAATAGAACACAAAGCTTCTGGCTTTTAAAAAAGTTTTTCTTTTTTTATATGTGTTGTATTTTTTCCGCCAGTTTGTGTTTGTTTGATTTTAAGAGTATAATTTACCTTTCAAACTAGTGAATCTATTTCTTTTGGTTGAGAGACACACACATAAAAAATGGTAACATTGTTACTTGGCTAAATGAATTTGAGCTCCTTTCTAAGAATGCTATCTATAAGCAAAGACAGACATTCTTATTTATATTAACCATCATTTGACAGATCAAAGTCTAAACCAAGGCTTGCAACAAATTGAATATTTCCTTATGTAAAATTGGTTCTGGTCCATTGTTTTTATTTATCTGCAATAATGGTACTCACTCGAGTTTGTAATAACACAGTCATGGCTGAAGGGAGTTTGTTTTAGGTATTATATCTATTATCTGCTTCCTTTCCTTTCTTTAAACAGAATCTCCAAGGAGAAAGTCTGCATGTGGCTTGGATTTAAGAAGAAAAAACAAAAGCTTTCCTAAAACCTCACTGGGTAAGGTGTTATTTCAGATTGTTTTACGATTTTGAATAATTGTTATTTGTTTGCCTTTGGCATTGAACACTGGATAAAACAGAACTTGCCCTATTCTTAGAGAATTAGAAGGCTTGGAGTCATTGTAAATGTTCTATTAATTCCCTTAGCTGTTTTGAGGCAAGCCTACATAACCTTTTGCCCAAACAAGGAATGTTTATCTAGTGTGCCCTCGCAGTGGATAAATCCAACAGTGTGGAAGTGGTTGCTGTGCTTCACCACCACTAGAGTGTGCTCTAGTGCTGTAAGATTCAGAATGTTTTCTTTAGGATGTGGGAAAGGTAGATGGATAAACCACCTAGGAAAAAAAGCCTTTGGCATCTAATTTTACAAGTGTCCTTTTAAGTGTCTTGGTAAGGCTGGATTATGTTTGTGGAGTTGATTAAAGTGGATCTGGAGACTTTACCTTCAATATTAATGCATACTGTTTTGGATGAGTTCATTTTTTGTATCTGAATTAGCCTTGTTTAGGTTCAATGGTAAAAATATTTCCCTGTTCATCTACAAGCTATGTTTTCAGGCAATAACTCTTCTGATTTATAAAATAACCATCACTACGGCCCCAGGGCATGGATGCATAGTGGCAGGGACTTAGGAAGAATTCACACTTTGACTCTGTCAGAAGACCCCTCCCCTAGTCCTGGATGCTCCGTTGGTGATGGGAGCACAGTCTCGGTCTCCACTGGGGGCCAGTCATGCTGGAGGGTGATTCTAGCATGTTTCAGCAGCACCTCCTCCCCCTGCAGCTCCCACATTGGAACAGGGTGCTTTCATCTCTACTTCTCCCCCAGAAGAAGTGGCCCCTTAGTCCCCCTTGTATCATCACTGATCCCTCTTGCTTCAAGGCCTTTGAACAACCTGAGACCCAACACAACTTCCTTCTTTGGGCATCAGTATAGTTGCTTCTGCAAAGTCTGCAACAAGGTCCTTGTAGCCCAGAGTTCTGTGACCACAAACTCTGGGGCTCACATTCCCCTTCTGACCAGAGGACAGCCCAGGACCACTTTCAGAGCATTATGTGGCTGAGTCGGCCTGGACAGATGGAGATTTATCTTAGGTCCTGCTCCGGAGGCCACCCTATAGCAGACCGGCCATAAAGAGATTGCAGCCCAGAGAACTGTCTGAGATCTCCCAGTGCATCAGGCTTCCTTTGCCCCTGGAGAGATCCACATAGGAGTTTAACCTCCCTATGCTTCTTCCTATGAACTTCAGATGTGGAATAGACAGTATTCCAGCCCCCTTTTCAGCTGGGAGGTGGTGGTGAGTGCTCTTTTAGTTCTCTAGCACAATGGAGTCACAGAGAAGTAGCTTGGAAGGTTTCAGGCCCCTCTTCCCCTGCAATAAATGTTACCAAGCAAGGGCTTGCTACAAGAACCTCACAGAAGCCAGTAAGATGGCACTTCTTTGAGAAGGCCCTTTCAGAGCCACCCCAAATAGGGACTTCCAGGGTGATCCAGTGGCTAAGACTCTGTGCTCCCAATGCAGGGGCCCCGGGTTGGATCTCTAGTCAGGGAACTAGATCCCACATGCCGCAACTAAGATCCACCACAGCCAAATAAATTAAAAAATATACATTTTTAAAAAAAGAGCCACGCTAAATAAAATTAGAATCTAAATAAAGGCGGTGCACTTGCTATATCAGTACAGCTTTAAGCCAAGTTATATGAGAAGCCTCTCCAGCTTCTAAACAAAGCCCCATCAACGTAGACACCAATGAGCCATCTTTCTTCCAATGCAACTCTGAACAGTCGCTCCTTCAGACTCCTCTTCCAGAAACCTGGGGCAGCCAGCCTCTATGGTCTCTAAACCTCAAGGGGCACTACCTGTCCTACTCCTGACCCCGAGATTCTATCAGGGAGGGCCAGGAGCCCCTCAAATACCTCACTGGCTTCTGAGAACACGCATCAGAGTGATCTGCGTGAGAGCAAAGGCCCCCGGCAGGTCCTGCTTTTTCTCTTGCTCTCAGAGTTCCTCAGCCTTGTATTCCTGTGACTTGCACTCCTTGGGCAGGAAAAATGAACACAAACTTCACAGTGTGATGTTGTGTATGGAGAGAGCACGGGCTTCAAACTCCTTAGTTCATCGGTTGTGTGATCAAGGTTTACTCAAACTTTCTGGGCCTCAATTTCCTTCTTTGTAAAAGAGAGGTGATATGAGAAGCAGGCTGAGTGTAGCATAACGCTACCAAAAGTGAAAAATCGGCGCCGTTAACTCAGAATTCTTCAATCTACAGAATGGTTTCCTCAATCCCATTTGTCAAAACTGCCTTTAAAAAGGAAGAAGAGTATTACTCCTTCTTGCGTTTATATTATTTACCAAATAAGCTGTAATTTCAAAAGCAACAAAGTTTTGACAGATTTGAAAAAAAAGAACTCTGAGATTTGCACAAAAATAAATGTTTTCCTACCACAATAGAGCTTTCACCACTGAATATATGCTGGTTTTTTAAAACTAATTGCAATTATTTAACATGGGAGACACTGGTGATATAAAAATTTTAAAACATATGGTTCCAACTTCTGAGCCACTTACATTCCACTTGGAGTTAGAACTAACACTATGAAGTTGTGAAGACAGATTGTTCATTGACTTTATTGTGCATAACTATGGTTACTTGCAGTTTAAAATGATGAATACTATTTGATAACTGCATACCAAAACACCTTATATTTCAGTTTTTCCCCTGGAAGGATTTTACCTATTCAATATAGTGACAGGAGGGTCGAGTATTGTGGAAAGAACATTGCATTAAAGCCCAGTTCCACTTCTATCAACCAGCTGTGTGGCTCAGGTGAGACGCTTAACTTCCCTAGAATCTGCTTCCTTATCTGTAAACTGAGGGGTTGTAACTTTAGATCAGTGGGCCCCAGACCAAGCTAATCAACAGGTTCACCTGGGAAGGTTTGAAAATATACAGATACCCAAGACCTACCTGGAACTACTAATTAAAATCTCCAGTAGTGGGCCCAGAAATTTACATTTTTTTTAAAGCACTTCGAAATGTTTCTGATGATCAGCCAGGTTTAAGAAAGACTACCTCAGAAAACTGGCCACTCTTGGTCTTTCTTTAACGAGCCTGTTTTCTCACCCTGACTAAAGGAATCTCCCTCAAATTCACCCTGGTCTCTTCCATCACTTTCCCACTCCTTGCTGAGGGGTTTCATGACATGCTCCTATGAATCTGTGGTCACAGATATACATCTCTGCTCCTCCTCTGTCCTCTGGACCACTGGGAGACCATCACTCTTCCCACTGCTTGGATTCCTACCACCACCACCCCTGCCCCCGACAGCTGAAGACACTGATAGGATGAATCCAGTCCTTCCAAACCCACACAACCACATATTCAAGCTCTGGGACCATGATTTGCCCAAAACATCAGTTCAGTTCAGTCGTTCAGTCGTGTCCAACTCTTTGCCACCCCATGAATCGCAGCACACCAGGCCTCCCTGTCTATCACCAACTCCCGGAGTTCACCCAAACTCATGTCCATTGAATCGGTGATGTCATCCAGCCATTTCCAGCCATCTCATCCTCTATCGTCCCCTTCTCCTCCTGACCCCAACCCCTCCCAGCATCAGGGTCTTTTCCAATGAGTCAACTCTTCTCATGAGGTGGCCAAAGTATTGGAGTTTCAGCTTTAGCATCAGTCCTTCCAAAGAACACCCAGGACTGATCTCCTTTAGGAAGGACTGGTTGGATCTCCTTGCAGTCCAAGGGACTCTCAAGAGTCTTCTCCAACACCACAGTTCAAAAGCATCAATTCTTCGGTGCTCAGCCTTCTTCACAGTCCAACTCTCACATCCATACATGACCACAGGAAAAACCATAGCCTTGACTAGACGAACCTTTGTTGGCAAAGTAATGTCTCTGCTTTTGAATATGCTATCTAGGTTGGTCATAACTTTACTTCTAAGGAGTAAGTGTCTTTTAATTTCATGGTTGCAATCATCATCTACAGTGATTTTGGAGCCCAGAAAAATAAAGCCTGACACTGTTTCCACTGTTTCCCCATCTATTTCCCATGAAGTGATGGGACCGGATGCCATGATCTTCGTTTTCTGAATGTTGAGCTTTAAGCCAACTTTTTCACTTTCCTCTTTCACTTTCATCAAGAGGCTTTTTAGTTCCTCTTCACTTTCTGCCATAAGGGTGGTGTCATCTGTATATCTGAGGTTATTGATATTTCTCCCAGCAATCTTGATTCCAGCTTGTGCTTCTTCCAGCCCAGCGTTTCTCATGATGTACTCTGCATAGAAGTTAAATAAGCAGGGTGACAACATACAGCCTTGACGTATTCCTTTTCCTATTTGGAACCAGTCTGTTGTTCAACGTCCAGTTCTAACTGTTGCTTCCTGACCTGCATATAGGTTTCTCAAGAGGCAGGTCAACCAGTTAGGACCACAGTTAGGACCTGATTACTGATATTCAATCGCTAAGTCATGTCTGACTGTTTTGTGACCCCACGGACTGGAGCCCACCAGGATCCTCCATCCATGGGATTTCCTAGGCAAGAATACTGGAGTGAGTTGCCATTTCTTTCTCCAGGGGATCTTCCCCACCCAGGGATCAACTCACGTCTCCTGCATTGCAGGTGAATTCTTTAACTGCTGAGCCACTGGGGAAGCCCTTTATCAGCCTAGAGTTACTATTTAAAGTCTCAATAAGATTATCTTGGGAAAGAAGGCAGAAAGAGAAAGAAAAGTCTACAACCAAGGCCTGGTGCACTCTCATTAGGTGGAGGCTCGATAGAAGTGATCCAAGGCAGAGAGGCCAAGGGTAAAAGGAAAGACAAAGAATTGTGCTTTCACTGATACCTGAAGGAGAAACAGTTTCAGGGTGGAGAGGAGTCAGCATGCTTACTGAGAGGTAGTCAGACACAGATACACACAGAACTGGTTGTTCTCCATCCTCAAAAGAGATTAGCCATGAAGCTAACAAAGCTTATATTTCACAGCCCAAATCTTATGGTTACCGAAGGGGAAGGGGTAGGGAGGAATAAATTAGGAGTTTGGGATTAACATAACATTCTACTATATATAAAATAGATAAACAACAAGGATCTACTGTATAGCACAGGGAACTCTACTCAATATCTTGTAACAACATATAACAGAAAAGAATCTGAAAAAGAATACACACTAATATATTTATCTGAAAAACTGCTGTATGCCTAAAACTAACACAACATTGTAAATAAACCATACTTTAATTAAAAAAAAAACTTAACAGCCTGTCACTAGTACAAGCTCCTTCCAATGCCCATAGTTAATTTCGTATCTGCAGTTTTGTATCCTTTTGCTTACAGGATTCTCCAACTTGATAAACTTAAGCCCCATAAACCTAGATGTGGCTCTCCTCACCATCCTTCTCCTCTCTCTAACAACCTGCCCAGGTAAACATCACCGATGTCATTTTTTCCTTAGTTCCCTGTGGTGCATTCCTCTCTTCCACTGTTCTCTTTTCTTCTCCTTTCATGCCCTAAATGAAGATGTTGACTAATATTTGACCTCAACCTGTTCTCCCTACATTATTGCTCTGTGAACTTATGCATTCATCTCATTCTTATGTGACAATTCCCAAATTCAAACTCCAACACTGAACTCTACCTCTCAAATATGGGCAAATACTTATGCTCTTGTGGAATTTGCCATGATAAAAAGTTACCCTTTTATAAAGCTCATGAGCAAAAGATGAAATGGATAAAAAGGGAAAGAAGCATATGCTTGGCTCAGTCAGTATTACTCACTAGCATGTTCTTTTAGAAAAGAAATGGAACGGTACTTCCCTAGTAGAAAGAATCTGCCTTGCAATGCAGGGGACATCCCTGGTCTGTGAAGATTCCACATGCTTTGGAGTAACTAAACTCCACTCATCACAACTTCTGAGCCCAGGTTTTAGGGCCCGTGAACTGCAACTACTGAGCACTTGAGCTACAATTACCGAAGCCAGGGAGCCCCAGAGTTTATGCTCCACAAGAGAAGCCACTGCAAGGAGAAGCCCAAGCCCCCAAACAAAACAGTAGCCCCTGCTCCTGGCCACTAAAAAAAGCCTGTGCAGCAACAAAGACGCAGAGCAGAAAAATAAAGGAAAAAAAAAAAAAAAGAAATGGAAGGCAGGCTGTCTTAGTAACCTATTGCTGAGCAACAAAGGACCCCCAAATTTAGTGGACAACAGCATTTATTATTTATTATTATTGCTGTCCTGTTTTTGCAGGACAGCAATCTGTGTGAGACTTAGCTGGGTCTCTCGAAGGCTGCAATCAAGCCCTTGGCGGAGGCAAGTCATTACTTCAAGGATCCCATGGGGCAGGATGGATCCCTTAGGAGGGATTAGCAGGATTCAGTTCCTCACAGGTTGTTGGACCAAGGGCCTCAGCTCTGCGTGGGCTGTCTGGCCGGGGGTGATGCTCAGTTCCCTGCCATGTGGATGGCTCCATAAGACAGCTCACAACCTGGTTAAGTGGCTTCATCAAAGTGAACAAGTGGGAGGGCAGCGAGGTAGTGCCCATGGTGGGGAGTGCAAGAAAGATGAAAAGTCAGTCTTTTATAACCTCATCTCCAAAGTGACCTCCATCACTTTTGTTTTATTCTATTGCTAGAAGTGAGTCACTAGGTCCTGCCCACACTCAAGGGGAGAGGATTTGCATAAAGGAGTGAATACAGGGAGTCAGATTACGGGGAGCATTTTAGAGGCTTCCTACCGGTTCTCCAGGGACTCGCAATCCTGCAGAGACAGCCTTATGGAGTACCTGAGAAAGGCCAAGGTAATGCTGGCGCCATGGCTGCCAGTCTACACAGGTGTGTTAAGTCACTCTACGTTTGAGACTCTATGTTCCTGTCAGCTTGCTTATAACACGTTTTAGACCATCACTGATCAGTGTCTTTTGAGATGCGTTCCAGGGAGATATCCACCTCCCCTCCCACTCCAGAATAGTTGCTACAATACTATATAAAGTAAGCTTAAAGACTTTACCAAGAACCATTCTCTGTGCTGGTGTAAGAGTCCCCATTCTTTCTGGTATTGCAGCCAACTGGAAAATGCAGTGACTTCAATTCATTTTCCACCGCATGGTCAAAGCTTCACAGAAACACTCCTCCTCATCAATGTAGGAGACAATTTTATCATGATATAAATTATTTGTACTACCTCAGAAACTCAAGTTTTTCAACTCATCTCCCAAGTTTTCCTCATGCTATAAGAAAAGAAAAGAAAAGAAAAAAAAAAAGACCAATTAGCTTTCTTTAATCTCTCTGAAAATAACTCGGCGATTTAACAATTAGCACACGGGCATATAATTACTCGCAGTAAACATGTGATTTAGGTGTATGTTGACTAACTAGGCGCACATTGCGGGTTGGCGGGCTGGGGCCCCTCGTGCAGTTCCACCCCACACCTCCGGGGGAAGTCGCTACCCTTCCTTCGGCCCGCTTGGCGACCCGGCTCCCGTCTCTGTCAGACCCGACCAAGTGGCCAGGAAGTGGGGGAGGCCATAGCGACGGCGGCCCAGGCTTCCTCTGTTAAAACAAGGTTTGTCCCTTGTGATGCGCCAGTGGAAAGCACACTATAATTCTGTACACCCCGGGCACTCTGACGGCTGCCCGGGCCTGGGTCCCACGAGATCCCGCATTTTCTACCCCGGCGCCGGCGCAGAAAGGTGCGGTCCGGCCCGACCCGGAAGCTGCCGCGGCCGCCTAGTGCCGAGCTCGCCTCTCGCCTTGTGGGCTCCTGGCGCCCCGACTTCTGGGGCCCGCCGTGTCCTCCTTTCTTGGTCCCCTCTGGCCCATGGGTCTCCATGGCGACGGCGGGGGCCCGGCTTGGGGGGCAGGCAGCCCGAGTGGGGGCGCGGGGCGCTGGGGGCCTCTGCGGCGGCGTCGCCGTGTTCGCCGCTGTGGCCGCCGTGTTCACTCTCACGCTGCCCCCCTCGCTGCCAGGGGGCGACTCGGGTAATGTACTCTCAAGGTCGTCCCTCCTGCCCTCCCTGATTCTGACCGTTTCCACGAGATTTGGTCAGTTCGCCCACTCCATCCTCCCGCCGGGGTCCCCCGCAGGGTTTTGCGTTTCAAAACCAGTTTGTGTGTTTATATTTCTGTAATTTTCCTGTAGTTCTGGTCTCTTGTAGTTTTCAGCCTTTCGAGACAGGGCTGGTTGCTTTCTCCTCATGGGACTTAACTGACCGCTCCACTTCTCCAGATCATCTTCCTAGCTTTCCATTCCTTTTTCGTCCACAGATACCAGTGTTACTTGCAGAGTCTTTGTCGTGTACCAGACAAAAGGGCTGACAGGAGCCGCGAGCAAGTTTCATGGAGAGTGTTGTAATGCGGGCAGAGACAATACACGAACTGTTGAATAAACACAACGTATTGGGAGAAGTTATTGGAGACAGTAAGAGGAAAATGTGATTGATAGTTGGGTAGGCAGTGGCTCTATCCGGATGGCTAGTCCGGAAAGGCCTCTAAGGAGGTGATATTTTAGTTGAAATCTGAACGTTGAAAAGCAACCAGCCTTGCAGACTATTTGCGGGAGAACACTTAAAAATAGTGGAAACCAGTTGCGGCTTAAAGCTGATTCTATCGAAAAGCGTGACTCGGGGCTATTTAAATCACATGAATAATCGGTTGCGTATTTGGGATGAGATGCAGATGCAGGTTTTATTTTGTTGTCAAACTGATCACCTAATACTGCCTAATAGTGATCAGTGATTTTGTCAGAATGGTGCTGAAACTTGGGGTAGTGAATCTATAGACTGAAAAAAACTGAACACCTTAGTTGCTGCATAACAGAATACCCCCAAATTGAGTGGCTTAAAACAACAAACGGTTATTCTCTCACATGTTCTGTTGATCAGGAATCTGGGTGCAGTTTAAGTGGGTACTCTTATCCAGAACAAGTTTGTTGTCCTGGTGTGGGCTGGGGTGCAGTCAACTCAAAGGTTCAACCTAACAAGGATTAAATTCTAAACCTCATCCAGCTCTTTGATGTGGGGGTTTCACAGAGAGAGAGAGAGATGGCACCTCTGCCTACAGCTCCGTCATTTTGTAACCCAGTCTTGGCAGTGGCAGACCACTGCCCTGTTTTATTCTTGGAAGTGAGTCAGTATGTCCAGCCCATACTCAGCGGCAGAGGGTTATCCAGTGAGAATACTGGAATTTGGGAGTTTTAGAGGCCATCTTCAAGGCTGCCTACCACATTGAAGATCCCTGATGTTCCTTTTACACATCATTACCTTTATTTTTTCTTTCAGATCCTATTGAATAGGAGCAGTGTTTCATTAGTATAGTGGGGAATGGAGTTATTTTCAAGTTTTATACTAAATAATAGAAATAACTTTATAGTTGTGAGAGCTTTGATATTGGAGAGTATTACTTACAGGTTGAATAGATCTGTACCTTTGAAAAAAAGCATTGATAGTTCTTGACTATGGTTGTTTGAGCCTGAAGGATGAGATTAGAATGAATAATAATAACACTTGTTGAGCACTTACTATGTGCCAGGCACTGTTCAAAGTGCTTTACATAGGTTGCCATTTTAATTCTCCCAGCTGCTACCCTGTGAGGTAGGTACTCATTTATTTTATAGATGACAAAACTAAGGTTAAGCTCTGTCCAGAATCACACAAGTAGAAGATAGAGGTAGTCAAGAGGAAAAAAACCCAAGTAGATTGAATTTAGAGCGTGCTCTCTTAACTAGCCTATGCTCTAAATTCTTTTAAATCTATCATCATGTATTTAGTGATGAAGTCTATTTAAAATTTATGATTATGTTACCAAGCTCATTTTGCTTTCTGTACAGCAGGCCAGTAAATTGGGAAAACAGTTGTTGGAGCAAGGAATAACCACTTTAATTGTAAAGCTAGCAGACTGAAAAGATGACAGACTAGCACTTCAAAAAAAAAAAAAAAACCTTGGTACATATACAATGGAATACTACTCAGTCGTTAAAAATGAAGTAATGCCACTTGCAACAACATGGGTGGACCTAGAGATTGTCATACTGAGTGAAGTAAGTCAGAAGGAGAAATACTGCGTGGCATCCCTTGTATGTGGACTCTAAAAAGAAATGATACAAATGAACTTACTTAGAAAACAGAAACAGACTCACAAGCTTAGAGAAGGAACTTAGCGGTTTGCCAGGAGGAATGGATAGATAAGGAGTCTGGGATGGACAAGTACACACTGCTGTATTTAAAATGGATAACCGACAAAAACCTACTGTATAGCACATGGAACTCTGCTCAATGTTATGGGGCAGCCTGAATGGGAGAGGAGTTTGGGGGAGAATGAATACATGTATACATATGGCTGAGTCCCTTTGCTGTTCACCTGAAAATATCACAACGTTGTTAATCCACTATACCAGGTTTCCCTGGCAGCTCAGCTGTAAAGAATCCACCTGCAAATGCAGGAGATAAGGGTTTGACCCCTGAATTGGGAAGATCCCCTGGAGAAGCAAATGACAACCCACTCCAGTACTACCTGGGAAATCCTATGGACAGAAGAGCCTGGCAGGCCTCACAGTCCATGGCGTCACAAAAGAGTAGGACATGTCTTAGCAACTAAACCACTACCACCCCAATACAAAATAAAAAGGTGTTGTTGTTCAGTTACCTAGTCATGTCTGACTTTACGCCCATGGACTGCAGCATGCCAGGCCTCCCTGTCCCTCACCATCTCCCTGAGTTTGCCCAGGTTCATGTTCATTGCATCGGTGATGCTGTCCAGCCATCTCATCCTCTCACTTCCTCTTCTGCCCTCAATCTTTCCCAGCATCAAGGACTTTTCCAGTGAGTCATCTGTTCATATCAGATGACCAAAATACTGGAGCTTCAGCATCAGTCCTTCCAGTGAATATTCAGGGTTGATCTTCCTTAAAATTGGTTTGATCTCCTTGCATCCAAGGGACTTTCAGGAGCCCTCTCTAGCGTCACAGTTTGAAGGCATCAGTTCTTTGGCGTTCTGCCCTCTTTACAGTCCAGCTCTCAACAACTGTACATGACCACTGGGAAGCCCATAGCCTTGACTATACGGACCTCTGTCAGCAGAGTAATGTCTCTGCTTTTCAATACACCGTCTAGGTTTATCATCACTTAACTGTCAAGAAGCAATTGTCTTCTGATTTCATGGCTGCAGTCACCATCTGCAGTGATTTTGGAGCCCAAGAAGAGAAAATCTGTCACTATTTCCACCATTTCCCCTTCCATTTGCCATGCAGTAATGGGCAGGTGCCATGATCTTAGGTTTTTTAATATTTAGTCTTAAGCTGGCTCTTTCACTCTCCTCCTTCACCCACATCAAGAGGCTCTTTAGTTCCTCTTCACTTTCTGCTATTAGAGTGGTATCATCTGCATATCTGAGGTTGTTGATGTTTCTCCCACCTATCTTGATTGCAGCTTATAACTCATCCAGCCTGGCATTTCTCATGATGTGCTCAGCGTGTAGGTTAAACAAACAGGGTGACAGCAGACAGCCCTGTCGTACTCCTTTCTTGATCTTGAACCAATCAGTTGTTCCATATAGGATTCTAACTGTTGCTTTTTGACCCACATACAGGTTTCTCAGGAGACAGGTGAGATGGTCTGGTATTCCCATCTAAGAGCTTTCCACAGTTTGTCATGATCCATACAGTCAAAGGCTTTGGTGTAGTTGATGAAACAGATGTTTTTCTGAAATTCCCCTACTTTCTCTATAATCCAGTTAAGGTTAGCAACTTCATCTTCAGTTCCTCTTCCTTTTCTAAACCCAGTTTGGACATCTGGAAGTTCTTGGTTCACATAATGCTGAAGCCTAGCATGCAGGATTTTAAGCATGGCCTTATTAGTATGGGATATCAGTACAATTGTCCAATGGTTAGCACATTTTTTGTACCACCCTTCTTGGGAATTGGGATGAGAATTGACCTTTGCTAGTCCTATGGCTGCTGCTGGGTCTTCCAGATTTGCTGATGTTGTTTAGTTGCTCAGTCATGTCTGACTCTTTGGGACCCCATGGACTACTGCACACCAGGTTTTCCTATCCTTTCCCCTATCCTTCCAGGACTTGCTCAAACTCATGTCCATTGAGTTGGTGATGCCATCCAACCATCTCGTCCTCTGTCATCCCCTTCTCCTCCTGCCTTCAGTCTTTCCCAGCATCAGGGTCTTTCTAATGAGTCAGCCCTTCGCATCAGGTGGCCAAAGTATTGGAGTTTCAGCTTCAGCATCAGTCCTTCCAATGAATATTCAGGACTGATTTCCTTTAGGATTGACTAGTTTGATCTTCTTCCAGTCTAAGGGACTGTCAAGAGTCTTCTCCAACACCACAGTTCAAAAGCATCAATTCTTCGGTGCTCAGCCTTCTTTATGGTCCAGCCCTCACATCCGTACGTGACTACTGGAAAAACCATAGCTTTGACTAGATGGATCTTTGTTGCCAAAGTAATGTCTCTGCTTTTTAATATGCTATCTAAGCTTGTCATAGCTTTTCTTCCAAGGAGCAAGTGTCCTTTAATTTCATGGCTGCAGTCAACATGTGCAGTGATTTTGGAGCCCAAGAAAATAAAGTCTCACTGTTTCCATTGCTTCCCCATCTATTTGCCATGAAATGATGGGACCAGATGCCATGATCTTCACTTTTTTGAATGTTGAGTTTTAAGCCAGCTTTTTCGCTCTCCTCTTTCACCTTCATCAAGAGGCTCTTAAGTTCTGCACTTTTTGCCATAAGGGTGGTGTCATCTGCATATCTGAGGTTATTGATATTTGTCCCGGCAACCTTGATTCCAGCTTGTGCTTCATCTAGCCCAGGATTTTGCATGATGTACTCTGCATATAAGTTAAATCAGCAGGGTGACAAATTGCTGACATAATGAATGCAAAACCTGATGGCATCATCCTTTAGGGATTTGAATAGTTCTGCTGGAATTTCATCACATCCACTAGCTTTATTAGCAGCAGTGCTTCTTAAGGCCCTCTTGACTTTTTTCTCCAGAATGTCTGGCTCTGGGTAACTAACCACACCATTATAGTAATCCAATTCATTAAGATCTTTTTATACAGTTCTTCCATGTATTCTTTCCATCTCTTCTTGGTCTCTTCAGGGTCTATTAGGTCTCTACCATTTTTATCCTTTATTGTGCCCTTCTTTGGGTGGAATGCTTCCTTGATGTTTCCAATTTTCCTAAAGAGATCTCGTCTTTCCCCGTTTGTTATTGTCTTCTATTATTAAGCACTGTTCATTGAAGAAGGTCTTCTTGTCTCTCCTAGCTATTCTTTGGAACTCTGCATTTAATTGGACGTACTTTTCCCTCTCTCCCTTGCTTTCCGCTTCTCTTCCTTCTTCCACTATTTGTAAAGTCTCCTCAGATACCACTTTGCCTTCTTGCTTTTCTTTTTCTTTGGGATGGTTTTGTTCACCACCTTCTATACAATATGTGGACTTCTGTTCTTAGTTCTTCAGGCACTCTGTTAACTGGATCTAGTCCCTTGAATCTATTTGTTACCTTTACTGCGAATTCATACGGGATTTGATTTAAGTCATACCTGACTGGCCTAGTGTTTTTCCCGGTTTTCTTTGTGCTGTGCTTAGTCGCTCAGTTGTGTCCACCTCTTGGCGACCCTATGGACTCTGTCCATGGGGATTCTCCAGGCAAGAATACTAGAGTGCCATGCCCTCCGCCAGGGGATGTTCCCACTCCAGGGATTGAACCCAGGTCTTCCACATTGCAGGCGGATTCTTTACCATCTGAGCCACTAGCGAATTTTCTATGAGAAATTGATGATCTGAGCCACAGTCAGCTCCAGGTCTTATTTTTGCTAACTGTATACAGCTTCTCCATCTTCGACTACAAAGAATGTAATCAATTTGATTTCAGTATTGACCATTTGGTGATGTCCATGTGTAAAGTAGTCTCTTGATTTGTTGAAAAAGGGTATATGCTATGACCAGTACATTCTCTTGGCAGAATTCAGTTAGCCTTTGCCCTGCTTCATTTTGTTTTCCAAGGCCAAACTTGACTGTTACTCCAGGTATATCTTGACTTTCTACTTTTGCATTCCAATCTCCAATGATGAATAGAACATCTTTTTTCGGTGTTAGTTTTAGGAGATCTACTAGGTCTTCATAGAACTGATAAGCTTCTTTGGCATCGGTGGTAGAGGCATAAACTTAGATTACTGTGATGTTGAATGGCTTGCCTTGGAAATGAACTGAAATCATTCTGTCATTTTTGAGGTTACACCTAAGTACTGTATAAGTACAATTTCATACTCTTTTGTTAATTATGAGGGCTACACCACCACCACCACCACCACCCCAATACAAAATAAAAAGTTTATACACACACACACACAAAACAACCTAAATTTGGATTCCTTTTATACAGAAGAGGGGGAGGGTCCACTATGGTGCTGACCAGTAGCTAAGTGGGGCTGCTATATCTGGCGCCTGCCCCACACCATTACAATTGTTACTTTGTTTTCGTTAATAATGTCTTTTATTTTTTTCCCAAAAGAATAAAGTTATCTATTCACTTAGAGTTATCAGATTTTTTAGGTATTCTGATTTGTTTCATTTGACGCTGGATAGTAGTTGCTTCTAATATTTTTATGTTCATTTTTTTGAGAATGCTAAATAAACTTTTCCAATGTTGCCAGTAAAATTTGTAAATCACATCTTTGATAATTTTGCTTATGTGTTTAATGTACTGTTCTCTTTAGATTTCATGTTTTATGAATTTTTTTTTAACCAATAAACAGAATGCATCTCAAGACCAACATAAAGCATATACTCTTCTTCCTAATAAGTCTTAAATTATACTTCATGAATCCATCACATTGTGTGGCCTAGCCAAAACTACTTTTTGTACCACTTGATACACATTGTTGATTTATGGGCAAAAGCATTCCTGGTCATTTAGAGGAAAGGTTGGGAATCTAGCCTTCACTTGTGTTTGTTATTCTTGGGAAAAATAAATTAGCTTATATGTATATTTATATATTTTTAACATACAGAGGGATCTGGGTTATGTAAAGGTGAAACATCTACTAACTACTCTGAGTTTGCCACCCATTTTTGTCCCAGACAAAGTTGTGGTTCTCAAGCTTGAATATATTGATACTTGAGAATTGCCTGGAAAACATTGGCCCTGATTCCAAAGGGTGTTGTGTAAGGAGATTTAGGTTATGGTCAAGGAATCTTCATTTTTAAAAGGCATCCAGGTAATTCTGATACAGGTATAGTAGGACTTATATTTGACAAATTGTGTTTAGTTGCTAAGTACTGTCCAACTCTGTTGAACCCCATGGACTATAGCCTGCCAGGCTCCTCTGCCCATGGGACTTCCCAGGCAAGAATACTGGAGTGGGTTGCCATTTTCTTCTCCAGGGGATCTTCTTGGTCCAGGGATCAAACCCACATCTCCTGCATTGCAGGTGGACACTTTACCACTGACCCATCGAACCCTAGTGTAAAGGGTTGATTGAGGGAAAGCAAGGTGCCAGAAGGCTTTTTTTTTTTTTTAATTATTTCTCTTTGTATCATGTTCAATTTTAAGAGTAGTGCTTCTCTTTAGCTTTTTATCAAGGGTACATAATAGACTTTGAACACTAGCATCTTTTCTATTTAGATTTTAATTCACATACGAAAAGAGTTGGTGATGGAGGTTTGTAACATTCAAGATTCATCTTTCTACCAACAACTCCCACAAAGAATAACAGTATATTGACTTTTCAATGGTAAGAGAAAAGAGGGCATTTTTCTTAATGTTAGATGTAATTCTAAATACATTTTTATTTGAGGAGAATGAATAGTGGCCTTGAAAATCTGAACTGAACTGTGCTTCATTGCACTTACAGAAATGTAAGAATCAGAAATTAATTAAAACCTTTTGGGACTGAACACATAAGAGCAAACCCATTTTGGAATATAAAATGATAAATACAGTTTTGGTAACAGTATCTACAAAGGGAAGGTTATTTTAAGCATTTTAAAACCATGAATGATTTGTGTAAGATACAAAAAGGGCTTTTGTCTTCTAAGATGTTCTTGAATTTTTCTGGAAGACTTCAAAGATGTCCTTAAGCATGTGACTTAAGTGAGTAGTATCTGTCTTTCATGCCCTTGTGGGGCTTCTCTGAAGTGAGCAATTATCCCACCTGATGGGGATGTCTGAGTCTTTTTGTCATCTTCTATGTGCGGGACTCTTCTGGGTGGCACAGGAGGGAGAGGTGCCGATGTCTTCTTGACAGAACCCTAAAATGGATAACTTAGTGGAAAAGACAAATGAAAACAACTAACCAGAATAGAAAGCAATCTAAAGAAGTGCTAAATAGGTTCAGGCAGGTTCTATGAAGGAGGCAGAAGTGATTAATTCTAATGGGTGAAGCTGGGGAGGGGTATGTGTAAGGAAAGGTGTCACTGAGAAGGTAACAATTGAACCAGGCCTTGAAGGATTTAGGAGAGAATGCTGGGTGAGAAAGTGAGTGATAAGAGGTGCAAAAGAGGACCATTTCAGAGTAACAGTGGGGAGCCCGATCTGACAGAGGTGAGCCTAAGTTTCATGGACATAAGCCTTGGGAAAGAAACCAGAAGCCGTAGAGGGCTTAGGTGTCACAATGAGAAATCAACTTCATTCAGTGGGCAGAGAGCAGCCATTGAGAAATTTTAGACTAAGAAAACAATCTTGACCTCTGGCGGGGCGGGGGGTGGGGGTGGGGGTGGCAGTAATTAGTGATTTCAGTAGGGAGATGAATTGAAATAGAATATTGGTCAAAAGCTACTGCCATAGCCCAGGACAAGAGAAAAGGTCTAAAATATGATCAGGGTTCTAGAAATGAAGGACATTGATAGCCACTGAAGGATAGAAAATAGACATTAATACATTTTCTGATAATTTTTAACTTTCATAAATCAGTTAATATTGATTGATTTCTTAAACTGTACAGTATTATGTATATAGGAATGAGTCAGAAATAGTCCCTGGATACTAAAAGGACTATCAAATAGGCACTGAATTACTACATCATAATTTTAGAAGTAATTGCTAATGTTGAGGAATTACAAAGAACTATGTAAATGACATGGTGATTTAATGGTTTGAAAAAAAATGTGCTGTGGTAATCAAAGCTTGCCAAAATAACCTGCAGTTAATAAGCATTTGGCAATTGTTTAAAAATATCCAGGGTAATGAATGTAGAGAAGGTATCTAAATGCCAGCTTAGGGCGGAAAGGCACATTTTATAGACTGTTCAAATCCAGCTTCTGCTCATTTTACATATAAGGTTGCATTTTTACAGGCAGTTTTGCACTAAATTCTTGAGGGATAACAGCGTTTTACACTAATGCTCTGTAAGAGTTTTTATATATTTGCAAGTGTAAACAACCTTCAGGACGGAAAGTAAGCTTTTTTAAAAAATTGAAGTATACTTGATTTACAATGTTGTGTTAGTTTCTGGTGTACAGAAAAGTAATTCAGTTATACATATTACATATTCTTCATTATAGGTTATTGCAAGATACTGGATATTATTCCCTCCTATAGTAGGAGCTTGTTTAAAATAAGCATTTTTAGAAACTAGAATTCACCTATATTTCCACTGACCAGTTATTAAAAACTGTCAAAGATAGTTTGTTCAATGAGACCTAAGGGAGAAAATACTCTGAGACTATTTCATGCTGTTAAATCTCTACAGATTTACAGTTTTATCCAGTCAAATTAATGCAAAACCCCAATGCAAGCATTTGGATTTTGAAAACTTTGGAGGAGTGTCATTTTCTAATAGTAATTATTGGTTTTACATTATTTTTTCACAGGGGAACTGATCACAGCCGCACATGAGCTTGGAGTAAGTATTAGTTTTATTGTTTAATCAATGCTCTCATTAACAGTTTTAGGAATTAAGAAAGTTTAATTAAGCATGGAGTAAAGTAGATTAATTTATTTTCAAACCCCAGTTTTTAGTAACTTATAAGTACAGTACGTGACAATTTACTTTAAGTTTTAAATCCAATTAAATTATAAAGCAAAGCCTTTACTATATATACAGTAGCTGGCTTATTATCACCCCAAATTTTGTATAAGCTATGGAGAATAAAATAAATCGGGTTAACAGTTTTAATAAGTTTATTATTTAATAAACTTTATTATGGTGTATGATCCCTTTAGGCAAGACCTTAGGACTGTCAGCATGGTGGTAATCCGATAGCAGTGTGGTCTTTCAACTTTCTAACCAATGCGATATTTCAGAACCGGCTTTTTTTCAATAGCCTTTTAAATGACCCTAATGTACTGTGAACCCAGAGAACAAACTGCTTAAGAACTGACAATGAAATATGTCACCCTTTCTCTAGGTGACACACCATGTGATAGACGCTGCCAAATCCACTAAAGAAAATATTTATTTGTATTGGCACAAGAGGATTACAATAGAAAACCACTATTCAAACATTTAGTCATTGTCTCTTAATCTTTATACTTGCCTGGGAAAAGGGCTACTTTTCAATGAAAGCCAGTGTGACTGTTCCTTTAAAACTAGATGGAAACCTCCTAACTGTTGCTAATTTTCCCTTAGGTTGCCCACCCTCCTGGCTACCCTTTGTTTACTCTGGTGGCTAAACTGGCAATTCTACTATTTCCTTTTGGTTCGGTTGCCTACCGAGTCAATCTGCTGTGTGGCTTATTTGGAGCAGCAGCTGCAGCTTTACTTTTTTTCACCGTTTTCAGGTAAAGTAGTTGATTAGTTAAAGTTAATTTTAACTAATTGGAGATGGAGCTTTCTTATGGCCCATGTACATACATGACAAAAAAAAAAAACCCCAAAGAACACCTTTTGTTGCTTAAATGGTTTTCCTAATCACTCATGTGATTTCACTTTCTCAATTTACAGTAATTTCATATGTGTTTGACCCTCAAATGATTACACAGTTGGTTCTGCTTCATACAGTGGAGAGAAAGTGTCACCAGTTCATTATCACAATTCTCTGTTTAGGCAGAATTAATAATGTTTGTCATTTTAGGAAGATGCAGATGGGCCAGTTTAACAGTATGAAGTTCTTCTTTTGGTAAATGGTAAATATTATTTAATTACTCACAGTATTGCTGATAGGCAGCTGCCTATCAGGTCCAGAGCTAATACCTAATTATATTGTATTTTAAATATGCACATGCATACATTTTGAAATGAGGCTATTAACTAAGGAAATCAATTTGGGAATGTAGTTTTAGTAAGGTTTCACTTTGTTACAGTATAGCTGTAGGGAAAACAAGCAAATGAGACACCACTTACTTCATAATGAAAGGCTTTCCTAGTTTGGAAGGCTACCCTACTTTTAAAAAAACAGGTCATTAGTTTAGGATTTGGTAATCTGTATTTGTCTTTGCTGTTTCTCGCTTTCAGTACTAACTCAGTCTAACCTACGCCTGAAAGGATTATAGTCAAAACTACAAATTATACTTTCTAAAAAGGAAAAACCAAGTTAAAACATTTCTTTCAAAAAGTATTGCAGATTTTATTATAAAAACAAATAATTTTGTATGTAAATATAGTATAATTTGAATAGAAAATTTCAAAAGTCCTTTTTGGAGACTGTTTTATTTACATTTGTCATATTACTGCCCTTTGACTAAATTCTTTCTAAATTCCCTTTGCTTGTTTGTAAGAAGGTAAAAGTTACTATGGCTAAAAATTACTATTAAATCTATTTGTGGAAAGTTTCAGATTCAAAATTGTAATTGTTGATCATTCCTAAACGTTTATCTGTATTATTTAATTTGTTTTTATTTCAGTCTTACAGGTTTTCAGTGATAGCCATATCTTTAAGTATTAAATGTTTAACATTTTTGCTTGGATTAATTAGTATTATGAATACTTTTTCTAAATGATTAGAGTAATTATTATTAGAATTGTTCCTTCTGGTCTTATTTTATAATTAAGGCTGTATCATTATTTTCATTGAGAGAAAAACTATTTTAAATATCTAGAGTGAAATTTAGAACATACCAGTTCTGTATTAAATGTATGAATTACTAATTTTCATAAGATATTTAAGACAAAGCCTTTTTTTTTTAAAACTAATATTTGTTTTGCTAGTTCATTTGTATTTTAGATTATTTCTACAACATATACACATATTAAATGCTGTAGCTGTCTCTTAAAGCAAGTAAAGCTATTTGTTTTCTAAAACTTTTCCATGGTTTTTTGTTATATTAATTGTTGATGCCCTTCCACATAAAAACCACTGCAAAAATCATATATAAATTCTTTGTCTTTCCAGAATCCGAATAGTTTGGGACAGTAATTTTCCTTTGAGTTGTCTGCATTTTAAAATAGCTATAATTATTATGCTTGATTATAATGGGTTTTAGATCAGCACACAGACCTGTGACCATTTTATTTTAATATATGGTCTTAATGATTAATTCATATGCTTACTGACATGTTTTAAAACAAAAACTCTTAATAGACTGGATATTTGCTTAGTTTTAGTAATCTAGTACTTTGGAAAAGTTACTTTCTTCTGAGATGTGTCCTAACAATATTATCTCTCATGTAATTTTAATATGAAAATACTTCATTATTTTGAATACAGATAATTGACAAGGTACACGTCCTTTGGGAACAACCTAGTTCAAGTGGCAAATCTGTTTTGTCAAACAATGGCCGCCCTTCGGGAAAGAGCAAGCCATCTCTATGGTAATAGGACTAACAGTAGCCTATTGATCGAGTGGAAGAAGACATTATACAATGTCAGCTGGCTTGTTACAATTTCATTTGTCAAATGACCTGAACTTAACCTTTAAAACCTTCCTTCTGTGAATATAAACCCAACAGCAGGACGCGGTTTTTGTGCAGCCATTACAGTGACGGCTTTTTTCCAGTCCTAGCGTACAGTAAATGTATTCCTTCACAGGTTGACTCCTTCATCAGAACTCATTCAGAAGACATTTCACTACTTTATTTATCTACCGACCAAGTCATCATTCCATTTTCTTGTTGAATATTGAGGGGTTTTGATCCTGGAGACAGTTGTATTCTTTCTTTCCCTCATCACTTAAGAGAACATTACTGTACATGTAGGATTAGTGCTGACTGGTGTGCAGGAAATTAATTCTTTTAACAGGTTTAGGTTTTTTTCAGGTAATTGTTCACAGAGCATTCACTATATTTAGCTCTTGGGGTGGACATAAAGACCTTCTGTACCTTTTAAACAAAGATTGTATTTCAAAAGCAAATTTCTGTTTAAATATGTTGATGTAAAAAGCTCCATTTTTTTCAGTAAACATGACTTGGATTGAAAGACCAGTTACTTCGTTGTTGCCAATTACTATGTAATTTTTGCTTTTCTTTCATCTTTCTTTTGCTTTTAAAAGCCTATAAGATGTCATTAACACTGCATTTTTTGTCAATCTTTCCTAATGGTTGGCAAGAATTCTTTTATATTTGCTGAGGTAGAAAGGATATGAGTAAAACAGTACATTGAAAGCTGTATGTGTCACTGTACTTTACTGAATTAAGAATAGTAAGATTGGGGCAGTTATTTCTGCATGTATTTATTTATGTATTGTCCCCTAAGGGGATATTTTAAAGCATGATTATGTTAAAGGAGTTTAATCTAATACATTTCATTTATAGGAAATAGTATTCATTTTATTAATGTGTACATCTGTGCATTTAAGACTCTGTACTACAGTTAAGTGATTTAGAGGAACTGGGATTTTTTTTTTTTCCTTTGAAGGCCAATGAAGTAAATGATTTTTTAGTTTGACAGAAGGGTATTTAAAAGTGTCATATTTGAAATTTGCAAATCCTATTAATACAAAAACGTAAAAGTTATAGGTCCTATAAATCACTAATACGAACATTGTTTAGCTTTGCTTAGTACATGAATTTCAAACTTATTTTCTAAAAACCTCAAACTAGATCCTATCGACATGTACTTAGTAAGGAAGGAGTACTGAACTCACTGTCATTAACATGCTTCCATTGTATATGTTCTGGTATCACTGGCAGAGAATGGACTCTGTTGATAGTATCATATAACAATCCTTTACTTGAGGGAAGATTTAAATTGCTTATGATCTCAGATGAAAGCATCTCTAGTGTCCTATTTTTTTGATAAGTTCCAGGGCAGGGAATATGTTCTCAACAGGCTTGAGAGTCAGCATATCCTTTTCAAACTAGTATGGGCCAAATGGAACTGTAGCAGAACTCATTCAGCAACATTTGTTGTGCACTCATTTGAATTGAAAGTAAAATTTTTTTAGTTTTTATAATCAAATTCAGTGCTTATTTTAGAGAAAGGCAAAGTTACTCTTAAATAAAATTTTTTTTAATAAATTTTTTTCTTTTTCTAAAAGGCACTGTTTCAGGAAGCTTGCATTAAAAAACTTTATAACTCCATTAAGGTTTTACAGTAAGAAATCAGATCTCTTAATATCAAGCAGGTTCCCTAGAATATGTGAATATTAATTATAATTAAAGGTATCTTGAAACTCTGCCTGCTTACTACAAAGAACTTACAGCCAATTTCAGTGATATTTAAATATCTCCTGGTAGATTGTTTTGTGCCAGTATTTTGTTTGTGCAATATTTTATTTTTTATAAGTTATGTAAACATTTCTAAACATTCTGCCACTACTAAAAATTAATTTGATTAAACTTTTGGAATAGGAACACTTGATTCTGAGCACTGTGTCTGCTGTTCTTAGGGTTTCAGCTAAGATTCCATTCAATAAAGAATTGAAAATTAAAATGCCATACCTTAGAGTATGTAGAATCTCCTGCTTAAGAGACATTTGGATTTTCCAGCTCAAAGAGTATTTTAGATTATTGCCATAGAGAATAATGTGAAGCTCTTCCTAATTTCAGAGGTAACTATGCATAAGTAACAAATAGTCGCCAAGTTTTTGTAGTTGAAGAAGAATGGAAAGTACTGGAGCATTAATTTCCTTTCAGGAGAATATCTGTCTTGATCCCTGGTTAATTGATCATATATTTCTCTCATACTTGTATTAAAATTGCATTGACTCAGACTGGCTAAGCATATTAAGAGCTTGGTTCATTTGCATTTTCTTATAAGTAGAAGGCCATATTAGGCTCAAATAGCAGCACTTCATTTTGAAGGAAAAAAGCAGGGCAAAAACTCTTTTTTAAGACTGTAGAGTCTTTTCTGACAGCTAGTCAGAGTTAGAATTAGTTCAAGGAAATGTTAATAATGCACTGCCTGGCCTAATCCCTTTGATATCACCAGGTATCCTCCTGTTCATGGGTTAATTGCTTTAAAAGCAAAGGCAATATTCTGAGCGGTGGGCCGCTTCACCTTTTCACAGCTGTTACCATTGAGTGACAACTAAATCCCATGTGTAAGATGAGGAAGAGCTCAATCTCCAATTGGGAGAAAATTTATGTAAACCACAATCCCTTCAGAATGTGCGGAAGTCATAGACTTTCTTGATTTACTCTGCTTTTCCCAGAAAGCTCTATTGTTCACTTTCCTAAGTCCCATCAACCCTTTGTAGCAGAATATCACAGCGGCAGCAGATAGCTTGAAATATATAAATGCTATCATAGCTCTGATTAATAGCAGTGCTTATGAGTCAAGTCTGATAACAGTGCAGCTCTCCACTCAATTTCAGATACTGCTAATGGAATCTGTCTTCTCCAATTGTAATATGAGAAGGCCTAATTTGCCATGGAGCTTGGAGCTGTCACCAGTAGGGGATTGTGGGGTCAGATGGGAGCTGCCAGGTTTTTGCCCTGCAGCTTGTATCTCTCACTTTGAATAGAGCAGCCCCCTGCCTGCCAGTTAGCTGATAGGCCGCCGTGGGGTTTATGCCACTATATACAATAGAAAAGGGCTACATAGGCTGACTTTATAATTGTGAAGCTAGCTCATATTTCCACAGCTACTGTGCTGCATAATTTCTAATAAGTGGTTTTAACAAATGTCAGATTATGAAAAGTTTCCCCAATTACAAAAACTTATAAAACATTTAAATTGCTAAATCTGTTTCCTGCCGAGATTTTTGCCACTGGAACTAGTCATCTGTCATTATGGCTATAATAATAAATGTATACATTTCTTAAAGTTGCAAATAAAATGATAAATCATAACTCATAGATTTCCTGCTTTTCAAAGCCATAAAAAGTAGAAAACACTCAACAAATTGAAATATTACTATATACTTTATAACGTTGCATAATAAGACAACTTTGTTTAGTAAGTTGGTTAGTGTTTTTAGTGAAAATAGTTGAATATCCCCATTCTGTTGATCTTAGTTATTTGGATCTTTTAAGTTTACTTCATTTACCTTTAGAATCTTAACATTTTAAAAATTCTAAGTTTTCAGTTAAAAAGGACTTTGAGAATAAGAATTCTGAACTATACCTTAACCAATTTCAGTTTTGCTACCAAATACAAAATATACTATCCAGATTGAGTAATAAGCTCATCCTGAGGCCTTGCATGGTTTTAAACATTTCAAGCAAGATTGATGAAAACCTGTAGTTTGGGAGTTATTTTAAGCTAGGTTGTACCTTAAGAGGATATTGCCTTGCATAGTGCAAGTTATTTGGCATACTATGGACACTTGGTCAAATGTAAAGTAAATGATGGTGATTCCTATCAGGCTCAGTTCAGTTGTTCTTCTTTTAGGTATTTGGGTATAAATTGATGAGATGAGTTGTTCTAAGCCTCCAATAGCTTCATCATTTATTAGTTTACAAATTTTAATTCTAATGGAAATTGCATGATTGTATTTTATTTATGAGAACTATTCATAATCTTGTTCCCTCTGTTTCACTTGTGCCCTTTTCCTTTATGAAAGCTTTCCCATTTTCTTCCCAACTTTATTTGGTGGTTTTAAAATCAAGACTAATACTTTGTACTTTTCCTTTCAGCGTACTGGTAGTTGATATTTATGTAGCTGAAAATTCGGGGTAGAACAATCTTTTTCCTATTGATAGAGTCTCATGGAATAGAATAAACCTTGGTAGGATTTCACCTGGAGTGAAAGTAAATTTTTATAAAATACGGGAAAATGGGCTTATTTGCAAATTTATTAAAGATGCAAATGTTTTACATTTTTTTACTTATGGTGGTGGTGGCTTTAGAGATAGAACTTTAATATACCAGGCCCTAAATTATTGATTGATATTCATTAGGTCTAAACTTGAAAATGACAAGAAAAACATTTAGATTCTACTGCTCTCCAAATACCCACTGACTATAATTTGCCCCAGCTTCCCAGATGGTGCTAAGGGTAAAGAACCCACCTGCCAGGAGATATAAAAGATGTGGGTTCTATTCCTGGATTGGGAAGATTCCCCTGGAGGAGGGCGTGGCAACCCACTCCAGTATTCTTGTCTGGAGAATCCCAAAGCCAGGGGAACCTGGCAGGCTACAGTCCATAGGGTGGAAAAGAGTCAGACATGACTGAAGTGACTTAGCACATGTGTGCATAATTTGCCCATAGAGCACCTGGCACATATTAGATAGTCAGTACATACTTGTTGAAAGAGTGTTGAGTGAACTGCCACTGAATGAGAGAAGTTCAGCTGAAACTGAAAATCTTTGCTGTCAATAGCTTAGTTTCCCAGTTTGACATCTCCAGGTACATTGAAGAGAGAAATCTATGGGTGATGATTTTGCGAATGAGAGCCAGAGGTAACATTTGTATATTCTCCATGAACAAGACTCAGAAAGATAAGAACTTGGGAGGATGGGAGCAGTAGATTTGCCACTAATTGTATCTTGCTTTACTGTATCTCTTCCCTGTAATCTGATGCATTTTAAGTCATCAATATGAGTTGACACTAAAAATAATTTTTTTAACAAGAATGCTCAGATGCATTGTGGCCTTCCTACTTGATTCTATATTACTTACTTCAAGTAGGAGTTTTAAATGTTCAAGGAGCATAGTGTACCCTCCATGTTGGGTTCTTTGCACACTGAAGACAAATACATTCATGAATTTTATGAAGCATGTCAAATGTATGTTCTGAAAGAATTTCAGTTTTCTGTTATTTGTCTTTTGATTACGGGTTAGACAAACATGTGACTACACATGAAAATCAAATACTGTGTAGCAGAAAGAAAAATACACCTTATCATCAATAGCAAACCTGTGTCAATGGTGTGAATTGTAACCCCCTCCCCTCAATTTATCCATTGTGTCAACAGATGAATAGCATTCCATCAGTGAGAAAACTATTGCACAATCAGTACCTTTCTTGTCTAGGTCTCATAGAATTCTGAGCCTCACATTTGTTAGGATTCTCTGAGAAGCATCACATATTCCGCAGCCTAGAAGAGAATTTTTCCATTCTCTGGGTGAAATTTTAAATACTTGGGAACCCTTCTTATCCTATCTGTCATACTCCTGGTATATCTTTCCTCAGTGACTGACCACTGTGATCCCCTGGAATGTGAACTCCATGGTTTTAGCCTTAGCCCAAGTAAAAGGCAATAAGGAAAATTTATTTATTGCAAAAATACTGCAAAGTACATTTTATGTGTCACATATATGTAATATGGATTTATTTATACAAAACAAACTTCAGTAACTTAGGTTATTTGTTATTTTGAATCATCTGTATTATTACCTTATTCTGTTAGTCTGAGACCTTGAAAATTAAGCATGCTTCTCTAATAGTGTAAAAACTTGATTTTGATTGTTGACATCTTTTAAAATACAATGGCTGTCTTACTGAAATTTCATAGAAATGTTTAAAGTGTGTGTTCTTTATATGGCCTCATAAGATGTTATCTTTCTATAAGTCATGTTAGATTGTAAAATATGTATTTTACTTGAAGAAATAGCTCCCTTGATATCCTTCTGTGAGGCTCTGTGAGCCTCTAGATTGAGAATAGAAAACATTTTTCTCATATATATATATAAAATTTATCATAATTAAAGTGGAAAATATTTTAGATTATTTTGCAATTTATTAGTGAGTTGTGCTGAAAACAGTTCTCATTTTATTCACAACTTCATTTGAATTTCTTTTTTTCCTCCAATTTCCTATTAGTAGCAGGTTCATCAATTTCAGTAGAAAACTGTTTGTCTTTTAAATTTAAATGAGCTAATTTTAAGATATCACTTTTAGCACATTAAATGTAAATAAATATATCTGTTCTTCAGTTGCTTTATAAAAAATAACAACTACTTAAGCATATTTATTTTTTAATATAAATTTATTTATTTTAATTGGAGGGTAATTGCTGTACAATATTGTATTGGTTTTTCCATACATTGACATGAATCCGCCATGGGTGTACAAGCATATTTATTTAAAAGAATGAAATGAAAATTAAAAGTAGGCCTCCTTGATTGCCAAGTGAAAACACCTTGGTGTTTTTTGATTATGTCATTTTTCTTTGAAAAAAGAGTTAGGTTTAATCTATAGGTAGAAGACAGTTGTTTTGTCTTATTTGAGAGTTATTTATATTTACTCTCCATCTATTTATTTGACTTTATGGATGATACCAAACAGCTTGTTTTGTGGGTTCAGAATAACATTTTCACTTAAAACTCATGTTTAAAAAACAAGGTCAGATTAAACATTCCTTCCCTATATTTTTAAAAGAAATATTGCTTAGCCAGAAATTTGAACTACAGTTCATTTACCAGCATTCATGCATAGTGTTTCACTATGCTTATATAATCTAATTCTGCCCCAAAATTGCAAAGGTATGTTGTACCCTTTTCAGGGGAAAAAAATTGTAGAGTGTGTGTTCTAGTTAGAATTATTGCCCAAAAGAGCAAATTACAACTAATTTGTTCAATAACCCACATTGGGAATATTATTGGTCAAACTCATAAAATAACAAAGACCCTAGCAATCAAAACAGATAATAGATTAATTGGAGGTTTTCAGAAGTCAGCAGATTCATAGAATTCATGCCTTAAAAAAAAATTGATAAACAGACAATAAAAGTGCTTGCTAAGTCATCTTATTTAACAAGTCTAAGACCAGATTCACCTTCAGACATATTTGTCAATGTGATTTTTGCAGCATCACTTAGATAAGTCTTTTGCACATTTAATGTCTTTATCCAGAATTCACAGTGGCTTATTGATATGAA